>NC_081412.1:585820527-586136777 GCF_030272615.1 Cryptomeria japonica | reverse complement strand
CGAAGATCTAGGGTTCTGAGGTTGAGGGAAGTATCTAAGAAAGGTGATCTGGAACTCTAGGGATCCGGGGTTCTGTGATGAAGGCGCAACCAAAGTGGAACAACCTCGAGACTCTAGGGTTGATAGGAATATGAAGATGGAAACTCCAAGGTGGCAAAAACCCTAGGGAACACAAGAAAATAACAAAAACACAAAAAAAAGAAAGGAAAGAAAATTTAACCTAAAAAATAAAAAAATCCTAAACAAGCAAACACAAAGGGGATGAAAATCCACCAACCTAGCAGAATAAAAATCCATGAAAGGTCGGCAACACAGAGGCACAAAGTCAGGAGGCAGATCTAGGAAGTTGAAAAACTTGAATGCACAAATGAATTCCAAAAGGTTCATTACCTATATTTATAACCCCCAACACTTCATTTGTATTATTTCCTTAAACACAACCTTGGGAGTCCGGGGTTCTAGATATCCAAGATGGAAAACATGAAAAATGAAAGCACACCTTGGAACTTCAGGCTTCCGGGGTTCCGAGGTGAAACACAAAAAAGAAAATAACTCACCTTGGGACTCTGAGGATTTGAGGAAAACACAAAAAAAACAAGCAAGATACCTCAGGACTCCAGGGCTCCGGGGTTTTGAGGTAAAAATAGAAATATACCTCAGGACTCTAGGGTTTTGGGGTTCCAAGGTTCAACAAAACAAGGAAAGAACATGAATAATTATGAGTCTTCCACAAAAAGAGAAAGGAAAGACGTTGGGACTTTGGGATTCTGGGGTCTTGACCAAAACAAGAAACAAAATCCTACCACGAGACTTTAGGTTTCTAGGGTAGGACTTCAAAAAACCAAGCAAAGAGCATCTCGGGACTCCACGGATCAAGGGTTCCAAGGTGAAAATAAGGAAAAAGATAAAATTGTAAAAACAAAAGAGAGAGTACCCATATTTTAAAGACAAGGAAATTAATGGGGCTAGGTATGCAGAGCATAACACATGGTTTTAGAATAAATCAAAATAGAATCTAAGAACACAAGGATGAACCAATCTAGATAGGTATGGAAAACCACATTCATGAGGCTCATGAACACTAAAGGTGCATTCATCAACCCAAATGTCATGACTCTGAACTCGAAGTGACCACAATAGGTATGAAATGTCATCCTATGAAAGTCTACATCATGGATACACAATTGATGATACCTAAATTTTAGATCTATGAAACCCAAGTATCTCCACTCTCTTGCCATGGTCATATACACAATCTACTATCTTCTAAGGATAGTCCATACTAGCATTGTGTGATGCTAATTGATCCATCCCAAACACAACTCCATAAGACCCTAAAGGAATGACTCAAAGGTCAACTATGGTAGAAAAGGGTCCTAGGTCCAACTCACACCTTGGAATGAAGTAATCTACAACCACATGAGAGACAATATCCAACTCTACTTGCCACCTATCTGCTTGTCTAGCACATGCAAGCACACACAACTCCACAATGGAAGAAGTTATAAATGAATCAGAAGCACCTGAATGAAATAATACTGAGATAGATATACCACCCAACACACATGTGGTCTCAATAATTGTGCCCTAATGCACCTCTTGGTGGTTATCAACCACTGCAAATACTCTGTGAGATCATCTTGTATTCCCAACAGTGGGCTCAAAAGAAGAAGGTCTCTAAGTCCTTGTCTGATGACATCTCTGTGGATAATTAGAAACTATGTGACCACACTGGTCACAAGAAAAACACTCCCTTCTGCCAAAACCTCTACCCCCAGAAGGAATACCAGAGTGCTGAAAACCACCCCTACTAGGGGCCTTAGAAACACTCTGCGAAGATTGAATTAGAAAAATCTACCTATCTCATTACTAGTTCCTATTCTTCCTATAGTAAGGATAACCCCCATGATGACCTTGAAAATTTTTCTATCTAGGTTGGAACTTCTGATGCTGCTGTTGTTGACCACCCTTGGCAGATGCCTAAAAACTCCTAAAAGGTACATCAACCTAAGAGTGAGTACCTCTAGCCCCAGATCCACCAGATGGTACACTACTAATTTGGACTCTATTTTGTCCACTAAGTGCACGAGATAAATTCTGCTCCACTAGCCAATCTTTTGCTATGACTAACTCTATAGATGTCTGCTTAAACACCCAAAATCCTCCACAAATATGATCATTCAGACCTCTAATAAAGTGTCACACCAACATAGCCTCATTGTTCCCTATACTAGTATATTGCTTGAGCTCATAAAATCTATGCTTATATTTTTGTATAGTCATCATCATCTAGCACAACTCATGGAAATCATCTACATGATGTTGCCTCCACTAAACTGAAAGGAAACAAGTCCGGAACCTCTCCAAAAATAACTCCCACAAATTTGAACCTATGTCAACCTTGATCTTTTGCTCATCAAGTCTCCATCAAGTGGAAACAAAACCTTTGAGATGCATGATGGCCATTCTCACCCTGGTGTTACTACCATACAGATGCTTGGAAAAATACCAGTCCAAATCAATAAGCTAGGTCTCAACCTCCATTCCACTACTTGAACCATCAAATGTAGGAGGGAAAGGTCTCAACAAATCCCTCATGTGACCAACAAATACAACCTCTTGATCAACTACATTCTCTCTCCTCCTAGGGGACCTCTCTATATCTCTATCCACATGCTCAAACTAGTGAGATTCCCCAAACTACATATTATCTTACTGCTCAACCTCAGGTGTAGGGCCTAATCAAGCTAAGACCCCCTGAAACATCTGACGCAACTCATCCCTCTTAGGAACCCATTGAACACTATGCTGACTCACATCCATTTGCTCACTCGATCAGTGTTATACTTGAGGATGTGTATAGGATCTTACATATCCCTATTACTAGCTAGCTTGTCTAGTATGACTACCAGTATTTAGGAGGCACTGAAGCTTGAAGGACAATTTTTGGAGATGAGAACATTGATTGTGGGGAGATTAAATGGGAAGATATGATTATGCATTACGAGACTCTCCCAGTAATACTCACAAGTTTGATCGGTGGATTCATCTATCGAGATAAGAGATTAAAAGGGTTTCATATCAGATGGGGTGACATTCTTTAAAGTATGATGGAGCACTGTACTTGATATTCTTAGGGTATTTGAATGCTCATGCATCTTTATCATGATTTGTATTAGGTCATTTATAATGGTCTGGATAGCTCATCTACTAGGTACATACTCCTACAAATCTGGTGTTGGGAGCATATAGCTATCACAAGGCCAGTGCATGATAAAGTTTGAGGAGACAGACAACCTTTTGTTTACTTCTATAGTAGTATCATTACTCAACCTAAGTTGGGTAAGCTAGAGTATTGGAGATGAATTATTGATTCTATGGATCTTGTTGTTTTGCGAGCATACATACATTATGAACCTTAGTTAAAGGATACTTGTTTATTACCATTTGTCTTATAGAGTAGATATTTGATCGGTTGTACTCCTTTCATAATTGTGAGACAATTATTTGGTCAGGGTTTGAGACAGTTCAACTACATTCAACATATGCCTTTTGGTGTGGCCATGTATGCATGAGCATACAAGGAAAGGCGATATCGGGTTCATTCCTTGTCTTTTGATGTAATATACACAGATTTTTTGACTATTCCTCATGTTTCTTATGATTTGAGACTTCATATTTTAGATGTGGGTATCATAGCTAATTATTCTCAGTATCTTCTTACTCATCCATTACTTCGTATTACTGATATTGTGGACCCTCTTCCTAGGTTAAGAGGTAAGGAGTCAAATTGTGATGATCAAATTATGAGTAGACAGAGATAGAGGCGAGAGATTAACATGCAAGAGAGAAATGAGGAGATGATGGGGATGAGGGTGCTGATGGTTGGAGAGGGAGGTGAGGATGAAGAGGAGGCAGGGCTCGAGTCTGTGGAGGACCTTTTTGAGGAATTGGTTAGATTGTTAGGATAGGGGGGCCACTTCTTATGGAAGGTAGAGATGCGGGTTATTTGTATGGGAGGGATACAAGTAGGGATACAACTAGAGGGAGTGGTAGGATTGGATTAGTGAGGGGACTACCCTCTCCCATTTTGGGTAGAGGTGGTAGATTGGACAAAGGTCAGGGGAGAGGGATCAACTTTTGTCAGATCCATCTAGATCCTTGGGTCGTAGCAGCACAGGGAGGCTGGGATAAGGAGAAAGAAGATTTAGATGACCATGTGTCATTGATGTGTTGGTAGATCATGAGATCCACACAGGTTCAAAATCCATCTGGTGGAGAGGTAGGAGAGGTGGACAATGATGAGGCTATGTAGGATACACCTCAGCATGATATGACTATGGATGATCTCAGAGCGTAGATTCAGAAGCTAAGAGCATAGCTACATGCTCTCACCCTTGACAGAGATAGATCACTAAGGAGATACCAAGATGTACAGGGTACACTCAATCATATACAGGAGGTTGGTTCTAGTGCCCTCTCAGCTAATACTGTCAAAGTGTTATTATGGGATGTGAAAGAGACTATGCATTGGTGGAGATTATATGAGGATTTGGTCTCAGAGAGCTAGAGATTAGGCATTTATGTGACCACAGTCAAGATAGATACTAGCAGTGGTGAGTTTATGGGGCCTCCTTAAATGGATAGAGATAGGGATCTAGGAGAAGGACAAAGTTGAGAAGATTAGGAGTTTTAAGGATGGGTGAGTTTTAGTTGGTAGCTCAGATGGTGCTTCTAGGGGCATTTCCATTTTCTGGAATCTAAGGTGTGTTATTGGGATGCCTATTAAGAAGGATAGCAATTTGGCCTTTGTTAGGTTTCATCATTTAGGAGATGGTACCTCATGACTCCTGACTAATATTTATTCCCCTAATAATAGAATCGGTAGATATAAATTTTGGAAGAAGCTTGAGTCCATTCGGTATCTTTTTAAGGATGAAACATGGATGGTCATGAGTGACTTCAACACCCCTCTATGTGACAAAGATAAGTTTGGAGGTGTCCGATCTTAGTTAGAAAGTAGAATGGATTTGTAAAACTTTATTAATAACCAAGGTCTAGATGATATTGATCTCCAAGGTACCAATTTTAATTGGACCAATCTTAGGGAGGGCGAAGATCTCATTCAAGTCAAAATTGACAGACCCCTTATTTCTAATGATTGGTTTAAATTATTATTTGTGCTCTCTATCAGCTATTTCTTGGATTGGTTCTGACCACTTTCATGTGGTGTTTATGGTAGATAATATAAGTATAAATAAAAGATTCTCATTTAGATTTGAAAGGATGTCGTTGGACCATCCTAAGCTTGAGAAGGCCATTCAGAAGTGGTGGTATATTGATATCAAAGGTACTGTGATGTATAGAATGATGAAAAAATTAACGCCGGTGAAAGGTAATATAAAGAATTGGAATAAGGAATTTTTGGGGGATATTTTTGTTGCCAAGTGTAAAACCCATCTTGAGCTAAAGAAAATACAAGATAAAATCCAAACCAGTGGATACAAAGAAGTGTCTATTAGGGAGGAAAATGAGTGCTTGCTAAGCATCATAAGATTATCAAAAGAGAAGAAGAATTTTGGAAACTGCAGTCTAGATCTTTGGCTTCAAGTTGGGGATATAAATACAAGGTTCTTCCATATGCCTTCTATGAAACATAAGGCTGCTAAAAGGATCTTATGAGGAAATCAATTGGTGGACGGAAGGGGAAACTTTCCTAATGCACTTGTGTGAACTAGCATGAAAGGATGTTGCAAGTCTTTTGGCTTCTCAATGACCAAATATTAATGATGTCATCTTATCACATGCGTAAAGCCACTCTATAATAATTGGAATCGACATAACACTAGGGATTCCAAATTTTTCTTGGCTTTCTGGTTTTGGTTTGGTTATGAGACAGTGAATCTCAAAATTGGCAAGGGTAACTCGAACATCGGGAGAGATAAAAATAGGGTTGATTCATCCTTGTAGCATAAGTGGGAACAAAATAAGGATATGTGGATTGAGATTACAGATGTCAACCTTGTCCCATAAATTTAAAAATTGCATGGTCATGACCCTGGGGCAATGGAAGGGTTTGTTAATTGCTGGAATAATGGTGTTCTCAATGTCTATGGTGCTGAGTTTAAAATTGATGAGGATCTTATTGGGTATATAATTGGGTTGTAGATGGAGGGGAAGAAGTTATATAGAGAACGCAAGGAAACGAAGGAATCCCTTTCTATTTTCTTTGATAAGCAGTGTGAAAGAGAGAGTTAGGAAAATGGTTGATAGGATCTACAATAGAAAAAACTTGATGAGACTCTGGGATGATGTTAAAGAGGTGATTATGAGGTACATTACCTTGGATGGTCATTTTTTCATTATCTTTTCTTATTATTTTACTATTTTAAACCATTTTAGATATGATAGGAAAATCTCTATGCTATTTTTTTTTCTCTTCTTTGGATCATAGTCTTTCTAATCATGCAAAAAATTGTGAACCCCATATTTTACATGTTTGCATGAGTTCCTTATCCTTCTTATTATCGAATAGACTAAATGAAATGAATTTAAGCCCTCATTGACCCTCAAAACCTCGATTGGTCCAAATGTGCATGTTATATCTGATACTAATATTAAGGATGAGAGGATGTCTAGTGAGATGGCTATGGACTATCATGACCTTCAAGGGTTGGAAGATGATCCAAAGTAGAGGCCCTCTGATGAAGAGGGTCCCCCCTCGAAGGTCACTCCTAGCATTAATAACAACATTAAGTGTAAACCCCCCTGTAAAGGTAGTTAAAAAGAACAAAATTCCTGAAGAGATGGGTAATGATAGCTTTAAAAAGAAAAAGGTGGGGAAATCTGTGGGTCTAATTGATAAAGGGAATAAGGAGATTAAGTTGGATATCCCCCTCAAGCTAGGCTAGGTGGACCTTGATAATAGTAAAAATGATATGGTGGATATTGACCTGATACTCACTAATTCCACTTCTAATGAGGACAAGTGCTTTCATTAGCTGATTAGTGAAATTCGCATCATCAAACAAGAAATAAATGATATTATTAATACCTTCATAGAGGCCCTGATGCCTAATAAGACTGATAAGCTTCTTAAAATCACCCAAAAATTGACTAAAGATGTTAAAGTCATGAAAACTGAGCATGAATCCAAAATTGCCAGTTTGGAGAAAGAATTGGTAGATATTAAGGAAAGTCAAAGGAATTTGGTTGAGATCAATAAAAGAATAATGAATAACAGTGTTGGAGGCCTCAAAATGATGAATGACAAAATTATAATCCATCAAGCTCAATTGATCAATAGTATTCCAGAGGTACGGGCTTATACATGCCTATCTACTAGGACTAGGAGTAGGAATCAAGAGAAAAGTACCATGAGGAGTATCATGGAGGAGCTGGAAGACAAGGAGATTTTGTTTAGCTTTATGTTAGCTTGCCCAAGGCCTTAGTGTTGTTATTTTAGTTGTTCTCTGTGGAGTTTTGTTGTTGTTTATTTTACTATTTCGTTGTTGGTTCCTGCTATTTTTATTTTTCTATACTTGGATTTGGGTTTCAGGTCCTTATAAATCTTGTTTTCTCTTAATCAAAGCCAGTTGAAATTCAATAATTAAACATAAAATTTTGAAAAATTGACTTGTTGGTGGTATTTAGTGCATTGGTTTATCATAGATTATAATTATTTTTAAATTAAAATGTATGTTTATATAATAATAAATTAAAAATATTATAACCGTTTGATTTAGTATGTTATTATCTGATTTGATTTACAACTCAATTTGTGAGAACTTATATTAATTTTAATACCTAAAAAATATTTTTTGTGTAATATATATTTCAAAAATTTTAATAGTTTTTGTGGTTGTTTATAAATTTTTTTATAATTTATTTACATCTACTCAATATAGGTTGTGATTCAATTAAGAAATAGAAACAAGTATAACATTCTATTTTTTATTTATTTATTTGGTAATTGGCGGAAGTCTGAATAGCTTTTGATGGGAATTGAACTTGGGTCTCCACAATGAGAACCCGGTGTTTTAACCAGTTAAGCTCAACCCCTTGGACAACTCAAGATGACTATTATGTTTATTCACAAAAACTTTAGATTAGTTTTTGGTTCTTTCCCTAATGAGTTGGACATTGAAACATGGACTTAGTTTGAAATTTAGCAATATAATTATGGTGCATGTTTAGTGGTGGCATGGTATTACAATCATTGAACAATTTTTAAAAATTAATGAAATTCCATTTTTTTAGTCAAAATTTAATTAATAGACTATGTTATAATTTTTTTAAACAAATATTTTAATATTCATTCTAACTTTTTTATTAAATGCATTTAATTGTACAATTATTTTTATCTATATATTTTTAGTCAATCATCAAAATAAAATTTCTATAAAGAATTATCTATTATTAAACTTCGAAAATAATTCTTAAAACTGCAAATAAAAATGTCCACTTTGGAAGGGGAAGTACAAGAATCCTGTCTAAACCAAAATGGATAGAAAGATAAGTGAAAAAATAATAATTATTAGATCTAATTAAATTATTCTATGAGAGTCAACTAATTTTCATTAAAAATAATTAATAGTATTCATAAATGTAATACGTGTTGTCTCAGATCTATTTTTCTTATTCTCTAACTGTCAACTATGGAATTTAGACCTACACTAATGATGCAGCGAAATTTATATTTACATGGGATTATTAATATCGAATGAATTGGTTATTGCTAATGATATGATTACTGGTATTAACTCTAATGCTGAAGTAAATGTTTTTATAAGTTTCAGTGTCTTCTATGATGGAGTTAAAAATGTTTAATATGTCAACAAGAAAATGTAAATTATCATGATTAGAATACAAAACACTTAAAAAAGTCACTGTCATGAAGCACTATGATCCAAATGATCCAAACCAAGGCCAGTAAAAGCATTAGACTCAATACAGCTAATTTTCTAAAGAAAAAAATTCTTATGTAACTCTTGAATTTATTAATACTAATTCCTTAGGACGGTTTGCTTTTTACATCATTATGCAGAGAAATCATTTTGAGCAACGTCAATATATTTGACATGGCTACCAATATTTTGCGGCTAGTAACTGAGATAATGATTTTTCAATACCACCTATAACCAAATAGTACATTTAAATCAATAAAATAAAATATTTGACATGACATATTACGAATTGCTAAAATATTGAAACCAACTAGAAATAATAAAGCTATCACAAACGTTTGTTTTATTATGCTATCCAGCGACTTTATCTGTTATTTATAGAAGTCGCTCATGTATATGCCCACTCACAATGTGTGCGTGACTCGCACAGTGAATATTCATCTCACACAACTTATTGAGCTCACGCTAAAATGATTTTGTACTATCTTACATTATTCGGGTTCGTTTTCCTTTCTTTGACGTTAGTGTACGCTATAAGAATATTTTTCTAATTTTTTCATTTTATGTGTAAAGTTTTCATATTTGTCTTTTAATTTTTAAGAATATAAATTTTAATATTTAATTATATTTAAGGAGTAATATAAAATATACTTATTGTAAACAGAGTTTTTAATATAATAATATGTTCAATTCTAAAATTTTCATTTTAGAATTCATATCTACAATGTTCTACTATATTGTCACTTAAGCTCTTACTTATTAATCCTTGTTTAGATTTTTAAAAACAACTCTATGCAAAATAATTCATGTGTGTATCTATATTTAAAATCTATGTGTGGCATGAGCTTAGTTTGAAATTTAGCAATATGATTATGGTGGGTGTTTAGTGGTAGTATGTAGTGGTTTATTAAAATAAGTTAAATAAGGTGAGAGAGTAACCAAAAGTATTTATAGTACTTAAATAAATTTTTTTAAATAAATGAAATTCATTTTTTTGTCAAATTTTAAGCTAAAAACTTATAGTATAATTTTTTAGAGATGGTTATTTTAACATTTGAAGTTGTGACCTTTCTTTCAAGAGAACAAATTCTCCACCACCTCACTAGATCACACATTAACATGAGACTCATATACATATAAGGAATCACACATTAACTATATTGTGCTACATATAGGGAACCACCTTGCCAAATAACACATTAACATGCGACCCATTAGAAGGTCTAGACATTACAACTTCATATTTGTGGAAACTTTGGAATGTGAACAAAGAAGCATGATGTAAGAGCCATCTTCCTATAAATTTTTATCACTCTTCCCCTTCACAATAGTCCACCCCTTCTTTTGATCATGGTCATCCAATGGCTATTGCAAAATAGTATGTTGAAACTCCTCAGCACTCTCTTGGAAATATAGTTTTTTCTTTCTTCTCTGCACCCTTACATTATAGGTCTATCAACTTTCACCATTTTCGTATCCACAGTGGCTAAATCCTTGTCTTAACTTAAACCCATTCACTTAGGGGTTTGAGGCATCTGGGTAATGTCGCTATCCTTAACTGAGCTCAAACCTGCGCACTTAGGGGTTCGAGGCATCTAAGGCACTACACCATTACAAAAAATCTTGTCTATCCCACCCTGTGAGTTGTTATTATGGCCCTTATCATCCTTCTCCACCAAATAATGAATGGGAGAGACCTCTTTCCACCCTGATGCTTGATAGTCTATTTTTTTGCTTAGAACAAGCAATAGTAATATGTCCTACATAAATTAGAGATGTCACATCACACACTCCAGACATTGTTTTTTTGTATTGCATACTACTCTCTCCATATTTATCACCCTTGAACACTGTCCTTTGCTTTTCTCCAATTGCTCTCTTCTAGGCAGCTGATGAGCTTGTTTCTATGTCATTCAAGATAATGCTTGCTTCCTTTCTTTTACGAAATTTAAATGCACACAAGTCTTCATCTTGTATCTTCTGCTACCACACATATATAAATTATAATTCACACTCAGACGATAATAAAATAAAATAAGCATTTGTAAAGAAAATATTTAGTCATTGGATGTTACATATTATTTGACAGAAAGATCCTAGATCTAATTCTTGGAGAAAGGAAACATCATTAACAGAAAAAAATTCAAATAACACTGAATCAAAAAAATTACAAATGTTCTATGCAATTTTTAAAAGTAGAACTCATGCAATGCTTTCATGCACTGACGGCAAATTTGTCGACCCACAAAATTATCCATAATAGAACAAATCACTATAATAGGCTATTATAAAGAATCTATACAAAAATATGAAAGAACACTAAATTACCTCCAAAAATAGAGGAGATATTTAATAAAGACATCATCTTTCAAATTAAGAAATGGGCAGGAGATTAAGAATACAAACCTTCCATATTGCACACTTCAAGGTATATTCAAACCTATTTGACCTAGGAAAGCCCCCATCAATAAACCTACTTTTGTCATTTTGTGTGTAGGAAATTGATTCAGGAGTTACATGTGAAGAATTTGGCAAAGTAAATGATGACAATCAAACTCAAATTTTGATGGCATGAAAAGCAGAAGAGTAGGCCAGTTCCGTACACCTTGTTTTACTATCTTAAAAATATCATCAACCAAAATATTGTGTAGCAGTAGTATGGAGTGCATTTCATCTATTTTATGCCCAAATATTTCATCATACCACTTTCATTTCAAAGGCGACTGATCGATTGCACTATTTGGGTAATGCATTCCAAATAGATATAGTTGCATACCATTTATATGTCTTGAAAGCCTTTTATCTTGATGGTATTAAATTAAAGTTCTTTCTCTATTTTCTAGGTGATCTCAGGAGTAGAGGTTGCTTTGCATCGACCTAGGATACATTTAACTTGTGTTGTACCTATGGAAATATGTATCCTAGGTCGATGCAATGCAAACTCTGCTCCACCAATAAAAAATAGAAGAGAAAGTACTTTAATTTAAAGCCATCGGGATAAAATTCTTTCAAGACATATATTAGGTATAAAAGGAAGCCTACCCTATCATTTGAAGGGGTTTACCTACAATTGAAGTGATCTCCCAATTATTAAATTCATTCAATTCTAAGTGAAACAAGCAATCAAGCATTCATCAAGAATTGATGGAAAATTCAAGTTAAAGCAAACCATTATGCATGACATCATAAAACCTTTTGTGAGGATTCAAGAAAGATTCATCATGGTATCATGTTCAATTTTAAGTATTTTTAGATTACATCTAGAGGGATCATTTTAAAGAGGGGGGAAGAGATCTTTTCCTAAAGATGTCTACCTCCAAAAATAGATGAGATATTTAATAAAGATGTCATCTTTTAAATTAAGAAATGGGCAGGAGATTAAGAATACAAACCTTCCATATTGCACACTTCAAGGTATATTCAAACCTATTTGACCTAGAAAAGCACCCATCAATAAACCTATTTTTGTCATTTTGTGTGTAGGAAATTGATTCAGGAGTTACGTGTGAAGAATTTGGCAGAGTAAATGATGACAATCAAACTAAAATTTTGATGGCATGAAAAGCAGAAGAGTAGGCTAGTTCCATACACCTTCCTTTACTATTTTAAAATATCATTGACCAAGATATTGTGTAGCAATAGTATGGAGTGCATTTCATCTATTTTATGCCCAAATATTTCATCAAACCACTTTGTTTTCAAAGGCGATTGATCGATTGTGCTGTTTGGGTAATTCATTCCAAATAGATATAGTTGCATACCATTTATCTATCTTGAAAGCCTTTTATCCTGATGGCATTAAATTAAAGTTGTTTCTCTACTTTCTGGTGATCTCTAGAGCAAAGGTTGCTTTGCATCGACCTGGGATACATTTAACTTGTGTTGTATATGCGGAAATATGTATCCTAGGTCGTTGCAATGCAACCTCTTCTCCACCAATACCAGATAGAAGAGAAAGTACTTTAATTGAAAGCCATCAGGATAAAATTCTTTCAAGACATATATTAGGTATAAAAGGAAGCCTACCTTGTCATTTGAAGGGGTTTACCTACAACTCAAGTTATCTCTTAATTATAAAATCAATTCAATTCCAAGTGACCAAGCAATCAAGCATTCACCAAGAGTTGAAGGAGAATTCAAGTTAAAGTACAGCATTCTACATCACATCCTAAAACCTTGTGCGAGGATTCAAGAAAGATTCATCAGGCTATCATGTTCAATTTTAAGTATTTTTAGATTACATCAAAAGGGATCATTTTAAAGAGGGAGGAAGAGATATTTTTCTAAAGATGTCTACCTCCAAAAAGAGAGGAGATATTTAATAAAGATATCATCTTTCAAATTAAGAAATGGGCAGGAGATTAAGAACACAAACCTTCCATATTGCACACTTCAAGGTATATTCAAACCTATTTGAGCTAGGAAAGCCCCCATCAGCAAACCTATTTTTGTCATTTTGTCTATAGGAAATTGATTTAGGAGTTACATGTGAAGAATTTGGCAAAGTAAATGATGACAATTAAACTCAAATTTTGATGGCATGAAAAGCAGAAGAGTAGGCTAGTTCCATACACCTTCCTTTACTATTTTAAAAATATCATCGACCAAAATATTGTGCAGCAGTAGTATCAAGTGCATTTCATCTATTTTATGCCCAAATATTTCATCGGTGTATATATCACTTAACAAACCACCTGATACTTAATCGACATGTCTATCATATGCAAGACAACTGATACTAATCGGTATGTATTAGTTAAGCCCGATAACAATCAATGCTCACAGTTAATATATTAATCGATATTAATCAGAGTGCATTGGTTAAGCCCGATAACAATTGGTGTTCATAGTTAATATGTTAACTGATATTAATCAAAGTGCATTGGTTTTAATGTAAACCGATACCAATCGATATTCTATGCTATGAGATTTATAATCGATGATTATCAATAGTTAAGCATTGATTAAACTTTTCAAGTATGGTTGAATATATACAAATTTAAGAATGATCATCAATCAAATGAAGGAACAATAGCTTAAAGTCTTCATCATAGTTTATCGATAGGATAGATGATTGAATGAGAGACTTCATTTATCTGTCATTCAATCATTTACCTTACTAAGGCTATCATGCATTAACAGGATAGAGGGACCTTATATCAAATTAAGGAAGGCATGAGAGTGATATATGTGTTAGTGTAATTATTATACTTTTTGAATATTTATCCTTGGTTACATTCAGACCAAATTACAAGTTACATTCAATATAGGACCACAAGTTACATCACCCAATTAGGGTCAGACCAAATTACAAGTTACATTTATAGGGTCCATCCTATTTGAGCTAGCTACTATCTCAACACATTCTAACACATGTATCTATTTCTATGCAATAATTAGTAGTAGCTACATAGACTAGCATGGTACATAAGTTCTTTTCTAATAGTGCCCTTCATATGCAATTCTTTCAAGATTATTTAGTTGTATCTACCTTCTTAGGTTATCTATCTACTTTCTTTCTCTATAATTCTCATTGTGTTTAATAAATTTTTATCCCTTTGGTGAAAAAAAGGGAGGTTGATGATAAATATCTATGTTGTCTATTAGTTGATTCCCATGATAATAAGTGGTTAATGTTGATACAAAGTTACACTAATAGGAAACTTTGATGACAATCTAATACACATTGCTGTGTAACTTACCCCTATCTCATATAACCCTATGTTGGCTAGGCCCCACCATAATTAGAAGATCCTAATTACTACTATCCTAAACCTTGCATTGACTATCACAATTTCATAGTGAGCTGAGTTAGTCCATTAGCGAGATTGGAAAAGAGTTTGGCACTGAGTTAGGTGTTGGTGGAAGGTTTAAGGAGGTACACTATCATCATAATTAATGTTAGAGAGTGTTTTGTGAAGAAGAATGGCCATGAAAGGAGTGACTATCCTAAGTGCTTGAGATTGTAACAAAAAGTGAGTGTTGTAGTAGTGAATCTTCCTTTGACCTTTGGGTGTTTGGGAGGGTAAAGACCCACATATCAACTATCTACTTTGACATCCTAGGATGGTGTCCACCTACTCTAAAACCTTGTGGGAACTCTCTATCTGATACTAACATATACATAACATGTGCTTCTCATATAACCCTATGTTGGCTAGGCCCCACCATAATTAGAAGATCCTAACTACTAAAAACACCAGATTCTCCCCTAAACGGTTGTTGAGTCATAGAAGGCCTAGCTTGATAGCCCTATAGTCTCTCATACTAAAATATCCTTGTGTGAATGATGGTCACATGTGACTACCCTATGGCCCCTACTATGCTCGAGACCTTTGTCCCTAATATTGATACTATTGGGTTTTTCTTTGTAAATCATATAGTAAGTCTAAATTATCCTCTGAAGGATGGGGAGGCCTATGGACACTTTAGTCCCTTCATCAAGGTTATAAATTTTCTCTCATGCCTCTTGCATCCTCCCATGTACCTCCTTTTCCATAAGAGACTTTGCCATGGCAACCCTAAAGTCATTTCGATTGGCCATGTGTAGGAAAACTGAAATTTTGGGCTGTCCACCCCTAATGAAATAATTGACAAGTAACTTGTCTTGAATGTAATCTACAAACTACAAGAACTCCAAAAAATAGCTCTCATGTTGAGCTACTATGAAAACTTATTATGTAAATTGTGAAACTCATCTATGCATCTTTGTCAAAAATATTTTGAAATAGAACACACTTTGAAGCACTCCAAAATCGTATCTGGAGAGGGTTTCCAATGTGAGTTGGTGCATTTTATCCTCCCAGTACCACAAGGTGGAAGCAAGTCCTCTCAAAAATTGCATTGAAAATTATGCATTTAGGTTTCTCCCATATAGATGCAACCCAAAGCATAAGTCCAAGATAAGTAACCAAGACTTATCCTCAACCCCATTTGTGGATCTTAAAAATGTAGAGGATTGGAGATGAAGCAACTCTTGAATATGATCCTTTGGCTAATGATATGTGCTTGCTATAGTCTATACCTCTTGTATTTATGCATGATGAGGCTAGGTAATGTGTATTTATCAATATTCTATCTCCTCTATGTGTATTTCCCAAATTCAAGGTGAACTCCTAATAAGCTCCCAAGATGCAAGTATATGCTCCTCTACTACAAGTGGATCCTCATGGCTTGTAAGATTTGAGGTCCATGCTCAGGCTACTCATCTTGGTGAAACCTCTCAAAATGATATGACCCTTCCTTCCATTTCCTACACCCTATTTTCTAACCCACACCTCATAACCTTTACCTCACTTCCTATCATTATTACCTTCCATCTACCTTTCATAGCCCCTATTTTAACCTCCTCCACTTTCCTACATCCTATCCTAAACCTTAACCTCATACACACTTAATTTTACTTCACCTACCTAACCCCATTCCATTCTTCACATCATTTTATCTCCCCCCATTCACTTTCCTACCTTCCAAACCCCTAACATATCCTAAATTACTCTTTCACCATTACATCCTTCATCACTTACCTCCCTATCGTATCCTAACCCACACCTTATAACCTTATACCTCTCAGCTTCCATTTTATACCACCTTCCTAATGGTACACTTATGCTCCCTTCCAAAACACTGATAAAAAATAGCACTCGATCACTACACCATGCTCTCATGGTTCTACAGTAGGGATTTTCTGTCACAACCATATATACTAGCATCCATAATTAGGATATATTTTACATAATGGTACTCAATCACACAGGTTTGGGTCATCCCTCTCCTTAATAAGGATATATTTTAAATATGGAAAGTAGTGTTAATATGTTTCAGGCTTACTATATTGTTCATTATTTAAAATGCAGTGTTTAATTAATACATGACTGTAGGATTGTTCAAGGGTTTAGGTCTTGTAAGAAATTCTTCTTTTAAATCGATCATATCATATTATAGAAACCTCTCACCATATCTGCTATTGGCAATTAATCTAATAAATCTATGATAAAATTTGAATCTAAATATTTGAATATGTATAACAATGAATTAGCTGATTATACCCTACCTTTTTTCTTAAATCGGATCTTGTAATGCCCAATTTAGAGTGAAGCGATGATAATTGAAATGGCCGCCTTGAAAAAAACATCCTTTGGCTCAAATGTGAAAGAAAAGGAAAGTGACGCTACGATAGCTGACCATTCCTACATCCTGCAATGATTAAACCCATAGGTTCCCTGCCAGAGGAGACTTATCCAAGCTAGAGCTTTTGTAATGGCAGAGGTCCACGGGACGAAGAGCCAGGATTTTGTAATGGTAGAGGTCCACGAGATGAAAAGGCGGGATTTTGTAATGGTAGAGGTCGACGAGACGAAGAGGAGGAATTTATGAAATGACTTGGTCTTTTTTTTTTTAAGTAATGCTCACGGTCGTCGAAATTTCGATGAACACGGGCACTTTTTCTAAAAAACACAAATGTCATTGCCAATTCCTTCTCCGTTGAAACCAAATGTTGCATTATCATTGGAATTTCTACGAAAGCGGATATTTAAAAAAAAAAAAAATCAAATTTGATCACAATATACCTTCTCCGTCGGAAACCTCCATCAAAATTTTAGGCCAAATGTATTAGTGAATCTCTCCCTTGATGAGGTGGTCATATTTTGTAATTAACTTAGATATATTTTATAACTCGTAGTGGTTAGATATGGGCTTGGGGTTGACTATCATATGTAATACTTAGCAGCAAATGTATATGGGCACAGGTGTTATGTGTTGTATAGAGACTTGACAATTCGATAGGTTTATTTTTCTCTTGCATTAGTCTAGAGTTATTATGTGGGTTGATCAAGTATGAACTCCTGATGTTATATTTTGTATTGTGACTCCTTGATATTTAATATAAAATAAAAATAAAATTATATTGTTATATTATAATTATTATTAAATTATTATTAAGATATTATTAAATTTTAATATTTTAATATTTCTATTAAACTCTTCGCCAAAGCAAAAAAAATCTACTAAGACTAATTATTATTATTATTATTATTATTTTATTAGATTAAAATAGTTATGAAGTTAACTATTAGTTTGATGGATATAGATAGAATTGATTAATAGTTAAACTCATGAGTGAGTGGTAGTTTAAAGGAGAAAAATAAATAGAATATATTTTTGACTTTCATGCATTTAAGTGTCATCAACACGACAAATTTAAAGCTTCTAGTTTTTATTAACACATATTTATGCATGGATGTGAGTGTAGTATGAAACACCCCGCCTCGCATATAGATAATGCCATTCCAATTATTACATGTTTTTCTTTAATAGATAGTTGGATAGATCATGAGATTATAAATGATATAATTTTATGTCAATACTCTTGATATTCCCTAGTAAACAAAATGAAAAAAATTGATAGAAAATAATATTAATTGTTATTGTGATCTAACTATGCTTTTGAATGTGTTTTCTATGTGCAAGGAAGTAACATGGACTAAGCAAGAAATACATATTTCAAATAAATTTCCTCTATGACAAGTTATAAGTTCAATTATTGTTTACCTAGAAGGAAATTGGGATTTATTATTAGATAAATGTGTTTATGAAATTTATCATTGTGCATCTTTAATGAGTGTTTTTGAGTCAATTATCATGTTTTAAGAACAAAAATAGACCCCTAGGGTCTATACCCATGAGGTGGGGGCCTATTGGTCAAACAATAAAGGCCCTATGACTTCATTTCACTCTCCAAAAGTCCTCATTAAGGTAAGTGACGAATTTGGAGGAAAAATGAATTGAGGGTACCAACTCCACCCCCCATACATCATTTATGAGGGGAGACTTTGGGAAATGAGTTATCCTAATTGTTTTCCCCTATTAAATGAGGAAAAGACCTCATGGATGAAAGGAAATGAGAACATGACAAGCGTCACCTCCTCATCCAATTCTTCAAAGTTAATCTCCCTTATATGGAGTTTGTGAAGAGATAATGGTTTGTTACCCACTTCTCCATTTTGGAGAACTCTTGCACAATTTTGAGATAAAAGATAGATTGGAAGGAAGGAGCCCATCCTTGGAAAGATGAAGGACAAAATGCATAGGTTTATGAGATAAGTTCTCCATTTCCTTTAATCCATTTTGTTATTGTTACAAATTTGAGATGTAGTTGCAAAGTCTAGTATGTAGTGTTTATGTGAAGAAAATTATTAGAGTTATGTAAGGGTTTTAGTTGACGAGAATAAATTTGTGGAGTGTGTGAGACCCCACTATCTTGGGTCTAAATCAATCTTCTTGCTTGGGGGTATTGCTAGAGTTTACGAGGCTCCATGATGCCATTATGGTTGGGAGGAGAGCAAGTCGTGTTTATGTGTTTTCCCATTGTCATGTATGATTGTGAGATCTTTCAAAGTGTCGAGTTAAAGAGAAATTATTGTGAAAAGAAAGACCTATTCGTATTATTTTCTATTGGAATATATCTATTGATGATCATATGAATGTTTTATTAAAATAATAGTTATGAGAAAATTTTATTATTCTTTGATTGAAGTTTTTTTTTTTTGAAATGGTAGTTTGCGCAAGAAATTTCATCATGTATTGGTTGAAAGATTCTTTCCATTTGCACACCTCTATGGGTGTTTTTTATTCTTTCCCTCAGTTGGGTGAATTCATAAGACTTACTAAATGCGAAGGATGACTATGCGCAGGTGTAAAGAGTCTTTGTATACAATCAGACCTTGCTAAGGGTTGACAAGATAAATGTTAATGATTTCTCTTGTTATGGTTCAAATTTACAAATCTTAAAGGTTCACTATCGTTGTTGAAAGGATAATGTAATTCATGCCTGCGAAACATCTTAAACCCTTGAGCTTTGTGAAAGTTATTTGTTCTCTGCAATAGAAGGACATTGGAGCCTGTTCATTAAAAAAAAGAGTTAAATTAAAAAAAAGAGTTAAAGTAAGAGGAAATAGATAGAAAAAGGACTATTAACGGTAAAATAGAAAACTGAATGCTAAGCTTTATTCAAATACCCTTGTGCGGTTCACTGAAAATGGTAGCATCCTATTATTGCCACCCGTTTCATGAAGATCATTCCTTCCCATGTGTTTTCCAAAATAAAAATAAAATACAGAAACGTCGTATTAAGTGTAATCAAATAAATTAAATAGATAACTATAATAAAGAAAAAATATATATATATATATATACCCTATTTCTTTAATAGGTAGTATATATATATATATACTTGGTCAGTTCACTAGAAGTGAAAAGATTAACTTAATGACCATATCTTTGGCAGGACGTGTCATAGTTTCTTCAAGTTTGAGATAAAACTTGCAACTGTGTGATTTATACTAGCGTAATTATTAAGTATTTAAACTTTTTGAATAGAAATTAATAATTCTATCTGAGGGAAAAATCTCGTGTTTAAACAATTATTTTGGAGCGATTATCCAGAGAGAAATAGTGTTACCACTTTCCCCCTTCCCCTCATAATTCAACGATAAGCATAATTCAAAACTAATATCTGATATCATAATTCAACGATAAGCAAATGAACTTAAAGAATTGGGTCTAAAGTTTAACAAGAACACTTGTATTGTCACCCCACCATACAGCACCTGAATTTTTCAACACCCACATCTACCCAGCCATACTGAGATATAAATATTTAACCTATTCTCGTGGAGTCATGGGTGCATGAAGTCACCTCATCACACAGTCAAGTTGGTCGTACAACACATAATTCAACCTATAAATTGGCAGTAGGGTGTTGCTTAAAGAATTAAAGTAATTAAATGCATTGAGATGATCTTCGCCACACAATCAATCTGAAGAGTGTACATCAATTGTAGAAAGTCATGTATTGCAATCACCAAATAAATGCAATGTTTCGTACTCACTTTATGAGAACTGGAATGGATGGGCTAGCTTGTTAATCCAATCTTCAAAGTGAGGTCTTCTCAGTACACTGACACATTCTCACCATATTTATTCCTTTTTAAGCAGCTTACTTTGTCTTCCCGCAGGCGCTTCTCAAAATCTTATTTGGAAATTTCAAATCATTCTGATTTTTTTACAGCAGCTTACTTGACGAGTCCCCTACTTATAACTAAGGTTTCAGGGCCACATCATCAAATATGATGCCACATCAGCATGCTTTTTGCCAAGGTGTCCAAAACAGCTCCCCCAAAAAGTGAGACCAATAGGCGTGTAAAAGAGACCCCAATAGTTGTGCAGCTGACATGGCATCCCCTGATTGGTTACTTTTTACAATATTAGTGCATTTCTTAACAATTATTGATACATTTCCTAACAACTGTTGGTACATTTCCTAACAAAAATTGATATTTTTTATTTCAAACAATAGATTTTATTTGTTCAATTTTTAAAACAAAAGATATCAACAACCCTCACAACAATTGATACATGCTCAACTACTGAATCCTTTCCTCTATATGAACTTACGGAATAGAGTAAAGGATTTGCTATTTGTCTTCATTCCACAGAAAGAAGTACACGAGGATGGTTTAAAATTGATGAGTTTCACTCTGATTAACTCTATACACCTATAAGTCTTTATGGGCATAATAAATACCACAATGATTCCTCACCCTACGTGTTGGCCTTCTCGACGTCACGTATCCCAAACCACGGCAGCCATAAAATTTATAAGTCAGTCAATGATTTGAAATGGAATATCATTTTTAGTAAATTTCCCTTGGGTTGTTTACAGTTTTAATGATTAAGTATTTGCCAAGCTATGTTGATTGGTAATGTTAAACTTAAGAGTAATAAATATAATAAATTAACAGAAAGTGAGATTGAGAGTCGGTCTTGAAAATCAATCAATATCTGCAGGTAAAAAGGCAGAAAACAGAGAATACATATGATAAAGGCGATAGGGCTTCTTTGCCACATTTCATTTCATTCATTATTTAAGAGCTGCTCCAGTACTCTCATCTCTGCGCTTAACTACCAATTAATCTAGTTAGATTAATACCAAATCCTCTATAATTCACCATTAAATCTCCACTAAATAATTACAACGTGTCTTCGTATTATTCAATTTGCAATTAATGACATGTTGCTTAAGTTGTTGTTTGAATATAAAGAACCCCAAGACCAAATTCTTGGACGAATCTATTACTGGGATAGTTACGTAATAGTTCCCTGATATTATGTTTTAAATCTGCAATTTATTCTCCTTCCTTCCTTTCCTTAAAGCCTAGATACCTATAAATAAACTATATAAAGTTTGTGCATATAAAGGTATTAATATCCCTTCAAATATGATTAGAAAGTAGTTTACTTTTTTCGACTTTTATCTAGAATTTAATAGACATTAACTCTCCTATAAAATAAAATATAATAAAATTGTTTAAAGATAATTGATGTATTATTTATTATACTATATCAGATTTCTTCATCTCACAACATAGGCTAAACCCTTGATTATTTTTATTCACCTACTTTAATAATTTCCATTTAAAACTTTAAAGTTATTCTTAGAAGGAAAAGAGACAGAAATCTGGAAAAAGCCACAGCTATTTTTAATTGGATTATTATTTAGAAGATAGCTAAATCATCTTTATTAATTTCTTTAATGACTATTAAAATACATTTTAATTAATAAAGAATTTTAATCTCATTAAGAGTTTTGAAATAACTATAGATATATGAGATTCTTAAATAGATATGCAATTTGGCCCTAACCATAAGTATTGGGTAATAACAATAAATCATTTAAGACATGAACTATTTGTATTCATCGTATGACCAAACAATTATGTATATGGCATTTAATAAATTCAGATGTGAATTATGGAATAGTTAAATGTGAAAAGGAATATTGATTTGTCTATATCGTTACTAGCTTACATATATGTGATTTTAATCAAATATATATATAATATGCGGAGAGATATCCTTCTAGAGACGTCTATTAGAGTTTGAGGTACATGATAAAAATAGGCGCCTCGAGAAGGATATCTCTCCACGTATTTTATATATATATATATATATATATAGTAGCAGTCGTGGCACAACATGGAAAACAATAAAAATAATAAAAATAGAACTATATAATATTATATTATTAATGTTTGTTGCAATAATATGTAATATTATTATTGCAATTATTATTATTTTCTATTTGTTTGTGTAATAATATTATAAAATACTATTATTATTAATTTATATTATTTTGATTATTATGATATTATTTAATAATTTATTGAAAATAATATTCATAATATAAATTTAAAATATTTTAAATGTATTATATTATTATTTTATATTATTTTTAGTTATAATATTTTTTTTTATAGTTTTATTGGTAATATTATATTAATAGACTGTTATATGATTAGTATAATACTATTATATTCTTATTTTGAAATTGTAACATCGTTTTATAGTTATTAAGTGTATAATATGAGCGTCAGGGTTTAAATCATGGTTAGAGTTAGGGTTAGGATTATGGTTAGGGGTGGGGCTATGGTAATAGATAAGATTATGATCATGATAGAATAAAAATTATGATGGGCTTTAGTTGAAGATTAGGGTTAGGGTTAAGGCTAATATCATAGTCAGGTTTATGCTTAGGATTAGGTTTTGCATTAGAGATATAATTATAATGAGGGTTAGGTTTAGAATTATAATGAGGGTTAGTATTATACTTAGGATTAGGGTTAGGGTTGGGGTAAGAGTTAGGATTGGAGTTAGTCTTAGTAATTGTAATTAGGGTTAAGGTTAAATATTATAATTATTAATTACAAATAAAATTAGGATTAGGGTTAGGGTTAGAATTATAATTAAGATTAGGGTTAGGGTTAGGGTTAAGATTGCAATCAAAGATAGTATGTGATGATTTCTATAAGAGTTAGGGTTTGGGTTAGGATTAGGGTTGGGGCTAGAATAGGGTTAGGGTCAGGGTTAGAATAATAAGATTAAGGTTATGGTTTAGGTTAGGGTTTTAGATTAGGATAAGGATTATATATAGGATTTATTCTTAGTATTATAGATAGGTTTCAAGCTATGGTTAGAGTTAGGGTTATGGTTAGGATTATTGTTAGGGTTAAGGTTTATGGTTATGGTTATGGTTAGGTTAGGGTTAAGGTTTAGAATTATGGTTAGGGTTATGGTTTATATCATGGTTAGGGTTGTAGTCAGGGTTAAGTTTATGGTTATGCTTAGGGTTACAATTATGGCTAGGATTATCGCTAGGGTTAGGGTTTACATCATGGTTAGGGTTAGGGTTAAGGGTTATGATTAGGATTAGGCTTCAGGGTTAAAGTTATGATAATGGTCAAGGTTATATCTTGGTTAGGGTTAGCTTCAAGGTTAGGGTTTCATTTACGTTTAGGATTGTGGTTAGTGTTACGATTAAGGATTAGAATTAGGGTTAGGGTTAGGGTTATCGTTAGGGTTTAGTGTTAGGGCTAATTTTATGGTTAGGATTATGTTTTATTATTAGTGTTACAATTATGTGTAGAGTTTATATCCAACTTAGGGTTTAGTGTTAGTGTTAAGTTTATGGTTAGGGTTTATTGTTAATGTTACAATTATGTTTAGAGTTTATATCAATTTTAGGGTTATGGTTAGGGTTAGGGTTTAGTGTTAACGTTAAGCTTATGGCTAGGGTTAGTGTCCATTGTTAGTGTTTCAATTATGCTTAGAGTTATATCAAATTTAGGGTTAGCCTTATGGTTAGGGTTTAGTATTAGGGTAAGGGTTAGGGTTTATTATTAGTGTTACAATTACGTTTAGATTCTATATCAAATTTTGGGTTATGAGTAAGATAATTTGGTTTAGGGTTAAGATTAGCATACTGGTTAGGGTTTTGGTTAGCATTAGGAAATACATCATGGTTAGGGTTAGAGTTAGTATTATGTTTAAGGTTAGTATTTATGATTATGTTTATGGTTAGGATTTACATTAGGATAAGGGCTAAGATTAGGGTCATGGTTATCTTTTAGTGTTATGGTTAGGACCATGAGCGTAATCTTGGCATTACAGTAAGAAAGATTGTTGGCATTTCAATATCAGGAGATTGTTGATATTCAATAAGGATATTGAGAAGGTTGTTGAAGATTATTGATATAACTGAAGAAGGATGATAACTATCTTTATAACACTATTTTGTCATTGATGTCAAGAAATTGATTATCTGATTTAGTATGATGTTGTTATATCTTGAGAAGATTGATTTGAAGAGAATTAAGATGTCGATAAAAGACATAGAAAGAATGTGATGAATAAGAGGAGAAATAAGTTATTCAATGGGCAACTATTACCGAGTTAGACAATGATGAGATCATGATGTTTAGATTGTTTTGATGTTCTACATATGTTGTTGATTGTAAGGTTAATACTATACTATGTCACCAAGCAAAGAACCTAGTCGTTAAACCCTAAGGAACCTAGTCGGTAAACCCTAAGGTTATCGATATCGGTTAATGAAGGCAAAATTTCTATCGAGTAAAGTTTAGTATTTACGGGGGGTAAGTGCAAGCAGTTGTGTCCACTTTTTGGCCAAAAAGTGGAATTTTTTTCCCTTTTTATTTGATTTCATCTCGTTTGACCTAAATATTTGAGGCACTTAAAGAATAAATCTTGTAGACATTTAGTAATAGAAAATATAGTGCTCGAAGTCTACTTTCCAAATATGTAATTTAATTTAATACCCAGATCTTAAAAATGAAGTTTGAATAGGCATTACTAAAACCTATAGTTTAAAAGGCATTTTTCAGGACCATAGCATGCTTGTGTACGACAAGCATAACTTGACCTAAATGAAATTATTTTTATAAATCCTTTTGGGAAATTATCTGTAACTCACTCACCTTTGATGAGAATATTTTTTTGCAATTTTTTTCTGCATATTTTTTTTTTGTTAATTTTTTATTGGGCATAATCATTGTTTTGAAAAATTCTTGTTTACGCCAAGCATAATTTGACCTAAACTTAACATTTTTTGGTTTTTTTTTTTAAAACTGTATAGAATTGTCACTGGTTTGATGCCATATATTTTTTTTATCAAGAAACTTAGAAACAAAAAAGTTATTAAAAAACTAAAAAACCATGTTATTTCGAGTTTATAGACCTCTTTCATTACTAATTATTTTAAAAATAAAAATATTGATCAATTTTTTAAAAAAAATATATATTTAGAATCTATACAATCTCTACTATAATGGGTTTTCATTGTTTAGAAAAATTCTGAAAATTTGGTGTTCAGATATATTTTTGAAGTCGTTATTTTATATGAAGATTGATTTGGCCTTCAAGTTGCATGTCGAACGAGGTCCAAGCCTAAGGGTCGGCTCTCCAAGCCATTTCCCAAGCCAAAACCAAAGCTACAACCGAACCAAAGTTGAAATTTTTAGAAACGGGATCCCATTTCATTTTTTAAAATAAAAAAAAATAATTTTAGCAAATGGGATCCTGTTTCAAAAACAAAACCGAATCCCGTTTCTCTTTTTTAATTTTTTTTAAAAAAAAAACTATATATACATGAAATATTAAATTTAAGTTTAAGTCACATTTCCCTTTGTCTTTTTCCTTTCTTATACTGTAAGTTATATATATATATATATATTAGTAGGATGTTTGAGAATGGTTTCAGATCTCTAGGAGTTATAATATAGATTCTAGATTTTAGCAGATCTTATAAATTGTGACATAATAGGGCCTATAATGTCGTAATACAACCTATTATGTCATAATAAGTCCCATTGGTACATAATAGGGCCTAATGTGTCATAATAGGTCATATTGTGTCATAATATGTCCTATTGTGATATAATAGGACCTATTACATCATAATAGGTCTTATTATGTCATAAGACCCCTCAAAAGGACCTATTATGACATTATACCTCTTAATAGGAACTATTATGACTTAAGACCCCTTAGTAAGTGTTGGTGTAAATAATTATTCATCATGGATATTATTACACTTTACTTAAGTTTACTTAGGAAATGCATTTCGTAGTAGTTTGGATATGAGACACTTGGGTGTTTGTGCCACATTGGGATAGTGTGTGTAGGAGAAATTCCACCTTTTATGGTGTTGATCTTGTTGTTACACTCCACATTCAGTGGGTGATCCACCTCCTGTGGACTATTATATTATTTCTCCTACCTACCCACACCTATTTCCTACCTACCCTTGTTTCTTATTGATCCACATGTCATGTTTGTGTGCTCACATATCCCTAGCCTTGCCGATATAAGCAAGCTCATCTACATTGTATGTAATTTGAAATTATTGATCATTTTCTATTGATGAGAATACAATTTATTCTTGTCCTATATTGTGTCTCTATTTTGTACATTTCATTGAGCTCTTGATCTTGGCAGAATCTCACAGTAAGACCTATTATGTCATAATAAGTCCTATAATGTCATAAGACCCCTTAAGAGGACATGTCATGTCATAATAGGTCCTATTATGTCATAAGACCCCTTAAGAGGATGTATTATTACATTATACCCCTTACTAGGACCTATTGAAGGGTATTATGTCATAATAGGACTGATTATGACATAATAGGACCTATGATGACATAATAGGTCATATTATGTCATCATAGGTCTTATTATGACATCATAGGTCATATTATGTCATAAAATCCCTTAAGAGAAACTATTATGATTTTATACCCCTTAGTAGGACTTGTTAAGGGGTATTATGTCATAACAAGACCTATTGTGACATAATAGTCCTATAATGTCATAATACGACCTATTATGTCATAATAGGTCATTTTGTCATAATACCCCTTAAGAGGACCTATTATGACATTATACCTCTTACGAGGACCTATTATGACATAAGACCCCTTAGTAGGACCTATTATGACATAATAGGATCGATTATCATATAATAGAACCTATTATGTCATATAGGTCCTATAATGTCATAAGACTCATTAAGAGAACCTGTTATGTCATAATTGGTCCTATTATGTTACAAGACCCCTTAAGAGGACCTATTATAACATTATGCCCCTCAGTAGGACCTATTAAAAGGTATTATGTCATAAAAGGACCAATTATGACATAATATGATATATGATGATGTAATAGGTCATATTATGCCATAAAACTCCTTAAGATGACCTATTATGACTTTATACCCCTTACAAGGACATGTTAAGGGATATTATGTCATAATAGGACCTATTGCAATATAATAGGACCTATAATGTCATAATACAACCTATTATGTCATAATAGGTCCCATTGTGACATAATAGGTCCTATTATGACATAATACGACTTATTATGTCATAATACGGCCTATTATATCATAAGACCCCTTAAGAGGGCCTATTATGACATAAGACTCATTAGTAGCACTATTGTGACATATGTAGAGAAAGATAAGTTGGTTGGAAGAGAGAGATGGTATGTTTAGATAGAGTTGATTATTTTTATTCACCTACTTTAATAATTTCCATTTAAAACTTTAAAGTTATTCTTAGAAGGAAAAGAGACAGAAATCTGGAAAAAGCCATAGCTATTTTTAATTGGATTATTATTTAGAAGATAGCTAAATCATCTTTATTAATTTCTTTAATGACTATTAAAATACATTTTAATTAATAAAGAATTTTAATCTCATTAAGAGTTTTGAAATAACTATAGATATATGAGATTCTTAAATAGATATGCAATTTGGCCCTAACCATAAGTATTGGGTAATAACAATAAATCATTTAAGACATGAACTATTTGCATTCATCATATGACCAAACAATTATGTATATGGCATTTAATAAATTCAGATGTGAATTATGGCATAGTTAAATGTGGTGAGGATTAAATGTGAAAAGGAATATTCATTTGTCTATATCGTTACTAGCTTACATATATTTGATTTTAATCAAATATATATATAATACACCGAGAGATATCCTTCTAGAGACGTCTATTAGAGTTCGAGGTACATGATAAAAATAGGCGCCTCGAGAAGGATATCTCTCCACATATTATATATATATATATATGTGTGTGTGTGTGTGTAAGCTAGTAGCAGTCGTGGCACAACATGGAAAACAATAAAAATAATAAAAATAGAACTATATAATATTATATTATTAATGTTTGTTGCAATAATATGTAATATTATTATTGCAATTATTATTATTTTCTATTTGTTTGTGTAATAATATTATAAAATACTATTATTTTTTATTTATATTATTTTGATTATTATGATATTATTTTATAATTTATTGAAAATAATATTCATAGTATAAATTTAAAATATTTTAAATGTATTATATTATTATTTTATATTATTTTTAGTTATAATATTTTTTTTTATAGTTTTATTGGTAATATTATATTAATAGACTGTTATATGATTAGTATAATACTATTATATTCTTATTTTGAAAATGTAACATCGTTTTATAGTTATTAAGTGTATAATATGAGGGTCAGGGTTTAAATCATGGTTAGAGTTAGGGTTAGGATTATGGTTAGGGGTGGGGCTATGGTAATAGATAAGATTATGATCATGATAGAATAAAAATTATGATGGGCTTTAGTTGAAGATTAGGGTTAGGGTTAAGGCTGATATCATAGTAAGGTTTATGCTAAGGATTAGGTTTTACATTAGAGATATAATTATAATGAGGGTTAGGGTTAGAATTATAATGAGGGTTAGTATTATACTTAGGATTAGGGTTAGGGTTGGGGTAAGAGTTAGGATTGGAGTTAGTCTTAGTGATTGTAATTAGGGTTAAGGTTAAATATTATAATTATTAATTACAAATAAAATTAGGATTAGGGTTAGGGTTAGAATTATAATTAAGATTAGGGTTAGGGTTAGGGTTAAGATTGCAATCAAAGATAGTATGTGATGATTGCTATAAGAGTTAGGGTTTGGGTTAGGATTAGGGTTGGGGCTAGAATAGGGTTAGGGTTAGGGTTAGAATAATAAGATTAAGGTTATGGTTTAGGTTAGGGTTTTAGATTGGGATAAGGATTATATATAGGATTTATTCTTAGGATTAGGGATAGGTTTCAAGCTATGGTTAGAGTTAGGGTTATGGTTAGGATTATTGTTAGGGTTAGGGTTTAGGGATATGGTTATGGTTAGGTTAGGGTTAAGGTTTAGAATTATGGTTAGGGTTATGGTTTATATCATGGTTAGGGTTGTAGTCAGGGTTAAGTTTATGGCTATGCTTAGGGTTACAATTATGGCTAGGATTATCACTAGGGTTAGGGTTTACATCATGGTTAGGGTTAGGGTTAAGGGTTATGATTAGGATTAGGCTTCAGGGTTAAAGTTATGATAATGGTCAAGGTTATATCTTGGTTAGGGTTAGCGTCAAGGTTAGGGTTTCATTTACATTTAGGATTATGGTTAGGGTTACAGTTAAGGATTAGAATTAGGGTTAGGGTTAGGGTTATCGTTAGGGTTTAGTGTTAGGGCTAATTTTATGGTTAGGATTATGTTTTATTATTAGTGTTACAATTATGTGTAGAGTTTATATCCAACTTAGGGTTTAGTGTTAGTGTTAAGTTTATGGTTAGTGTTTATTGTTAATGTTACAATTATGTTTAGAGTTTATATCAATTTTAGGGTTAGGGTTAGGGTTAGGGTTAGGGATAGGTTTTAGTGTTAACGTTAAGCTTATGGCTAGGGTTAGTGTCCATTGTTAGTGTTTCAATTATGCTTAGAGTTATATAAAATTTAGGGTTAGCCTTATGGTTAGGGTTTAGTATTAGGGTTAGGGTTAGGGTTTATTATTAGTGTTACAATTATGTTTAGATTCTATATCAAATTTAGGGTTATGAGTAAGATAATTTGGTTTAGGGTTAAGATTAGCATACTGGTTAGGGTTTTGGTTAGCATTAGGAAATACATCATGGTTAGGGTTAGGGTTAGTATTATGTTTAAGGTTAGGATTTATGATTATGTTTATGGTTAGGATTTACATTAGGATAAGGGTTAAGATTAGGGTCATGGTTATCTTTTAGTGTTATGGTTAGGACCATGAGCGTAATCTTGGCATTATAGTAAGAAAGATTGCTGGCATTTCAATATCAGGAGAATGTTGATATTCAATAAGGATATTGAGAAGGTTGTTGAAGATTATTGATATAATTGAAGAAGGATGATAACTATCTTTATAACACTATTTTGTCATTGATGTCAAGAAATTGATTATCTGATTCAGTATGATGTTGCCATATCTTGAGAAGATTGATTTGGAGAGAATTAAGATGTCAATAAAAGACACGGAAAGAATGTGATGAATAAGAGGAGAAATAAGTTATTCAATGGGCAACTATTACCGAGTTAGACAATGATGAGATCATGATATTTAGATTGTTTTGATGTTCTACATATGTTGTTGATTGTAAGGTTAATAGTATACTATGTCACCGAGCAAAGAACCTAGTCGGTAAACCCTAAGGTTATCGATATCGATTAATGAAGGCAGAATGTCTACTGAGTAAAGTTTAGTATTTACCAGGGGGTAAGTGCAAGAAGTTGTGTCCACTTTTTGGCCAAAAAGTGGAAGCTTTTTCTCTTTTTATTTGATTTCATCTCGTTTGACCTAAATATTTGAGGCACTTAAAGAATGAATCTTGTAAACATTCAGTAATAGAAAATATAGTGCTCGAAGTCTACTTTCCAAATATGTAATTTAATTTAATACCCAGATCTTAAAAATGAAGTTTGAATAGGCATTACTAAAACCTATAGTTTAAAAGGCACTTTTTAGGACCATAGCATGCCCATGTACGACAAGCATAACTTGACCTAAATGAAATTATTTCTATAAATCCTTTTGGGAAATTATCTATAACTCACTCACCTTTGATGAGAATATTTTTTTGTAATTTTTTTCTGCATTTTTTTTTTGTTAATTTTTTATTGGGCATAATCATTGTTCTGAAAAATTCTTGTGGACGGCAAGCATAATTTGACCTCAACTTAACATTTTTTGGTTTTTTTTTTTGAACTGTATAGAATTGTCACTAGTTTGATGCCATATAAATTTTTTTTCAAAAAAGCTAGAAACAAAAAAGTTATTAAAAAACTAAAAAACCATGTTATTTCGAGTTTATAGACCTCTTTCATTAGTAATTATTTTTAAAATAAAAATATTGATCAATTTTTTAAAAAATATATATATTTAGAATCTATACAATCTCTACTATAATGGGTTTTCATTGTTTAAAAAAATTCTGAAAATTTGGTGTTCAGATATATTTTTGAAGTCATTATTTTATATGAAGATTGATTTGGCCTTCAAGTTGCATGTCAAACGAGGTCCAAGCCTAAGGGTTGGCTCTCCAAGCCATTTCCCAAGCCAAAACTGAAGCTACAACCGAACCAAAGTTGAAATTTTTAGAAACGGGATCCCGTTTCATTTTTTAAAATAAAAAAAAATAATTTTAGTAAATGGGATCCTGTTTCAAAAATAAAACGAGATCCCGTTTCCCTTTTTTAATTTTTTTTTTTTTAAACAAACTATATATACATGAAATATAGAATTTAAGTTTAAGTCACATTTCCCTTTGTCTTTTTCCTTTCTTATACTGTAAGTTATATTTTATGTATATATTAGTAGGATGTTTGAGAATGGTTTTAGATCTCTAGGAGTTATAATACAGATTCTAGATTTTAGAAGATCTTATAAATTGTGACATAATAGGGCCTATAATGTCATAATACAACTTATTATGTCATAATAAGTCCCATTGGTACATAATAGGTCCTAATGTGTCATAATAGGTCATATTGTGTCATAATAGGTCCTATTGTGACATAATACAACCTATTACATCATAATAGGTCCTATTATGTCATAAGACCCCTCAAAAGGACCTATTATGACATTATACCTCTTAATAGGAACTATTATGACTTAAGACCCCTTAGTAAGACCTATTATGTCATAATAGGTCCTATAATGTCATAAGACCCCTTAAGAGGACATGTCATGTCATAATAGGTCCTATTATGTCATAAGACCCCTTAAGACAATGTATTATTACATTATACCCCTTAGTAGGACCTATTGAAGGGTATTATGTCATAATAGGACTGATTATGACATAATATGACCTATGATGACATAATAGGTCATATTATGTCATCATAGGTCCTATTATGACATCATAGGTCATATTATGTCATAAAATCCCTTAAGAGAAACTATTACGACTTTATACCCCTTAGTAGGACTTGTTAAGGGGTATTATGTCATAACAAGACCTATTGTGACATAATAGACCTATAATGTCATAATACGGCCTATTATGTCATAATAGGTCATTTTGTCATAATACCCCTTAAGAGGACCTATTATGACATTATACCTCTTACTAGGACCTATAATGACATAAGACCCCTTAGTAGGACCTATTATGACATAATAGGATCGATTATCATATAATAGGACCTATTATGTCATATAGGTCCTATAATTTCATAAGACTCGTTAAGAGAACCTGTTATGTCATAATTGGTCCTATTATGTTACAAGACCCCTTAAGAGGACCTATTATAACATTATGCTCCTCAGTAGGACCTGTTAAAAGGTATTATGTTATAAAAGGACCAATTATGACATAATATGATATATGATGATGTAATAGGTCCTATTATGTCATCGTAGGTCCTATTATGACATCATAGGTCATATTACGCCATAAAACCCCTTAAGATGACCTATTATGACTTTAGACCCCTTACTAGGACATGTTAAGGGGTATTATGTCATAATAGGACCTATAATGTCATAATACGACCTATTATGTCATAATAGGTCCCATTGTGACATAATAGGTCCTATTATGACATAATATGACTTATTATGTCATAATACGACCTATTATATCATAAGACCCCTTAAGAGGACCTATTATGACATAAGACTCTTTATTAGCACCTATTGTGACATATGTAGAGAAAGATAAGTTGGTTGGAAGAGAGAGATGGTATGTTTAGATAGAGTTCAGGGGCATTATGTCATAACAGGATCTATTGTGACATACTAGGACCTATAATGTCATAATATAACCTATTGTGACATAATAGTTCCTATTGTGACATAATATGACCTATTATGTCATAATAGGTCCTATTGTGACATAATACAACCTATTATGGCATAATAGGTCTTATTATGTCATTAGACCCCTTAAGAAGACCTATTATGGCATTATACCTCTTACTAGGACCTATTGTGACATAACACCCCTTAGTAGGACCTATTATCACATAATATGATAGATTATCACATAATAGGACCTATTATGCCATAATAGGTCCTATTATGTCATAAGACCCCTTAAGAGGACTTATCATGACATTATACCTCTTACTAGGACCTATTATGACATAAGACGGACCTTAGTAGGACCTATTATGACATAATAGGGTTGATTATGACATAATAGGACCTATTATGTCATAATAGGTCCTATAATGCATAATACCCCTTAAGAGGACCTGTCATGTCATAATAGGTCCTATTATGTCATAAGACCCCTTAAGGGGACCTATTATGACATTATACCCCTTACTAGGACCTGTTAAAGGGTATTATGTCATAATAGGACTAATAATGACATAATAGGATCTATGATGATGTAATAGGTCCTATTATGTCATCATAGGTCCTATTATGACATTATAGGTCATATTATGCCATAAAACCCCTTAAGAGGACCTATTATGACTCTATACCCCTTACTAGGACTTGTTAATGGGTATTATGTCATAATAGGACCTAATGTGATATAATAGGACCTATAATGTCATAATATGACCTATTATGTCATAATAGGTCCCATTGTGACATAATAGGTCCTATTATGACATAATATGACATATTAGGACATAATATGACATATTATGTCATAATACGACCTATTATGTCACAAGACCCCTTAAGAGGACCTATTATGACATTATACCTCTTACTAGGACCTATTATGACATAAGACCCCTTAGTAGGACCTATTATGACATATGTAGAGAAAGATAAGTTGGTTGAGAGAGAGAGAGATGGTTCCTTTAGAGAGAGTTAAGGGGTATTATGTCATAACAGGACCTATTGTGACATAATATGACCTATAATGTCATAATACGACATCTTATGCCATAATAGGTCACATTGTGACATAATCGGACCTATAATGTCATAATACGACTTATTATGTCATAATAGGTCACATTGTGACATAATAGGTCCTATTGTGACATAATACGACCTATTATGTCATAATAGTGTCCTATTATGTCATAAGACCCCTTAACAGGACCTATAATGACATAAGACCCCTTAGTAGGATCTATTATGACATAATAAGATCGATTATCACATATTAGGACCTATTATGTCATAATAGGTCCTATAATGTCATAAGACCCCTTAAGAGGACCTATTATGGCGTTATGCCCCTTTGTAGGACCTGTTAAAGGGTATTATGTCATAATATGAATAATAGTGACATAATAAGATCTATGATGATGTAATAGGTTCTATTATGTCATCATAGGTCCTATTATGACATCATAGGTCATATTATATCATAAAACCCCTTAAGAAGACCTATTATGACTTTATACCCCTTACTAGGACTTGTTAAGGGGCATTATGTCATAATAGGACCTATTGTGACATAATAGGACCTATAATGTCATAATGCAACCTATTATGTCATGATAGGTCCCATTGTGACATAATAGGTCCTATTATGAAAAAATATGACCTATTATGACATAATATGTCCTACTATGTCATAAGACCCCTTAAGAGGAACTATTAAGACATTATACCTCTTACTATGACCTATTATGACATAAGACCCCTTACTAGGACCTATTATGACATATGTAGAGAAAGATAAGTTGGTTGGGAGAGAGAGATGGTACGTTAAGAGAGAGGTAGATATGTATATATAGCGAAATATATAGGTAGGTAGGGGGTAAGGGGAGGTGTATAGAGATAGCGAAGATAAAGAGTAAAGAGTTAAGGACGTGAGAGAGAGGTAGAGACATAGTTTTAGATTTTGGGAGAGAGGGGACAAAGTGAGATAGAAAGGAAAAAAAAGACAAATATAAATGTTACTTATATATAAATTTTATATTTCATGTATATATAGATTTTATTTTTTATTAAAAAAATTTTAAATTTTAAAAAAAAAAAAAATTAATTTTTCTTTTTTTTGATAAAGGAAATGGGATCCCATTTCGTTTTTGAAATGGGATCCCATTTCATTTTTGAAACAGGATCTCGTTTCAAATTTAGGCTCGAGATCCCGACGTGAATCGGGATCTTGTTTCGTTTCTCATGCGTTCCGTGAGATTTGTCTTTTTTTCTAAGTGCAAAACTTCCACACTAAGTGGACACAACTTTGTGCACTTACCCCAGGTTGCAACCGAGTTATGACAGTGTGCATTGGATGGATAAAATAATTATTTAATTAAGGACAATGATTATCTGGAGATGTATAAATGATTGGTATGCTGTGCATGAACTTTGTTAAGGATCTATGGCAAAGGAAAATCGATAGGAAGTTCTACAGCATAGATTGAACCGCAATAACCTTGTGCAAGTTCCAAGAAAGGACTACAAGTCCCGAGGCAAGGTAAAATGTTTTCAGATCAAAAGGATACATTGAACCTAGTCAAGTTTGAAGATTTGATGGCTAAGATTGATCATGGGAAATTTGATCAAGGAGATTTAGTGGTTAGCAATTGTTTATAAATAAGGAATTGCTGATAAACAATGTATGCGGGCAAGTGTAGGCACAGGGATGCTACATAGTGATTACCGAGCATAAAAGCTTGAAGACCTATTTGAATAACAGAGTAGAGAGCCCAGCAGAGGGACAAGATAAGTCTTATGACTAGAATGTTTTGAGCAAATAAGAATCTTCTTTAGAATTTTAGATTAGAAGTTGCAGATAGATTTTTATTACTGTTATTTTGTAAGTGACATAAAATCTCTTAACTGAGTGGACTTAATAGTCTTATATGTAAACCCTCTAGCAAGGTAACATTCTAAATGAGTGTTTGAAATCCTTTGACAAGGTCACTTCTAACAAAGTGAAGATCCTAACAGATTTGAGGGAAATCCCTTAACCGGGTCACATCTAGCAATGTGTTTGTAATCTTTAATAGGATTTGCTTTTAACTGAGCATACTCTAGAAGAGTATATTTCTTAGTGGGTTTGAAATCCCACAGTGGTTTTTTCCTATTTGGGTTTCCACATTAAATATGGTGTTATGAGTGTTATGATGATTATATGCTTATGAGTTTGCATGTTTAGCAGTTTTGGTTATATTGTTGAAGTATAAGTTACCGAGGTTGAATCTATTGTTTTTATGGAAGATTAAGTTTGTATGATTCACCCCCCCCTCTCATCTTGTTAGCTATTGGCATCTATACTTTACATTAAGTATCAGAACTATCAATTGGTATCAAAGCATTGGACTCTAGAAGAAAAAGTTTAAAGGTACTTGAGGCAAAGATCCAAAGATGTATAAAAGGGATGCACCGAAGCTGTACAAGTCAAGTTTCTCCACATGGTAGAAAAGGATGAAGCTACATTTATCAGAAATTGGAGAATATGCAGCATATTATCTAGAGAATGATTATATTGCACCAAGCACCAACCCTATGACCTTGGAAGAGATAAAGGCAAAGCAAGAACATATTCAAGCTATGATTGAAATAACATCAGCATTGACCGACTCAGAGTTTAATGATCTAGAAGGATGTAATGATACAAAAGCAATGTCGAATAAGCTCATATCTGTGTATGGAGGTGATGAACATGTTCAAAGAGCAAAAGTAGATAGTCTAAGAGGACAACTTGAATCCATGAGGATGAATGAAGGTGAGAACATAACCCAATACAATACAAGACTAAAGGAGATTTTCAATCAAATTAAAGGAGCAGGTGGAACTATTGAAGAAAAGGATATAACAAGTAAGGTGTTGAGAACCCTTCTACCAGTCTATGCTATTTGAGTCTCTGCAATCAATGAATTGAGGTATGTACCTAACATGCCAGTTTCTTTAGATGCTACTATTGGTAAGCTACATGCATTTGAGTTAAGTAATTTTGATAACAGTGGGTCTTTGGTAAATAAAGTTGAATCTGCATTCAGTTCTTTTCATATTACTGAATCTGATGATTACAATGATAGAATGAGTAAGTACTCTGAAGGGAATCATAGCAGAGCAAGTGAAAGATTTCATAACAACATGGAAGAAGTACACAAACTGTATGAGGAAATCAAGAAGCAAGAAGAATTTGAAGCATTACTAGCTAGAAGGTTGCCGAGAGGAAAAGGTAAGTATAAAGGGAAGCTACCTTTAAAATGTTTCAATTGTGATAAGATAGGACATATGGCTTCTAATTGCCTTGAGAAAGAATCTAGTGAAAAGAGAGAATACCGAGATAACAAGAAGAAAGATAACCAATACAAAGGACACTGAGACTTTAGAAGAAGAGATAGAAAGACATGTCTAGTAGCTGATGAGGAATCCAATGATGACAAATCTGATGAAACTGATATTGAGGAAGTTGCTTATGTGGCTATTAAGGATGGATTTGATGAAGAGAGGTATGAAGAAAAAGCTCTAATATCTCACATAAATAATAATGATTCTTGGATCATAGATAGTGGATGCTCACATCATATGACAGGTGATAAACACAAGTTTGATAAATTAGAAGACTATGATGGAGGCTATGTAAAATTTGGTAATGATACACCATGTCCAGTAAAAGGTAAAGGATCTATAACACTTATTGACAATGCTAAATGTGATGATGTATACTAGGTTGAAGGATTGAAATACAATTTATTGAGTGTAGCATAGCTAAACAATACAGGATACCGAATAGAATTTCAGAAAGGAATTGTCAAAGTTCATGACAAGCATGGAAAGTTAGCTACTATCGGGACATAAACAAAAGGTAATACATTTCATCTTGACTCAACTCGGAACAAGTGTCTTTATGCAAACATAGATGATACGTGGTTATGGCATAAAAGGTTTTGTAAATTTTGATAATCTTATCAAAATAAGTAAGAAGCACTGAGTAAGAGGTCTACCGAGTCTTGAAAAACCTGAAAATGCTATGTGCCAAGGATGTCAGATAGGTAAGATGACAAAATCAAGCTTTACAAGTAAGTCCTACACTTCTAAAGGAATTTAAGATCTAGTACATATTGATCTTTGTGGTCCGATGAAAGTTCAAAGCTATTATGGTGATAAATATTTCATATTATTTGTAGATGATTACTCAAGGATGATGTCAATCATGTTTTTGAAAGAAAAATCAGAAGCTTTTCAAATGTTCAAATGGTACAAGGCAAGAGTTGAAAATGAAATAGGAAGACAGCTGAAATGTCTTAGATCTGATAGAGGAGGAGAATTCACTTCTGATGAATTTAACTTGTTCTACAATGATCATGGTATAAAGAGGCAAGTATCTGCACCGAGAACACCTCAGTAAAATAGAATAGCTGAGAGAAGAAATAGATCAATTGTAGATTATGCTAGAACCCTAATGATAGAAAAGAGGGCACCTCAAACATTCTGGAGAGAAGTAATCAGCACTACAGTTTACACGTTGAACCAAGTTCAATTGAAGAAAGGAACTATGAAGAAACCATATGAGATCTGGTATGACAAGAAACCTAATGTAAGTTATTTTAAAATCTTTGGAAGTAGATGCTATGTTCACAAAGATGATTGAAATGGAAAGTTTGATCAAAAAAGTGAAGAAGGAACATTTCTTGGTTATTCTTCTAGAAGTAAAGCATTTAAATGTCTGATCAAATCATCTAACAAAATAGTAGAAAGTGCAAATGTGAAAATTGATGAATTTGTAGAAAGAAATGATGAAGGAAATTCCAAAGAACTAGAAGATTATGAAGAATTTGTTTATGTTCAACTGAGAAGTCCTACCAAGAAAGCTACTGCAGAAAATGAAGATAATGTCTAGTTACTAAGTGATGAAAAAGATCATACAGAACCTACGGAGCCTATATTAGCCAAACATGTCAGAAGACATCATGCATCGAGTCAAATTATAGGAGATAAGGATGATCCAGTGATGACAAGGAACAAACTGAGAGAGAACACATGTTTGATATCTGAATTTGAACCGAGAATAGTGAAAGAGGCATTTAACAGTGAAGATTGGGTAAATGCTATGACAGAAGAAATTGATCAAATCAAGAAGAATGACACATGGGCACTAATCCCAAGACCAAAGGACAAAAATGTAATTGATACTAAGTGGATTTTTAGAAACAAGCTAAATGAGAAAGGTGAAGTCATTCGCAACAAAGAAAGACTAGTTTGCAAAGGTTATGCTCAAGAAGAAGGAATAGATTATGGTGAGACTTTTGCACCTGTGGCTAGACTTGAGGGAGTAAGAACATTGTTGGCATATGCTGCTTTCAAAAATTTCAAGGTATATCAAATCGATGTTAAATCTGCATTTTTGAACGTTATACTAGAAGAAGAAGTTTACATTGAACAACTTGAAGGATTTGTTGAAGACAAGAGTAAAGATTAGGTATGCAAATTGAACAAAGCTTTATATGGTCTGAAACAAGCACCTAGAGCATGGTATGAAAGATTGCACTCTTATTTAATCAAGATTGGTTTTATAAGGACAAGTGAAAACAACAACATGTACATGAGGAAAGATGAGGACAATGGAATACTGATCTCAGCCATATTTGTTGATGACATTATATTTTGTGGTAATGACTCCTTATGCAAGAACTTTGGAAATAAAATGTGCAAAGAATTTGAGATGTCACTAATCGGTGAGATAAAGTATTTTATAGGTTTACAGATATTGCAAATAAAAAATGATATTTTTATTACTCAATCCAAGTACATAAGGGAAATCTTGAAGAAATTTGGAATGGAGGATTCTAAACCAGTAAGTACTCCTATGACTACTAACTATAAATTATCAAAGAATGATGAATCTACATCTATTGATCTAAGACAATTTACCGATCTATGATTGAAAAATTGCAATATGTTATGCATAGTAGACTAGATATAGCACATGTATTAGGTATTGTAGCAAGATTCTCTGCAAATCCCAAGGAGACACATATGCTAGCAATCAAGAGAATTTTTAGATACCTGAGAGGCACTAAAGATTATGGCTTAGTATATGAAAAGAGGAATAATTTTGATTTAAAAGTTTATACTAATGCTGATTGGGCAGGCAACATAGATGATAGGAAAAGCACAAGTGGTGGAGCTTTCTTTTTGGGAGAAAGACTAGTAAGTTGGCTTAGAAAGAAACAAGGATGTATCTCACAGTCAACAGCAGAAGCTGAATATGTTGCTGCAACATTGAATTGTACCAATATAGCATGGATCAAACAACTGTTGGAAGGTATAAATGAGAAAGTTATTGAGCCAGTAACTATATTCTGTGATAATACTAGTGCCATTAACATTTCAAAGAATCCAGTAATGCACTCTAAAACAAAGCATATATCTATAAAGTATCATTATCTTAGAGAAGAAGTTCAAGAGAAGAAAATTGTGCTGGAATATATCAGTTCAAAGGAGTAATTAGTAGATATCTTCATAAAGCCATTACCAAGGGACACTTTTGAGTATCTCAGAAGTAAGTTAGAGGTCCTACCCCTATCCTCTACTCACTGACCGAGTTCGATGAAAGCATCAATTTGATGAATCTACAGAATATTATGTGTGGATTGATGTTGATTTACGCACTTTAGGAGGTCACCTAAAGTTGTGCAAGAAAAAGTGAATAGAGACAAGTTGATCTGACCGAGACTGAAATGATACACAACAAGGCAAATCACTTCACAGAGGAAGAGTTCATGATTTAGTTCTTTTTACTTTTTGGCATTGTTGTCAAAGGGGGAGAAGACTAAATGGTTGGAAGGCTAAATGGTTGACTGAATGAAAGCCCTAAATGATGAATAATAGAAGACTAATGACAGGGGGAGAAAATTGAAAAATGGAGAAGACTTCAGAAGATTTTAATAGCTCAAGGATAACAAGAGAAGTCTAACAACAATCTGAATCCGAATCAATTTGAATATCTTGTTGGTATTACCATTTAATTGTTGGTTTTTCCATCAATGCCAAAGGGGGAGATTGTTGGCATTATAGTAAGAAAGATTGTTGGCATTGTAATATCAGGAGATTGTTCATATTTAATAAGGATATTAAGAAGGTTGTTGAAGATTATTGATATAACTGAAGGATGATAACTATCTTTATAACATTATTTTGTCATTGATGTTAAGAAATTGATTATCTCATTCAGTATGATGTTTCCATATCTTGAGAAGATTGATTTGAAGAGAATTAAGATGTCGGCAAAAGACATAGAAAGAATGTGATGAATGAGAGGAGAAATATGTTATTCAATGGGCAACTATTACCAAGTTAGACAATGATGAGATCATGATGTTTACATTGTTTTGATATTCTACATATTTTGTTGATTGTAAGGTTAATACTATACTATGTCATCGAGCAAAGAACCTAGTCGGTAAACCCTAAGGCTATCGATATCGGTTAATGAAGGTGAAATGTCTTCAGAGTAAAGTTTAGTATTTACCGGGTTGCAACCGAGTTATGATAGTGTGCTTTGGATGGATAAAAGCATTATTTAATGAAGGACAATGATTATCTGGAGATGTATAAATGATTGGTATGCTGTGCATGAAGTTTGTTAAGGATCTATGGCAAAGGAAAATCAGCAAGAAGATCCATAGCGCAGATTGAACCGCAATAACCTTGTGCAAGTTCCAAGAAAGAACTACAAGTCCCAAGGCAAGGTAAAATGTTTTCAGATCGAAAGGATACATTGAACCTAGTTAAGTTTGAAGATCTGATGGCTAAGATTGATCATGGGAAATGTGATCAAGGAGATTCAGTGGTTAGCAATTGTTTATAAATAAGGAATTGTTGATAAACAATGTATGCGGGCAAGTGTATGCACAGGGATGCTACATAGTGATTACCGAGCATAGAAGCTTGAAGACCTATTTGAATAATAGAGTAGAGATCCGAGCAGAGGGACAAGATAAGTCTTATGACTAGATTGTTTTGAGAAAATAAGAATATCATTTAGCACTTTAGATGTGAAGTTGCAGATAGATTTTTATTATTGTTATTTTGTAAGTGATAGAAAATCTCTTAACCGAGTGGACTTAGCAGTCTTATATGTAAACCCTCTAGCAAGGTAACATTCTAAATGAGTGTTTGAAATCCTTTGACAAGGTCACTTCTAACAAAGTGAAGATCCTAACAGATCTGAGGGAAATCCCTTGACTGGGTCACATCTAGCAATGTGTTTGTAATCTTTAACAGGATTTGCTTTTAATTGAGCATACTCTAGAAGAGTATATTTCTTAGTGGGTCCTAAATCCCATAGTGGTTTTTCCCTTTTTGGGTTTCCACATTAAATTTGGTGTTATGAGTGTTATGATGATTATATGCTTATGAGTTTTCATGTTTAGCAGTTTTGGTTATATTGCTGAAGTATAAGTTACCGAGGTTGAATCTGTTGTTTTTATGGAAGATTAAGTTTGTATGATTCACCCCCCCCTCTCATCTTGTTAGCTATTGGCATATGTACTTTACATTAAGTATCAAAACTATCATGTAAGAGGTAGGCTTTACATCATGGTTGAGTTAGAGTTTACATCATGGTTAGGGTTATGAGTAAGACAATGGTTTAGGTTTAAGATTAGGATAATGGTTTGGGTTAGGGTTAATGTTAGCATTAGGATATACATCATGGTGAGGGTTATGGTTTTTACAATGTTTGGGGTTAGGGTTTATGATTGTGGTTAGGGTAAGGGTTAGGGTTAGGGTTACGGTTAGATTTTAGGGTTAGAGTTTAGTGTTATGGTTAATATTATGGCTAGGGTTGAGGTTTATGTCATGAACAGGTTAGCGTTTACATCATGGTTAGGGTCATGAGTAAGATAATGGTTTAGGTTTAGGAATATTTAGGGTTAGGGATAGGATTAGGGTTATGGTTAGGATTATGTTTAGAGTTAGAGTTTGCATCTTGATTATGGTTCAAGTTAGGTTCTACACCACAATTAGAGTTAGGGTAAGGGTTGGGGTTATGATTACAATAATGACTTAAGGTTAGGATTAGGATAATGGTTAGGATAAACATTATGGTTAGGACCTTAGGTTTAGGTTAATGGTTATGGTTAGCATTAGGATATACATTATGGTTATGGTTAGATTTAATAATATGTTTAGGGTTAGGGTTTATGATTATGGTTAGGGTTAGGGTTTACATTAGGATAAGGGTTAGGGTTAGGGTTAGGTTTAGGGTTAGCGATAAAGATTAGGGTTAGGGTTTAGTGTTGGGGGTTTACATCAAGGTTAAGGTTATGAGTAAGATAATGGTTTAGGGTTAATATTAGCATAATGGTTAGGGTTAGGGTTAGTATTATGTTTAAGGTTACTAAATTTATGATTATGTTTATGGTTAGGATTTGCATTAAGATAAGGGTTAAGATAAGGTTCATGGTTAACTTTTAGTGTTAGGGTTAGGACCATGGCAGTAAGGGTTAGAGTTAAAGATAAAATTAGGGTTAAGGTTAGGGTTTGAATTATAGGTAGATTCAATTTTATGATTAGGGTTACAATATCCTATAGAAATAGATTTAGGTTATGGTTATAGATAGAATTATGGTTAGGATTAGGGTTAAGTTTAAAGATAAAATTAGGGTTAGGATTTGAATTATAGTTAGAGTTAGCTTTACAATAAGTATTAGGATCTAGTTAATAAATAGATTTAAGGTCATTGCAATAGGCATGCAAATCTTTGATGTTCTCCTCATAATAACTAAAAATACTTGATGTAAAAGTATTTTAAATCTTTGATGTTCTTCTCATATATGCTTTCTTTTTGTCTTCTTATACATGATTTCATATTTTAAGATGCATAATATGACAATCTTACATTGATTAAAGTGGTTCATAATATAAATCCATATACTCTCTAAGTTCGTTGTCAAATATCAAAAGATAATAATAATACATGACTATTCTAAGCATAGCTTATCAATGCTCCCTTTTACTAAGTTCTAAAGAAACGAAACCATTAATTTAAGGATCCTAATGTTTTAAAAACAATTAGAGAACATATTATGGTATTTATATTATAATCTATATTTGTTATAAAAAACTTTAAAGTAAAATAAAGTAATACTTTTACACTAAATAATAATAGTAAATGAATATCGTCAAATACTAATTTGATATTTCTATTTTTTATTATATTTATTCATATAAAATATATTATTATACATTTTTGAACTGAAGTTAAACTTATGTTGTGTAGGTATTAGCATAAATCAACTAATTTTAAATAGTATACTTTTACTTGTGAAATTTTAAAAAAAAAGAAATTAATCTAGATATATAAGCAATATTTCTTTTTTTTTTTTCTTTTTGCATGTAAATCAATTCAATTTCTAAAATTAAACTATTTTTTTTTTTAATTTTTTAAAATTGAATCAAAAATTAGTTTTAAAATAAATTTAAAAATAAAATCTAGATATAAATAGAATATTTCTAAAAAAATTGTAGATATATAAATAAGTTTTCTATTCTATTTTCCTTTTTGCATGAAAATCACTACAAATTCTAAAATAATTTAAAATTTATTTTTAATTTTTGTAAAAATGAATAATCAATTAGTTTTAGAATAAATTTAAAACTAAAATCTAGATTAAAATGGAAAATTTACTATATTTCTCTAAATACATCAACAAAATTTCTATTTTATTTCATCTTTTTACATGCAAATCATTTCAAAAGCTAAAATTAAACTAAATCTATTTGTTTAACTATTAAATGAATGAACACTTAATTTTAGAAAGAAAAAAATTTATAATTGATTTTGAGATTTACAAAGATTAGTAAGATTCTTATCATCAAATTTAAGACAATTTAAAATTGAATAATTGAATTTAAACAAAATCATAATTTTTCTTTACCAAATTCAAGACTATTATATATTTTTATATTCAATTTTTTAGTCATTAATTTTTTTCTCCATAATAAACTAAATTAATGTAGATTAATTTTAACATAAAGGGGTAAAAATATTATTAAACCAAGGAGACATTACAAAGCAAGGCCATTAAATGGCCCTATCAAGATCAACCAAGTGATCCAATTGATGAGACAAATCCGGGGGCAGATGGCCCCGATCCACCAAATTCCAATCATGCATATGATCGGAAGCCCATTTAGCCAAGCAATCAGCCACACCATTCCATTCACGGGGAATATGGTTGAAAGTAACATGCTCCAGAGATGCACAGAGAGTGAGAATTTGTTCAACAATCAAGGCCAGCTGCTAGCTCACATTATCCATATACTGCCTTTTGAGTAAGTTCACCACAACCTGGGAGTCAGACTCACATATGATCCTTCGCCAACCCAACTGACTGGCCCGCTCCATAGCCACTAAAATTGCCTGAGCCTCCATAAGATTATTCATATGAAGACCCTTATACTCAGAGAAAATAAAAAAATAGAAATAAATATATATATATATAAAATAGTAATAAATTTACAATAATCTAATGTCTAAAAAAATAATTTTAACTAACATTTAAAAAGTGACTTTTTTTATAACATTTATCTCTTGAAAAGAAAGGGAAAAAATAAATCTTTTTAATTTTGCCGTACCGTTATCATGCAGCTGCTAAATAGAAGATCTGCAGTCAAAATGTGCAGTTAATAAATTAGTTAAATAGAAAGAAATAGTTATGATAAGCTACAACATCAATGGATAGTCACACTCTCTATTGAACATCTCACAGATTACAACTACATCGATAGGCAAGAGGCAATTTATTTGCTCAACCACTAAGCTGCATTCTTAGTTTAATATATGGCTAGAAAAAAATTATTTTTGTTCGAAAACTAAGGCAATTCGTGGCGCTAGGAGCTCGCACATCCCTCCCATTTGCATAAAATTAAAACAATGGAAACTCATATTCTATCTTGATTATTGCATAGATGATTAAAGGAGAACACAAAGAAGCGGATTCTACTATTGGTAAAGCAACACAGAGGATATCTAGAGGAATTCGAGATAAGGTCAGTATTGGTATTGCTGCATACATATGATAATAAGAAATGCTTGTATTGAGGGATTGATATTGAGATATGTCTATGTAGGGTTGGAAATAAATTGTTGATGATAGATAAGTTTGTACTTGAGGTCTCAGATCAAGTTTCACTGAGGCCACCAACTTAGGGCAATCTATAGAAATGATTGTTGAGATGACAGAGCAATCTTCTTTCCGTAATAGATTATTGGCTGGTGTAAATCCAAATTGTATGCCTTTTTCCTAACATTCACAAATGCATTTGCAGTTCTTCTTTCCAATTGTTGCATGTAACTGTTGTTTTCAATTATAACAGTCAAATCATATCTTTGGAGGCATAGACAAGGCATGTGAATAGTTTTACATTATGGTCCATGCAGCTTCAGGCAGTGCTTGGTCTTCCATCACATCTTGACGTAATAATCATGAATCAGTGAAATCTTAAGTGCAATATACTCTAAATGAAACATCAATTTACTCTAGTTATATACATGCAAATAATTGATTATAGTTATAATTGTTGAAAGTGCAAAGTAAATGATGGCCTATTTGATTTAAATGTAATTGTTTATAGTAAGACAAGAATACCTAATTCTAAAACCAACCATACAAGTTACTAATAGTGATATAAGACATAATATAAGGTAAACATTTATTTAATAAAAAGAAAGTTGATAATTTTGTGTGTGAAGTTGTGTTCAAATTTTAGACATGACGTAATATGCCTTCAACATAATTATAAAAGAAATAGATTGAAGATAGTATTTATAATAATATATAATATAAAAATATTTAATTTTCATATAATATATATTATTATATTAAATGAAATAGTAATACATTTTATTAAGATATCCTATTGTTCTATTTTAATTTCTTCTTAGATTTTGAAGTTTTAATGTCACAATTCAGACTATCTAAATGGAGAAAAATAAACATATAAGTATAATCTAAAATTGAAAGAGAATAGCTTAATGGAAAGAAAATGTAAGTATGACCCTCAAAATAGCAATAGAAACTTCTATTTGTTAAATAGCCTGATTTTTTTTTTTCTTTGAGATATAATGTTCATAGATTAACAAAATAATAAAATATAATAAGAGACACAACTCTCTTATCATTTTGTTTCTCTAAGTATACAATAAAAAAAAAAAGTTTGAAAGAAGATTTTAGTGCTAAAATATTATTGTTTAGAAAAAGAGATTTGTAAACTAATTATTAAATACATACAAATAGTTTGAGTTGTTAGGTGTGCTCTTTTTGAAACTATTGTATTTGAGCTTTCTACAACTTTTGTGTATTCTCTTTTTAGACCTTCCATTACAAATAGTTTTAGAGTTGTTAAGTGTGCTCTTTTTGAAACTATTGTATTTGAGCTTTCTACAACTTTTGTGTATGCTCTTTTAGACCTTCCATTACAAATAGTTTTAGAGTTGTTAAATGTGCTCTTTTTGAAACTATTGTATTTGAGCTTTCTACAACTTTTGTGTATGCTCTCTTTAGACCTTCCATTACAATTTCCTAATGGTGCAGCAAAATTTATATTGACAATGGATTATTCATATCCAATCAAATCACATGGTTATCCGTGCTAATACTATTAATCTATGATTACTGGTAGTAAAGTAAATATTTTTTTAGTAGATATGATGTCAAGTAATTTTTTTTTAAGTTTGAATATCTTGTATGGGGAGTTAAAAATGCTAAATATGTCAACAAGAAAGTATAAATTGTTATGATTCAAATTTTAAGTCAATCTTTGGTTTACTCTATGTATTTTGTTATTTTTTTTAATATAATTTTAAAAGAAAAATTATCATACAAATTATTAATCCATATTATGCATAATACCTTATTTAAATATTTTAATCCTAAAATAATTAACAATTTTATTAATTTGAATAATTAATATTAAATAAATTTAAAAAAATACTTTACTTTTGAAATAGATATCATTTGTTTCTAACTATTTTTCTAAAATAAATAAAAAATAATTATTAATGATTTACAAATATCAATAATTAATGTCAAAAATATGTTTTCATATTTTAATTTATAAGAATTTAATTAACAAACAAAATTTGGAGAGAAGAACACTATTACAGAATTCACTGAAGTCTTTAAAAGAAGTCTATAGCCATGGTTCATGGCAATTGGTTTGATTTAACATCTCTAGCTTTCTCCCGTGCATAATCTTAATGGATTTTATGGTTCTCTTCTTTAATATTTGATATTGGCGTCTCAAACGTTTGCCAAAATCTCATTCAATCAAATGCTTACCTTTGCGAAAGTTGGTATAATTCCCCTGCTCTGACATGTGCTCTCTGGTTTTCATGTTTTTGGGATTGTTGCTTTAATTCCCCTATTTTGGACCTTGCTTCCTGGTTATCATCATTCCTCTCTTCCTATGGATGGATACCTCCATTTCTCTTATGGCTTCAATAAGGTAAATGGAATTCCTCAAGACGATAACTTGTAAGGGACTGGGTGAAGTGGTAAATTATTTGCATAAACTCTTCTTTCATGCTCTATGTCGGATTCTTGGAGGGGATTTTCTCAGGGCCAATCACAAATATAGAGTCAACTTGGACATTCCATCCTTCTTTTTGGCTAACATTCTCTTGGTTTGTGAAGCTAAAGGGACTACACAATTTCTCTACCAAATTGTTTTTAAGGTTAAACTTTTGGGTGACTTAAAAACAGTGTTGCGCTACATAGACGAATACTCTACACCAATGGTAGTAGGTATCCATGTTCCTTTTTTTCCAACTCTCACTATTTGGACAAATCATTCTAGGAAATTAGAATTCTCTCATTTCAATGGAATGTCCAATTTGTCAAGAGGATGATGGGTTTTGCGGAAGAGGATCATATTGGTTTTAACATCATTGGTAATTCAGTTGATGATATTGTGGATTGGGTGGTTGACTACAAATACATGGAAGATTGAATGTAGATAATGAAGTGGTTTTGAGCTCTAGTGAGGAGGATGGTGATGGGATGTACGTGGAGGAAACATTCTCTTCTGCAGATGTAGCAGCCTCCCTTTCTAGTTTGAGTTCTGGACATCCTAAGCCTACTTCATCTCATGATACAAAAGGATAGGGTGATTCAAGGTGCCCCTGTTTAGTTTTCATATGTTTTTAGACTACTTTATTTATCTATTTTGTCATGCTTGACATTAGATTATATTGGGTCCGCTCTTATCCATGGCAGTGGATATTGTCCCTTGATCTTTGGACATTTTTTTTGGTTTCTAGGGGTTATGGTTTCATCAATAGACTTTGAATCTTATTTTCACATATGATATTTGAGATTTCTGTTATAATTTTATCATAAATTAATATATTTGGCTTTGGCCTCTTATCCATCGAAAAGAAAAAATTGGTATCTATTACATTATTCTTTTTGAATATCTTCTTAAAATACAATTTTAGATTTTAAACATATGATTTCTCACTTTAAGAAAACTAAATGGAAAAAAGGCATATAAGTAGAATCTAAAATTAAAAGAAAATAGACGAATGGAAGGAAAATGTAACTATAAAATTCAAAATAGTAATAGAAACTTATATTTTTCAAATAGCTCTGATGTTTTTTAAAAATTATTTGAGATATATTTTTCATAGGTTTATTACTAAAATAATAGAAAAAAATCAAAGACTACAACTTTGATATAATTTGGTCGCACTAAGAATAAAATAAGCAGTGGAAATTTGAAATGAGATAACTCTTAAAACATAGGCAATAAATTTCCTACTGAAGTACAATGAGAGGGCCTCCAAGCTAGGTGAGCATGCTAAGTTTGACTCACTTTTGGGTGGGTCCCTTTCAAATCATCTCATGCAAGGAAAGTAATTATTTTGAATTATAAGATGAAAATGATAATGCTCTTGAGATCCCCATTAATGGGATCCATCTTGGGTATGTGCAGGATTATGGTGTACCAAAACAAGCTCTTAAGTGGCAATGAAAATGAAAAAAATCAGAGTTATGCAAATTGACATGAAAAATTGAATAAGTTACAAACATTATTTTTAAAATATCTAAGAAGATAATCTATAGAAAATTGAATATAGTTTATAAACTATTAATTGTTTTTTGAATAAAAATAATCCTATTAGATGAAACTTTCCAATTTCAATGCAGTAGTACTAAAATTTCAGGAAAAAGATAAGAAGTAGGTGTATGTTTGACCACCCTAATCACAATAAACTCATAATATTTTTTTATAAGATTTATAATATAAGTATTAGACTCATGTCTGGATGTGACACATATTTGTTTATAATTTTTTATAGAGTAAATAATTATTTATGAATTTTTTACTATAATTTCAGAAATTCAGAAACTCCTACGTCTAACCACCTTAACTTGGTCAAAACTATATGAAATTCAATTTTTAAAATTTTTTCCCTATAGTAGACGAAGCATAGGATGTGACGCATGTTTCAGATTCAAAAAATCTTATGTGGTTTATAAGTTATGAGTATTTTTCAATCAATCTATCAATCAGGACTTTTGTTAGAATTCAATTAGAAAATAAATAATAATTAGTTATTAAAGTCGAAATAAGACAAGCCTTATATTGTTGGAAAGATGAGAACATCCTTAAAAAACCCTTTTCATTTTATCAATTTTGGCTATAAAAAAAATCATCAGCCGAGTTAGTGCAAGAAGATGAGTTCACTTTTTGGCCAAAAAGTGGAAGTGTTTTCCCTGATTTTCAGATTTTGTCTCATTTGAGCTTAAATTTTGAAACACTTAGAGATTAAATCTTGGAAAAAGTCAGGAATATAAAAGATATCCTTCTGAATGTACTTTCTAAATATGTAATTTATTTTAATACCCACATAATAAAAAATAACTTTTTGAATGGAGTTCTAAAAACTATGTTTTAAAAATGTTTGGTTCACGACCATACCATGCATGTGTATGACCCACACTTTTTTACACAATTAAAATTATTTTCTCAAACCGTTTTGGAAAATGGTTTGTAACACAATGAAGATTGATGAGCATATTTTTCTATATTTGTTTTTCTAATATTTTTTTTAATTAATTTTTTAATGGCCATAATTATCTTTTTTAAAATTTGACGTGTACGACCCACATAATTTGACGTAAACTTAACATTTTTTTATTTTATTTTTTAAAATATAAAATAATTTTGTGTATATTGATGACATATAATTTTTTTTCCAAAATTCTTTAAAATAAAAAAGTTATTAAATTAACAAAATTAGTTAATATTTCAAATTTATGGACCCGATTTAGTATAAATTAAATGAAAAATAGTTAAAATAATCAATTTTAAAAAAAAATTACATATTTAGAATTAAGATAGTATAATATAAAATGGGTTTTAATTTCGTATAAAAATTCTCTGATTAGAGGAACGTAAACTATTTCAGAAGTTCATATTTGTGCTTTCATTCATAGAGATTGGAATTTGTAGGTCCATGTCTCAAGTGTGGCCATCCCAACCCTATCCCGGGCCTAATCCCGAGCCAAGTGGCGGTTTTTGGAATCAACTTTCACAAAATAGGGCCCTGTTTTCAAACAAGGGTGGCTTGTGGAAAAAAAAGGAAAAATACGATTTAGAAACGGGCCCCTGTTTCTAAAAAATAAGCCCCCATTTTGTTTAAATGCGGGCCCCCATTTTAGAACAAAACAGGGGCCCATTTATTTTTGCTTCAAGCCCCATTACCTTTAAGCTCAGGAGCTCGAAGCATAAACGGGCCCCCATTTTTTGAAAATGGGCCCCCGTTTATAAGAGTGCATTTTCCAATACGCGGACTTTCGCGAATTTGTGACTCATTACCTTGCACTTGCCCAACCACCAGTGTAAAGTTTGGAAATCAAGGAATACTAAAAAACATGTTTTTTTAGTTGACTTTCCAGGCTTGTCACTTCCAAGACAAATCCCAAAGCAAACCCAAACCAAAAGATGGAGGGAAAAATTTGTGTTTTAGAATCGGATATCCATTTTTGAAAAAATAAAAAAATATATTTTATTAAATTGGGCATAACATTTGCATTTTATATCAAAATTTTGATTTTTTATAGCTGTTGGAAAGGTAATTAAGAGCTCTATGATATGGAATAGGTATATTTTAAATTGTTTGTTTTAAAAAATTATTATAATTCATTTAAATTCATCCTTCATTTTTAAAACATAAAAAACTCATGACTTTTTCATATGATTTCCCTATTGCATGAATTTTTGTAACAATCATCTCAAAATAAACTAAATAAGTAATTAATTAATAATAGAAAATTTATGAATTTTGTTGAGTTTGATAAATTTTGATAAACCATGTTATCTATTTTTGTTCCTTTCTCCACCTCTCTCTCCTAAACCTATCACTTCACCTGTTTGTTTCTTCCTCCCTCTCTTTTGTCTATATTTATACATCTCTCTCTAGACCTAAATCTCTAACTATAAATGAATACCTCGTTCAATCTCTCAAGCTCTAAAAGGTTCTTATATTTCTACCTCTTCATAATTTCCTCCTCTATGTCACTTTCTCTTCCCTAAGATCTAGACTAGTCTCTCTACATTTCATTCTCATCTCTAGAAACAAAATTCAGAGGGGGCAAGGAGAGGCATAGGGAAGTATCAAAAAAGGAGAGGGGGAGAGAGGTGAGAAGGAGATATTAATTAGGGGAAGAGAGAGTGAGAGAGAGAGCTATAAGTAATTAGGTGGAAGGTGAAGAAAGAGAGGGAGGGGGTGATTGCGGTGAAGAGAGAATGAGAGGGAGAGTTTGAGATTATTAGGGGGTAGGAGGAGACGGGGAAAGGGGAAAGTATCAACAAACAGAGCAGAGAGATTGGGACAAAGGTGAAGAGATAAATAGACCCCTTAGGACACCATATGACACCTTAGATATTGTTAGGGGTCATATTATGTCCGAACAGGTCATATGGTGTCCTATGACCGCTTAGGGCACCATATGGTGTCGTTAGGGGTTGTATGGTGTGTTAAGGGGTCATATTGTGTCCTAAGGGGTCACAAGACATCATATGACCCCTTAGACACCATATGATTCATTAGGGTTTTTTAGGGCTCATACTATGTCCTAAGAGGTCATATGGTGTCCCATGACCCTTTAGGACACCATATGACCCCTTAGGACATCATATGGTGTCGTTATGGGTCTTATGATGTCCTAAGGGGTCATATGGTGTTCTATAACCTCTTAGGACACCATATGACCCCTTAGAACATTATGTAACCCCTTAGGATACCATACGACCCCTTGGGACACCATATGGTGTCGCAAGGAGTCGTATGGTGTCCTAAGGGGTCATATGGTGTCCTATGAACCCTTAGGACACTATATGACCCATTAGGTGTCATCTGGGGTCTTATTGTGTCCTAATGGGTCTTATGGTGTCGTATGACCCCTTAGGACACCATATGCTTAGGAGACTATATGGTGCTATGGTCGTATGGTGTCCTAAGGGGTCATATGGTGTCCTATGACACCTTAGGATACCATATGACCCCTTAGGATACCATTTGGTGTTGTTATGTGTCATATGGTGTCCTATGACCTCTTAGGTGTTATTGGGGTTTATTTTATGTCCTAAGGGGTTGTATTATGTCCTAAGGGGTCATATGGTGTCCTATGACGCCTTAGGACACTATATGACATCGTTAGGGGCCATATTATGTCCTAAGGGGTCATATTGTGTCTTATGACCCCTTAAGACACCACATGGTGTCGTTTCGGGTCGTATGGTGTTCTATGATCCCTTAGGACACCATTTTTATGTTGTTATGGGTTGTATTGTCTCCTAAGGGGTCATATGGTGTCCTATGGCCCCTTAGGACACCATATAGTTTCATTATGTGTTGTATAGTGTCCTAAGGGGTCATATGGTGTTCTATGACCCCTTAGGACACCATATGGTGTCATTAAGGGTTGTATCATGTGCTAAGGGATCACATGGTGTTCTATGACCCTTTAGAACACCATAAGACCCCTTAGCTATTGTTAGGATTCATTTTATATCGTTAGGGGTCATATGGTGTCCTAGGATGCCATAGGACACAATATGACCCCTTAGGTGTTGTTAGGGGTCATATTGTGTCCTAACAGGTCATATAGTGTCCTACGACCCCTTAGGCCACCATATGGTGTCATTTAGGATTGTATGGAACGCTAAGGGGTCATATTGTGTCCTGAAGATTCCTAAGACATCATATAACCTCTTAGGACACCATATGACCCCTTAGATATTGTTACGGGTTATATTGTGTCCTAAGGGATCATATGGTTTCTCATGACACCATATGACCCCTTAGGACACCATATCATGTCGTTATGGGTCTTCTTGTGATCTAAGGGGTCATATTGTTTTGTATGAGCCCTTAGGATACAATATGACCCCTTAGGACACCATATGGCATCATAAAGGGTCGTATGGTGTTCTAAGGGGTCATATGGTGTTTGATGGGGTCATATGGTTTTGTATGACCCCTTAGAACATTATATGATGTTGTTAGGGATCATATTATGTCCTAAGGGGTCATATTGTGTCTTATAACCCCTCAGGACACCACATGACATTGTTATGGGTCGTATGGTGTTCTAAGGGGTCATATGGTGTTCTATGACCCTCTAGGACACCATATTATGTTGTTATGGGCAGTATGGTCACCTAAGGGGTCATATAGTGTCCTATGACCCCTTAGGACACCATATGCTATAAGTGTATGTCGTATGGTGTCCTAAGGGGTCATATGGTGTTATATGACCGCTTAGGACACCATATGGTGTTGTTAGGGGTCGTATGGTGTGCTAAGGGGTCATATGGTGTCATAGGACCCCTTAGCACACAATATGACCCCTTAGTATACCATACAATGTCCTTAGGGGTCATATGGTGTCCTATGACCTCTTAGGACATAATATGATCCCTTAGGTGTTGTTAGGGGTAATATTGTGTTCTAATGGGTTATATGGAGTCCTACGACCTCTTAGGACACCATATGGTGTCGTTAGGGGTTGTATGTTGTGCTAAAGGGTCATATTATGTTCTAAAGGTTCCTAGGACATCATATAACCCCTTAGGACACCATATGACCCCTTAGGTATCATTAGGGGTCATATGGTGTTGCCTAACACCATATGACCATTTAGGACACCATACCATGTCATTATGGGTTTTCTTGTAATATAAAGGGTCATACAGTGTTATATGACCCCTTAGGATTCCATATGACCCCTTAGGACACCATATGGTGTAGTAAGGGGTCCTATGGTGTTCTAAGGGGTGATATGGTGTCCTATGACCACTTAGGACACTATATGACCCCTTACGTGTCATCATGGGTCATATTGTGTCCTAATGGGTCATATGGCATTCTATGACTGCTAAGGACACTATATGACCTCTTGGGATATATGGTGGTATGGGTCGTATGGTGTCCTAAGGGGTCATATGGTGTCCTATGACCCCTTAGGATGTCAGATGACCTTTTAGAATGCCACATTGTGTCATTAGGGGTCGTATGGTGTCCTAAGGGGTCACTTGGTGTCTTAGGAGCCCTTAGGACACAATATGGTGTCATTAGGGGTCTTATTGTATTTTGAGGGGTCATACAGTGTTTTATGACCCCTTAGGACACCATACGACCCCTTAGGACACCATGTGGTGTCGTTAGGGGTCATATTGTGTCCTAAGGGGTCATATGATGTTCTATGACCCCTTAGGACACAATATAACCCATTAGGAGACCATATATTCAAAGTTTCACATAAGGAGAGATATAAGGGTGAAGAGAGATGCATAACTAAAGAGAGGGAAAAGAACTAAAGGACAAGGACATAAATAGAGATATAGATACTGAGTATGAAGTGAGAGGGAGAAAAAATAAAGGACAATGATAGATAGAAAGAGGTAGACATATCTAGATATTAAAAAGGAGAGAGGATGGTAGAGATAAAAAATGAAGATAAAGGGAGAGGGAGATGAATAGATATATAGAAAGATAGAGGTAAAGACAAAGATAAATATATGAAGAGATGGAGAAAAATGGATAGAGAGGGGTAAAGAGAGAGATAAAAGAGTACTTGAGATAGAGAGATATAAAGGAAGATAAATATCGATAGATAGAGAGATATAAATAGTGCAAGAGAGTGAGAAAGAGAGATATAGATTATAGATAGGGAGAGAGAGAAAGAGGAAGATATAGAGATATATAAAGGCACTATAGAGAAGGATGTGGGGAGAGAGCCAAAGATATATAAAGATGGAGAAAATAAAGAGATAAAGGTAGAGAAAGGGAAAGATACTTCAAGAGGGCGATAGAGGATGACACAAAGAAGTATATTAAACATGTATAGAGAAAAATATATAAAGATAGAGGAACATATAAAAAGAGATATTTATAGGGAAAGAGATGGAGATGTGAAGATGGAGATAGAGATAGATATGGATAGAAAGTGATAGAGAGAGTAAGACAAATGGAGGGAGAGATGGACTGAATAAGTGAGATTTAGAGATAATGAGATATAAATATACATGAAGACAAATTTATAGGGATATAGAGATAGAGGGGACAAGATAGGGTGAGAAAGGAGGTGATAGAGACAAGTAATATATAAGTATAGGTAGGATAAGGTAGAGGAGGGAGATAAATAGAGAGAAGAGAGATTATTAGAGAGAAATATAGAAATAAGGAGTGACAATGATGGAGTGGGAGAGGGAGAGATAGGAATAGAAAGATTGAGATATTTGGAGAGATGCATGTAACTTCGAAATTTATTTATCTAGATGGGATGATCCCTTACGACACCATATGGTGTCATAAAGGGTCATATGGTTTTCTATGGGGTCATATGGTTTTTAATGACCCTTTAGGACACTATATGACATTGTTAGGGGTCATATTATGCCCTAAGGGGTCATATTGTGTCTTATGACCCCTTAGGACACCACATGGTGTCATTATGGGTCATATGGTGTTCTATGACACTCTAGTACACCATATTATGTTTTTATGGGTTGTATGGTCTCCTAAGGGGTCATATGGTGTCCTATGACTCCTTAGGACACCATATGACCCCTTAGGACACCACATGGTCTCATTATGTGTCATATGGTGTCCTAAGGGGTCATATGTTGTTATATGACCCCTTAGGACACCGTATGACCCCTTAGGACACTATATGGTGTCATTAGGGGTTGTATGGTGTGCTAAGGGGTCATATGGTGTCCTATGATCCCTTAGGACACAATATGACCCCTTAGTACACCATACAATGTCCTTAGGGCTCATATGGTGTCCTATGACCCCTTGGGACATAATATGACCCCTTAGGTGTTGTTAGGGGTCATATTGTGTCCTAATGGGTTATATGGTGCCCGACAACCCCTTAAGACACCATATGGTGTCATTAGGGGTTTTATAGTGTGCTAAGGGGTCATATTGTGTCCTAAAGGTTCCTAGGACATCATATAACCCCTTAGGACACCATATGACCCCATAGGTATTGCTAGGGGCCATATTGTTTCCTAAGGGATCATATGGTGTCTCATGACACCATATGACCCCTTAGGACACCATATTGTGTCGTTATGGGTCTTCTTGGGTTCTAAGGGGTGATATGGTGTTATATGACCCCTTTGTTGACATTTTTTTATGTTTATGTTGTGATTGTCATTGATGGACACACACTTGCATTGAGATCTCCTTTATATGTATGAGTTAGAGCACAATCGATATTTGTTCCAATCGGTATGTTATATTATAGTCTTTAGAATATTGGTGTTTTGCAAAATATGTTTCCCAGTCTGAAGCGGCATGTTGACCCCAAGCAGTTCGTGGATCCCAAGCGGTACAAGGGATAAAAGCGGCATAAAACATTTTTACCACTCTTCATTTTTGTCAAACTGGCAATCGGCATTTTGTATGAACCAGTAATACTCTATGATGAGTTACCATCCACCGATTGTTTGACGGTGCCGACACCTTAATGGTGCTTTTTGTATTGTGTTACTAAGAATGTCCAAGTTCATTGAACTTAGGAAATTGTAATGTAATCCTATTGGACCAACATGAAACTAGATTCCTTTATAAGGACATCATGTCTAGGGTTTTAGGTTGTTGATGTGGTTGAAGAAAAACTTTGTGTTGTTGCTAGGGTTTAAGGTGATTAAGGAGTTGGAGAGAATATGAATGTGTAGAAGACTGAAGTAATTCTAGAATGCATTAGGAATGAGCTATCAAGGATCTAACTGAGAAATCTGTGCTATTAGCTAGATCAAAAACTTGTTGATTATTCACATCTTTGACAAGTCTGTAGCCCTTAACTAGGTAGACCCAAAAGCCTTTTGTAAATCCTCTAACAAGGTGGTTCACATCTGTGGATCTAAAATCCTCTAGCAAGGTAGTATTTAATTAGACTTATCTCCTAACAGAGATTGAGATTCCTAACAAGATCTGTTTTGGTAAAGAACATTGTAAGACCTTAACCGGTCTGGTTCCTATTGTGCAGATAGTTACTTGTGAGTTCTATCTCACCGTGGTTTTTCCCATTTGGGTTTCCACATCAAAATCTCTTGTGTTATGGTGTTTTTTCTTGTGCGGGTGAATGCATTATTAGCTATTTGGCTTGCATGTGTGTTAACTGATTTGTCTATTAAACTATTTTATCGATTTACTATTATTCTTGCAAAGTGTTTAAGTGCAGAGATTTTTGGCATACTAATTCACCCCCCTTCTTAGTATTCATTAATTGGGATCAGAGCCTACCTTTCTATAAGTTTAACCACTTGGAAAGAGATATGAGGGAATACTCTATAAGGGAACTTACACATCGGCTCACTCAATCTGAGAAAGCCTATGATGATCTTATGGTCAAATACAAGGCATCTCAAGCAAAAAGGAGAGAACGTGCAGAAAAGCTGATGGAGCTATCTGAAAATAGTTCTTCAGATGAAGTAGACATGGAAGCCCTAATTGCAAAAGTAAATAAGTTGAATGAATCAAACTTCAACCTAAGAAAGGAGTTGGAAGGACTGACTATCCAGATGTGTCAAGAGCTTGAGAACCAGAGGAAAGCTGAAGATCTGGTGAAAGAAAGAGATCATGAGATCTCCAAGCTGAAACAAGAGATCGGTGCCCTAACTGCTCAACTCCATGCAAGCAAAGTGGGAAAGGAAGACATGCAAGGAGAATTGAACATTGCCATCTCTAAGAATGAAAACCTATTGGAAATAAATGCTTCTATTTCCAAAGAACTCTCTGAGTCAAAGGAAATACTTGCTAAGTTCAACAAGAGTATTGTCAAGCTAGAGCAAAAGCTTGAATCTGGCAAACCGGTCAAGAATACTAATGGACTTGGTTATTCCAGTCATGAGGAAGGTGAGACCTCTGGTACAAATGCTGGAACATCAAAGAAACAACTAGCATCAAAGGATAAAGGTAAGCAAAAGTTTAAACCTGTTTGCTTCAACTGTCTTAAAGAAGGACATACTGCAAATGTGTGTAGGAGTAAGGCTTACAACAATTTTCCTTATTTCCTAAATGATAAGCCTAGATCCTATAGATTTAATGGTAACTATTATGCATGCAACAAGTATGGGCATAAAGCATTTGAATGTAGGTCAGTTATGAACAATATTGATAGATATCCTTAGAGGACCCAAGGAGCCGGTCCTGAACCTTTTGTGAACTAGAATCACATCCGGTTTAATGTCTTCAATCATCAGCAAAGAAGTGGTGGCTATCAAGCGGCAAATGGATGGAGAGAAAACTGTATGGTCTGTCATGGTCATGGTCACACTGCTACAACATGCAGAAGGAAGAATGGAAACATGAACAATGGACCTTGGAGAGCACCTAGATTGGTCTGCTATCACTGCAACAAACCGGGTCACATTGCCAGATTCTGTAGATCAAGAAAGAACATATTTGATGATATACTAGTCACTCCGAAAGGAAACATTGATGTTGACATTGTTCAAGCGGACATCAACAAAACCTGGAAGAAGAAACCAGCAGTGTTACAAGAGGAATCAGTTTCTGTAGCTAGTGTGGAAATCACGGAACCGACAAACTAAGCTTCATAAAACCTTAGGGGGAGAAAATGGTGAAATGTTTGGAATCCACGGTTTACACCAGTAAAAGACCTTAACCAGCATGTGATACCTGTCAGTTGGTGGAAGACCGGAAATGGTGAAAGGTAGATTAGGGTTTACGCCCTAATGGAGGAGCATTAATTATGGTAGGTGAGGAATATGATTAAAAGGATTTTTTAAATCATTTCTCACTATCGGTTATCGAAGCAAAGGAGGTTTTCAAGTGCAGAGCGGCAACAAAGTGATTTGTGCTGTGATTCTGAGAATTTAAGAAACCTTGAAGGAGATTCAAGTTCAAATTGCAAACGGTTAAGTGAAGAATGCAAAGCAGTGATTCTACAAACTACGAAGTGCAAGGTGGAGAAGAATCTGAAAGCCCTACATTTACATGTTTCAAAAGGTATTTCTCAAGTTTTTAAGTTTCTATCATGGCTTTCGCATCTCATACTAGTTCTAGTGCATCTATCGAGTTTGCAAGTTTTATTCAACGCAAGTCTAAGTATAATGCCCTATCACAAGTTCCGGCTGGTGTTATAGTAGAAGAGGGAATCTCAGATTATATTGATTATAAACTCGAAGACCTAGGGTCTCTTGCTATCCACTCCCAACTAGGTTTGTTCTGTGGACAAGGTAAAAATATCAAACCGAAGTATAGTATCTTGGAGAAGAAGAAGCTCCACAATGCTGCATATTTCTTGGAGGACTTCATAGATGATTGCATTAGGATCATTTTGAGTAGAGTTCATGGTGACAAGATGTACCTGGAAAGAACACATGATATAACACCACAAGCAATTCATGTCGTCACTGGTTTCTACAATACAAGGTATGTGCCAGCCCTAAGGATGGTAAGCAAAACTAAAATGTCCAAGCTCACTGGTTCAGTGAGCGACTCATGAGGTATGACCATCAATTATATCAAGGATGATCTGGTGAAGTATGCATGTATGGTGATTGGATACCGGACATTCTCAACCAGCAAAATTAACTTTGTATCTGCTACAGTGGTAAATGCCACTTACCGGATGATCAAGGAGGATGCATCATTTGACCTATGCACTGGTATGCAAAGGCAAATCTTGTTGAATCTGAAGTCGATCAAATAGGATAATGCACTAAGGTTCAAGTTTGGACAACTATTAGTTGGGTTGTTCTTTTACTTTCAAGGATTCTTCCCAGGAGTGGGAGACATTCAGTGGTCGATGGACCAATCGGTTACCAAACAAATAGAGGAAAGTTTGCAAGCAGTGAGAACTAGTTACCCTGAAGTTCTGAACAAGTATTTTGATGAGTTCAGATGGAAAATGAGCCAAAGAATGAGAATATCAAGTGACATCGTCAAGAAATATGAAGACGATATCTGTTTCACCATCAAGGTGGATCAATGCATAATGGAGGTTGTTGAGCCTAGAGTGGAAGAAGTGGAGCCAATGGGCTATGAGGTGATGTATGATATGCTGGAAGGGTATGCCTCTACCCTTATTGCCTCACCACTTGATCCTAAGGCAAAGAGAACCAGCACCTACCTAGAGAGGATAACATCAGTTGAGGAACCACCAGCAAAGAAAGGAAAAGAGCGTTCAGTGAAGAAGGGAAAAGAAGTGCCATTTGCATCTGCACCAGTTACAACAACAAGTCCAAAAGTGACCAAACAGTCACTGGCCAAGAAGAAACTGAAAGCAGCACCAGCTAAAGTCTTCGAGAGGAAAAGGAAGACAAAAAGCAATACACCGGACTCAGAGGAAACTGTGTCTGAGGAGCAGCCCAAGAAGGCGAGATAGACAAGAAAGAAGACAAAGAATGAACTGACATCATCTACACCAATAAATATAGATATCTCTTCCTATAAATCTTTTACACATTGTCAAAGAACAATAAAGAATATTAGGAGAAAATTGCTACATGATTTAATTGAGTATTTTGATGACTTTAATGATGATGAAAAGGAAGCAGTTGAAAAGGAAATAATTCAGTATTTATGTGTTAATGATCATTCGCCTTCAGAAATTAGATCTGAAACACCGGATTCTTTCTGTAAGTCCTTAGACAATAAATGGCACATTCCCATAGAGTAGGAACAGGAAATGAGAGAAAAAGTTTTTGCTGAACATTTTCCTGATGTATCAAATTCGGAACTGTTTGATGTAATGAACAAATACAAAGGTCTTTTCTTCATGAGAAGAAGAAGACTCTTGTTACTAAAAGGGAAGGGTAAGGAAGTGCTCAAGGATACACACTCATGCTCTAAAAGCTCTGAAGATGCATCGAGTGGCTGAAGCCAACTGACAAGCTAAGAAAGAATCGGTTATATCCAAACTAGACAAAGAACTTGATGATGAAGGAAATCCGATTGATGAACCGGTCAACACTATTGATGTCAATGACCTGGCCATAGAAGATGTTACTCAGGAAACACCATCTGAGGCAACAACATAGGAGCAATAGGCTGAACAAGTTGATAAGCAAGCTGAGGATAGACAAGAAGTGGCGAAGGAACAAGCTGAGCAGAGGAAAAAGGATGAAGAAGAGAAGAAGAAAAAGGATGAAGAAGATAAGAAGAAGAAAGATGAAGAGGAGAAGAAGAAGAAGGATGAAGAAGAGAAAAAGAAGCAAGAAGATGAAAAGAAAAAGAAAGATGAGGAAGATAAGGAATAGGAGAAAAAGAAGGAAGCAGGGAGGAAGAAGAAGGAAGAGGAAGATAAGGAACAGGAGAAAAAGAAGGAAGCAAAGAGGAAGAAGAAGGAAGAGGAAGATGAGGAACATGAGAAGAAGAAGGAAGCAGAAAAGAAAAAGGCTGAGGAAGAAAAAGTAGAGGAGAAGAGGAGAGAAGCGGAGAAGAAAAAAAATAGAAGAGGATAAGGAGAGAGAAGTGGCAAAGAGAACCCAGATGGAGACTCCGAAGGCAACTGGTAGTCAAGCCAAACCGGTTGACCTCACCAGTCCTATCGACCTCTAGTTTGCAAGTGAAATGGAGCTGATGCAGAACATCAAAGTTGCCCAAGAATGGCTTGAAAACATATAGAGGAAGAAGGAGTAGGATGTAATTCAAGCAGCTGTGGACACTCTTACCAGTTTGATACCCGATACTAACCGTCCCAACATTGAATCATCATTGGCCAAACTAAAGCTCCTATGCACAGTAGTGGATGATCAGGTGCAGAGTCTAGAAGAGGAAGCTGAGGCAAATGTCAAGAAGGAGCATCAAAAATCTCTTAATATAGCTCTGGTGAAGAAGTTGAATGAGCTCCGGTCTGAACTAAAGAAAGAACAAAAGGATATAAGGGACGCTCTGGATGAGTGGAATCTGCTACTCAACAAGATTTTCCAACCCCATCTATTCTATGATGATTTGCTAGCTCAGAAGCAAAAGCTTCAAATGGACTTATAGTCCTACATGAACACATTCAAGCCACCTTATGATTCCTTTACAACTTATGGGAAAACTGTTCACCAGTTTCGCATCCAGTCAGCAAAAATGGAGCAAGAGATTAGCACCTGGTCTAGAGATTTGCAGGAGCTACAACTGGTTCTACTCCCACAATTGCAAATTCTTCAGAAATGCTATCTAAACCTAGATGCCTTAACAGTTACATAGGAGATGAGTACAATTGATGCCATGGAAGAACAGGTCTCCCAGATTGAGACAAAGAAAGAAGTAGCCACCTCCCTACTGGAGTCCTAGTCTTTATCGATGAAACAATTCTTGCAGGACTTTAAATCTGTTTTTGGCAAGTATTATTCCTTATTATCATAAACTTTAATTATTTTAATATCAAATGAAAATAGGGTTGTTTAGCTGTACTTTGTCATTATTGGCAAAGGGGGAGAAGAATTCTGTTTGGGAGAAGTATCTAGTAATCAAAATTTTGATATATGCTCTGAATATCTCAATGTTTATGCTCTATATGCAAAAAGTGTTATACATTGTATTGTTAAAGGGATAGTGTATATGCTTAGGGGGAGAAATTTTGCTAATGACATGATTTTGTTGTAAAACACTTAGATGTCAAAATTTTATTTTCCTAAGTGTTGGCATCAATGCCAAAGGAGGAGATTGTTGGCATTTTTTTATATTTATGTTGTGATTGTCATTGATGGACACACACTTGCATTGAGATCTCCTTTATATGTATGAGTTAGAACACAACCGGTATTTGTTCCAACCGCTATGTTGTATTATAGTCTTTAGACTATTGGTGTTTTGCAGAATGTGTTTCCCGGTCTGAAGCGGCATGTTGACCCCAAGCGGTTCATGGATCCCAAGCGGTATGAGGGATTAAAGCGGCATAACACATTTTTACTAGTCTTCATTTTTGTCAAACCGGCAACCGACATTTTGTATAAACCAGTAATACTCTGTGACGAGTTACCAACTGACATTTTGTGATGAGTTACCATCCATCGATTGTTTGACGGTGCCGACACCTTAACGGTGCTTTTTGTGTTGTGTTACCAAGGATGTCCAGGTTCATTGAACCTAGGAAATTGTAATGTAATCCTATTGGACCGACTTGAAACCAGATTCCTTTATAAGGACATCATGTCTAGGGTTTTAGGTTGTTGATGTGGTTGTAGAAAAACTTTATGTTGTTGCTAGGGTTTAAGGTGATTAAGGAGTTAAAGAGAATATAAATGTGTAGAAGACTGAAGTAATGCTAGAATGCATTAGGAATGAGCTATCAAGGATCTAACTGAGCAGTTTGTGCTATTAGCTAGATCAAACACTTGTTGATTACTCACATCCTTGACAAGTCTGTAGCCCTTAACCAGGTAGGCCCAACAGCCTTTTGTAAATCCTCTAACAAGGTGGTTCACATCTGTGGATCTAAAATCCTCTAACAAGGTAGTCTTTAATTGGACTTATCTCCTAATAGAGATTGAGATTCCTAACAAGATCTGTTCTAGTAAAGAACATTGTAAGACCTTAATTGGTCTGGTTACTATTCTGCAGATAGTTACTTGTGAGTTCCATCTCACCGTGGTTTTTCCCATTTGGGTTTGCATGTCAAAATCTCTTGTGTTATGGTGTTTTTGCTTCTATTGGTAAATGCATTATTAGCTATTTGGTTTTCATGTGTGTTAACCAATTTGTCTATTAAACTATTTTACCAGTTTATTGTTAGTCTTGCAAAGTGTTTAAGTGCAGAGCTTTTTGGCATACTAATTCACTCCCCCCTCTAAGTATTCATCACCCTTAAGATACCATTTGACCCCTTAGGATACCATATGACGCCTTAGGATAGGAAATGGTGTCGTAAAGGGTGGTATGATGTCGTATGGTGTCCTAAGGAGGCATATGGTGTCCTATGACCCATTGGGACACTATATGACATCGTTAGGGGTCATATTTTTTCTTAAGGGGTAATATTGTGTGTTATGACCCCTTAAGACACTAAATGGCGTCGTTATGGGTCATATGGTGTTCTAAGGGCTCATATGGTGTTCTTTGACTCTCTAGGACACCATATTATGTTGTAATGGGTCATATGCTCTCCTAAGGGGTCATATGGTATCCTATGACCCCTTAAGACACCATATAGTATTAGTATGCATTGTATGGTGTCCTAAGGGGTCATATGGTGTTCTATGACCCCTTACGAGACCATATAGTGTCATTACGGGTCGTATGGTGTGCTAAGGGGTCATATGGTGTCCTATGACCCCTTAGAACACCATATGACCCTTTAGGTATTGTTAGGTGTCATTTTGTGTTGTTACGGATCATATGGTGTTCTATGAACCCTTAGGACACAATATGACCCCTTAAGACACCATATAGTGTCGTTAGGGGTCATATGGTGTCCTATGACCCCTTAGGTGTTATTAGGGGCTATATTGTGTCCTAATGGGTCATATGGTGTCCTACGACCCCTTTGGACATCATATGGTGTCATTAGGGGTTGTATGGCGTGCTAAGGGGTCATATTATGTCCTAAAGGTTCCTAAGACATCATATAACCCCTTAGGACACCATATCACCCCTTAAGTATCATTAGGGGTCATATTGTGTCCTAAGGGGTCCTGAAGGACACCATATTATGTCGTTATGGGTCTTCTTGTGTTATAAGGGGTCATATGGTGTTATATGACCCCTTAGGATACCATATGACCCCTTAGAACACCATATGGTGTCGTAAGGGATCATATGGTGTTATAAGGGGTCATATGGTGTCCTATGACCCCTTAGGTGTCGGCATGGGTTGTATTATGTCCTAATGGGTCATATGACATTCTTTCAACCCTTAAGACACCATATGACCCCTTGGGACACTATATGGTGCTATGAGTTGTATGGTTTCCTAAGGGGTCATATGGTGTCCTATGACCCCTTAGGATACCATATGACCCTTTAGGATGCCACATTGTGTCATTAGGGGTTGTATGGTGTCCTAAGGGGTCATTTTGTGTCTTATGACCCCTTAGGACACCATATAGTGTCATTAGGGGTCTTATTGTGTTTTAAGGGGTCATATGGTGTTTGATGTCCCCTTATGACACCATATGACCCCTTAAGAGACCATATGGTGTCGTTAGGGGTCATATTGTGTCTTAAGGGGTCATATGATGTTCTATGACCCCTTACAACATGATATAACCCCTTAGGAGACCATATATACTAAGTTTCAAATAAGGAGAGATAAAAGGGTGAAGAGAGATGAAGAACTAAAGAGAGGGAAAATAACTAAAGGACAAGGACATAAATAGAGATATAAATATTAAGGAGTATGAAGTGAGAGGGAGAAAAACTAAAGGACAAGGATGAATAGAAAGAGGTAGACATATCTAGATAATAAAAAGCAGAGAGGAAGATAGAGATAAAAAATGAAGATAAACGGAGAGGGAGGTGAATAGATATAGAGAAAGAGAGAGGTAAAGACAAATATAAATATATGAAGAGATGGAGAAAAATGGATAGAGAGGGGTAAAGATAGAGATTAAAAAATGAAGAGATAGAGAGATATAAAGGAAGAGAAATATCGATAGATAGAGATATATAGATAGTGCAAGTGAGTGAGAAAGAGAGATAGAGATTATAGATAGGGATAGATAGAGAGGAAGAGAGAGAAAGAGGAAGATATAGAGATATATAAAGGCACTATAGAGAAGGATGTGGGGAGAGAGGAAAAGATATATAAAGATGGAGTAAATAAAGTGATAAAAGTAGAGAAAGGGAGAGATACTTCACGAGGGTGATAGAGGAAGAGACAAAGAAGTAAATTAATTATGTATAGAGGAGGATATATAAAGACAGAGGAACATATAAAAAGACAAATTGATAGGGAAAGAGATGGAGATGTGAAGATGGAGATAGAGATAGATATGGATAGAAAGTGATAGAGAGAGTAAGACAAATGGAGGGAGAGTTGGAGTGAATAAGTGAGATTTAGAGATAATGAGATATACATATACATGAAGAAAAATTTATAGGGATATAGAGATAGAGGGGACAAGATAGGGAGAGAAAGGAGGTGATAGAGACAAGTAATATATAAGTATAGGTAGGATAAGGTAGAGGAGGGAGATAAATAGAGAGAAGAGATATTATTAGAGAGAAATATAGAAATAAGGAGTGACAATGATGGAGTGGGAGAGGGAGAGATATGAATAGAAAGATGGAGATATATGCAGAGATGCACGTAACTTGAGAATTTATTTATCTACATGGAAGGAGAAAATAAGTGACATAATTAGAGAAGAAAGAGATATATAAAATATATCATATAAGTATAGATAGACAAGTGATAGATAAAGGAGGTGATAGGAAGAAAAGAGACTTTGTATGCAAAATTTGTGAGTATTTAAAGTTTTAAAATTGAATGACTAACTTCAAATTATTATGATTAATTTTTTGTCTATAATATCATTAAACTACCTCATCCATTTGATAGGTCTTTGAATTACCTTTCCAACACCTGTGAAAAATCAAAATTTTGATAAGAAATGCAAACGTTATGCCCATTTTACTAAACTATATTTTTTATGTTGAGAAAAACGAATATCCGATTTAATTGGATATCCGATTTGAAAAGTCACAATAGTGACATCACAAATCGGATATCCAATAATATCGGATATCCGATTTGGTTTGGTATTACCAAACCAAATTCAACTTTTGCCCGACCCAAACAAAAAGTAAAAGTGGATTTTGGTGTGTTTGGATCGGTTGAAAACACACTTTTTTCTCCATTGCCACTTTTTGGCCCCCCGTGATCTTGCACATACGCTCTTAAGAATTTTCACTCAGAAATGTGCCCCTTGGGGATTGTACATAATAGAGTAGGTTGCTTGAGATATGTGTTGTTTTAATTTTCAATAAGTACCAGTGGATACAATGTTGAGGTATTTTTTGCTTAGCTTGCTAGTTAGGCTTATTGTCAAGGTCAATCATTAGAAAGCTTCCTAATGCACCTATGCCGATTTTAATGCCCCTTATGTTCCACTTATCCTTACTTAGTGCTGCGCTTCTTTCTTTCTCCTCTTCTCATTACGACATCTAGTTTTTATTCGTATGAGTATTTAATGTGTTTGCTTTTCGAGAAAGCGATACTTGCATGTAATATGCATGCAAAATGAGGAAGAGATATTTCTTGTAATTGCAAGTTATTTCAAGTTCTCTTATTTTTGAAGGAGAGAGGGTCTTGGTAAATTGTAGAAATGAAGTACTATTAATATCCAAAGAAGTTGATACTTATTATATAATAGTTGCTAAAAATTATGCTAGAAGAAGAAGCAAGCGCAAGCACAAATATTGCAATAGCTCCACCCTCTATCGTGGATGTTTTCCATAATGTTTCACATTCTTCAACCCCTAACCCTGGAACAACATTCTGCTAAGGAACGGATTGAATAGACCTTACCAAGTTCCTAGTATTCGAGAACCCAGCCCTAGTTACAAATAATGCAATCAACATCTTCAACCCAAAACTTAGTTCAAATCCTTAGGGGTTGGATGAGGGTGATTTGAAGAGAAGGCTGTAAAGAGAATAGGAGAGAAGACCCAATTCTGCAGGTGTTAGAATTTAGTATTCCAGGCTTTCCTAATGCATGATCCCATTTGTGCATCCTTGCCCAGAACTTATACACCTTTGCGCCTCCCGCTTCAATGACCATAATAGAGTTATTCAAGGAGCCAAACTTTGCATCACGATTACTGTGAGGGCAATCCAAGAAATATTATGTATTCCTGTCCAATTGACTTCGTACTGTTAGTGTAAATTAAGCTATCATTATTAAAGTCAGAAAAAAAAAACTAGGCTTCTTCAATGATGAGTTCAAAGAGTCGTGTCGTGCAACTAGAATTCCTGAGTTTCCTATAGCACTAAATCGTTTTCGACAAGATTTGCAAGTTGTTTCTCCATTATGGCCTTCATCTTTAGATGGGATACAGAGAAGGATGTTGAATAGTTTCAGGTCACTTTTGGGTACAAGCTACGACTGAAAGATCCGTTTAGTATATATTTCTCTGAGGTTATTTTAGATGAAATGGCCCATTAGCTACAAAATTACATAAATAAATCAACTTTTAGGTATTCTTCTTTTTTGGTGCATATGATGTTATACCAGAATGCCAATTTCTTTCAAGAGAAAAATGATTTAGAAATAAGATTACTAGATGCCTCTGGGAATAAAACCCCTATCACTATTTGGACTCTTGTGGTATCTACTTCATTCAATTATTATGCGTTCTTAAATTGTATTTTAACTCTACCTCTCTGAGAGTTTCAGCCAAAAATTTCTAGGCTTACACAAACCCAGATGGTATGGATGAAACAAATTGAGGTTTCAATCGAGGTCAAAACACCTCTCTATGATTGGTTCTTTGGAATTTATTTTACCATGGTTAAAGTCCATGGCTTCAAGGAAGAACCCTTCAGGTTACGCACTCATGTTATCAACAGAGTCCTGGCCTTATAAGTATCTAGAAATCTCTCTATATCTAATGTAGAGATTGGCGTAGGAAGAAATAAAACTATTCTTTATAAACCTCCTATTGAATTCAAGGAGATTCCTTTATAGAAAAGAAAAGTCGAGGCCATATTAATTGCTAAATTGGTACATTTGGGCCTCCATATTATGTCAGACCCATGCCATTATGATCCAAATGGACTTTTAGCCAATAAATCACTTCTTCATGTGATTCACAAACAAAGGCCATATTGGTATTAAAGGTGCAACCCAAAAATATTCTCATAACATTTATGTTCATCTCTCATATATTAATGGGTTAAAAAGACCAATGTGGCATAGTGTTGACAAGGTGCAAGATAGTATAGATGCTACAAAGAAGCTCCCCCCAAGGCTTATAAAGACTTGACAAATTTAGAATGGAGTCAACAAAAGATTACATATTTCTAGATTTATCGCCAAAAGGTTAAGAACATAGTTTCATAAATAAACAACAATGATAAGGATAATTAGTTTGATAAAATCAGGAAAGAGGAAAATTCTTCCCCTTTGAATGATGTAGAGGGTTCTAAGGACAGCGAAGAAGAGGGAGTACCTATAGTCCAACAATATAAAGACCTTGGGGCAACAAGGGTGATGTTGAATGTTCAATCTCCACTCCTGCAGACAAGTCCAAAGCCGATATCCCCTTAGAAGGACAATCCCCAAAATATCATCAAAGGCCTTAAGCAATAATCGGGCTCAAGCTTATACTCTTAGACTACCTAGAGAGGGAAAGGAACTATTTAGAAAGGATGGAAGAATAAGGAAGAATGTCAACATCATGTAATGGTGGGCGAGGAAATTGATAGGATCCCTCTTTCATTCTCAACAACGGCTGTCGAATAGGTAAGTTTCTCTTTTACCCTACTCTCTTTTACTACATCTTTAGTGGGATCCCTTGTCCCTACTGCAAATCTAAGAGCTAAACCCAGTTATGTATCGAGAAAATCCTCCACACCTCTTTTGTCATCTCTTGTCCTTCCCCAGGATTTAGTGGTGCTCAAATATTTTCCCCATTATCAAACCTGCATATCATCTGAACTCCCCAAGCCCTCATTCGTGTTTGTGCCTCCCAGCCCTCATCAGCCATAGTGACACCTATGTTGATTCAAACACCAGCTTCTATTCCCATGATGCCTCAAAATTTTCTAACTTCTGTACTCGGTGTCCCAAGTTCCCAAGTTTTAACCATTCCTCCTTTCCCTCCTTATGAATTAAACTTCCCAAAGGCCCCTTCTCCGGGAACACAAATGTAAGTATCATTAGTCCCGATTCCTTTTGGTCTCCCTCAAGGAATCCCTTTCACTTTGAAATTTATTGTTTTCCCTATGGAGATAGATCGATGGATTGATATCGCTAATTTGCATATAGAGAAAGAAAGATCCAGAAGTGGAGATAAAAGCAACTTTTTTGGCTTGCCACTCCAAGCATGAATACTATGTTTAATGAACAATAAAATACCATTATTCCCTGAGTCATCAAGACAGAAAGAGATATGTCATCTGATAACTATGATGTTCATGCTATGGGAGTGGATCTAAGTTCATCTAAGTTGCATGATAAAGTTGAATTAATTAAAGAAACCCAGAAGGTTGTGACAACAGATTTCCTCAAACTGAGCCAAAGATATGCTATGTTATAAAAGAGGTTATAGAATATAGAGTCCACCTTAAATAGAAAGGATGCTAAGCTTAGAGTGAAAGTGTTAGAGATTGGTAAACTCAAGAAGGACCAAGAAGAAAGATTGACCAATACCCTTGAAGAAGTAAGTGCAAAAAGAGCTTGGCTATATGATGAATTACAAGCGATAACTATTGTGCCAAAGTTTGAGAAGAAATTAAAAAAATCATCTAATAGCTACATTATAAGGAGCAAAAATTATTGCAAAAGGCCCAAGAAGAGCGTGATAAGCTGTCAAACAATTTCAATGAATTACAAAGAAAATGGCTGGAGGAGAAAAGTGCCAAGGTTCAAGTTGAAAAATAATTTTGGGAAATGTAAGAGCAGCTATAGAAGGAGCTATGGGAAACCTGTGCAATTATTGATGTAAAAAAACAAGGTAGGATTTTAGCCGAGTCAATGCTCCAAATAAAAGAGTGGGATCTAATTTTGTTCAGACAAGGATACGACACTTCTCTACTAGATACAAATCAGCTAAGAGAGGACATAAAAGAAAAAGACGTGCAAAATTCCCAGCTGTAGTCCTTGATAGCCTCCTCTGGTTGGAAAACCATCTTTCTTCCGATGTTTCAGCAGTTATATGAGTCTTATTAGGAAAAGATTAAGAAAGTTCTTGCTTCTTTGGAGCCAACTTTTCAGCTCATTGCAGATACCCGAGATCTTGAAAAGAAAGTTGAAATAACTGTAATTGAAAGGTTGTAGAACATCTCTTCAAAATTAGTTGAGTCATGTGTTGGGATCAAGGAACATTGAGAGGGGGGTTGAATCAGTGTTCTACTGGTTATTAAATTTTTTTACTTAGCCTTGAACCACTGGAAGCATATGCATGAAATTGAAATGCAAAAACTCAAAATAATCAACCACAAAATTATAACACTATGATTTTTACGTGGAAACTTAAATGGGAAAAACCCCGATGGGGTTTGAACTCAAAATATTATTCCACTATGGCTAGTAGCAAAACAATATTACATGAAGGGGAATGCACTAGCATTCAGGAACACTATCTAGAGCTTACAACTTAATTACAATAAGGGCTACAACCCCGGAAGGCTTACTGCCTTACAAATCATGTACAATGATGAATTACAATGAAAGAAATCCAAAATAACATCTAATAATGCCTTGATGAGTTCCAGTTAAGTGCAAAACTCTGACTGTACCGCATCTGCTACTTTGCATTGTTTCCTGTCTTAGTTAGCTACCAGATCAACAATACACATGTGAAACTGCACCAACATGGATTCTCGATCACTACTTGCTCATACTACCTCGTACCATACATCAGAAAGATCTTTTGCACTGGTGTTATATATCTGCAATCACAAAATAGACAAATATCAAGTCAGCCTATAGTGTAACGTGTAAAATTGAATCGGCTTGAACAAATCACCAAAAAAAATGCAGATCACCAAAAAAATTATAAAATGATATCTCTATGTCAGCCCTACCATCTTATACATGATTCATAAAACCGCAATCACCAGAAAGCTTCCAGACCAAAACTGCTCTGATCAACCCGAAATACTAGTTAACTGGTTACTGGTTCACATTCACTTCCAGTTATCAAGATCTATAGCTACTAGATAGAATTCCATGAAGATTTTCCATCAATGATAACCCTTAAACCAATAATCAAAAATCAACATACACTAGATGATTGTCAATTGCCAAGAATCTCCCCCTTTGGAATTGATGGAAACACTCGTAAAAAAATGAGTAAGTGTTGAAACAACCTAGATACCGGACCAAAATTGCTATCAAAATTTTTAAGGCTCCCCCTTAGACAAAAAAATAAAAAACCTGTAACATTCTTTGTACATTTCATTCTACTACTGTACATTTTTCACCTTTACTCTCCCCCTTTGACAACAATGCCAAAGATGGGGTGCTATCGAAAACTTATATACATGGATATCTACCAGAGTCTTTACATGTACTTGAAGATATCAACAAAAAAAGTCTTCAAAAATCCTAGGTGAGTATCCCACCCACTCTTCAAGTTATCCAAAACTGTAATGAATGCACTAAAAATATACACATGAATCTCCACATCCTTCAAATCAGATGGAACAACTTGTCCCATAGCCTTCATACAATCAACCTTATTCCTCAACATGGGGTCTAGCTGGGGGCAGTCAAATTCTAGAGTTCACCAACTCTCCTCAAAATTATGTCCTTATCTACATTGAGGCTCAAGATCTAATCATTGAGAGCCATTATCTACCCTTCTATACTACTAGTTAGGACTACATTAGAATCTAAAGATTGTGAAATGCCAACTAGTTTACCTTAGCAAATACTTATTTTCTTGTCTATATATACTATGAACTTTAAAAAAATAAAATAAGATTTATACATTTTACCGCCTTTTGTCAATGCATCATAGATTGTTCACAAACCTTTATTTAATTAGACTCTGTCATCCTCTATCATTTTCTGGAATGTTTGCATTTGAACCTCCTTGAATCTATCTAATACCCGCTTAGTAATAGACTTCTCCAAAGAATCAAAATTGGTATTTACATTACTAATCAATTGCAATAATTTACCAGAGGGGATAGAGTTGTGATCTAGCTACACACCAAGAACCACCTTTTGCAACACATCAACAAAAATCAAAATAATCTTTTTTTATTCATTCTTTGACTTGACCAGATCTTCACTAGCTTGGGCTTGTACTACCACTGCAAGAATCAACTTCTGAGATGGTGAAATTTGTCCAAGATCAAGAGGACCATCAAGATTGATTGAGATTTGAGGTAGGGTCCTTGACCCTTTGATTGGAGGACTGTCAATTGTTGGAGCATTGACAACTTTCTTCCCTTTGTCTACCTCAACATCCTACACCTCTGTCTTCTCAGGTTCCTTTTCTTCAACATCATCCCCTTTATCCTATGCACCAGTGTTGCCACTTGGTCTAGTGTCATCCTTTGGAACTTCGGGAATTACTCCAATACTTTCTACCATCGGAAGATTAGCACTGATCTCAACATCAAGTGTTATGGTTAATGCAGGATCAAGGGGGGCCAAAAAGTGGCGATGTGAAAAAATAAGCCTTCTTCACTTGCCTAAAAACGTGAAAATCTGTGTTGACTTTTTACTTGGCATGGGTGTCAGTACACCTTGGCTTGGTAATTACCTATGCAAATCGGATATCCGATTTTTATTTGTAATTTTAATTTAAAAAATATATTATATATTACATATTATATAATATATAATATATTATTATATTATATAATATATAATGTAATAATATATTATATAATGTAATAATATATTATATAATATAATTATATTATATATATTATATAATATAATATTATAATATAATAATATATTATATAATACTATATAATATATTATTATATTATATTATATTATATTATATTATATTATAATATAATAATATATTATATTATAATATAATATTATATTATATATATTATATTATATATATATATATATTATATGTATTATATTATAAAATATAATTATATATTACATATTATATAATACGTATTATATAATATATAATATTATATTATATTATATATTATAATATATATATATATATATATATATAATATATAATTATATTTTATAATATAATATGTAATACATATTATATAATATAATAATATATTATATAATATATTATTATATGATATAATACATTACTATATTATATATGTTATTTTAAAATAATTTAAGTATCAAAATCAGATATCTAATTTTCTGAGACCAATATATTTCGACAGTGACAGCCCTTGAGTCATTTTTAACTCACAGGTTGCGCGATTTTATTAAAATCCGATATCTAGTGTTTTGGCAAAAAATTACTAAAAAATAGATTGAAAGGTAAGAATTTTATTGTTTTCAATCATTTTCATTCTTTTTTTGTATTTTCTGTTAATGTTTATTTGATTTTTCATTGAAAATATGGTTTTTTTAATGAAAACTGGGTTTTTTAAAATAAAATAACTAATTGTTTAAATTTGTTAACTATATTTAATTATTTACATTCAATTAGGTTAAAAATGGGCGATAACAATGAAAACACTAACCAACCACAACTGCAACAACCAAACCCTCATTTGCCAACCCCCCCTCAATTCAGGATTTGATTGCACAAAATTTGAATGAATTGAGGAGGATTGCAGAAGTATATCATAGTATCTCTTGTCTAAACCCAATGTTTGATCCTCTCATGTCGATCATAAAGAGTATGGAAACCATGACTTAGGAGCACAATGCCGCCCTTTTGTGGTGAGATTCTATGAGGGAAAAATATGTAGATGGCTTGTTGTATAAGGATATCAAGGATCTCGAGATATCCAAAGCTACTATTACCTCATTGTTTATCAATCCCCACACTGGTCAACCCGTAGATCCCAAAAAAACACAGCTTTCTATTAAATGATGCAGAAATGATGGTATTGTGAATTTTTTTTTTTATCGTCGATGGATGGTTTTCGACAAACCACCCAACAAAAATCTTGATATCCCCTTCTATTTCATAAAAACATTGTATGCTGAGTTTTTTTTATGCAAACATGTGAACTACTTTGACATCCAACCTTTCCAGGGTGTAGGTTTAGGTATGCCTCAAAATAGACCTAGGGCAGTCAGATTAGTCCAAGGCCTATATGTCCCTCCTCCTCCTGTTGATCCCCCACTTGCAGTGCAACATCCTAATATCATTTGTGAGGCAGCTTCATGGACCATATCGGCTATTCACTCTTTGAGTAGCCTTTTGCTTTCTCAGGCTGGGTCAGTAGCTTAGCCTACTCTTGATGGTAGTGGTGCATCTGGTGGCATTGACACATCATCCTCGGCTCCACACATATGTGTGCCCCATAGTTGTGTCATGTATGGGCATGTATGCTTGGGTCTAGTTGGACAACCCGTTGATCCTCCTGCGGAAAATGTAGATTATGAGGTGCATGCGATGCATGATGCACTAGATATTATTACACAAACTAGAGGATGCCCAGGGGAGTCCTCGCATGCTAGAGGCGAGGAGGCACCATCATCATACATTGATGATGTAGTGGTAAGATTTGTATTTTCACAGTTCATGTTATATTTTAAATGAATATTTATAATCTAGATAATATTAAGTACTAATTTTTATTTACATGGTCTATTTAATAGTTGATGACCGAGGAGGAGTTGAGATAGATTCAGGAGGGCACCTTGTTAGCCATTTCATTTGGCCTTGAGAACTTGATGGTACATATATTATTGCACCTAGTCATTTGTATTTTATTGTACATACATGCTCATAGTTTATATTGGTATTAATTATATTATGTAGTAACTTCCATGTATATCTTATTTTACTCTTGTAGGGCACAAGCAACACGAGTGTGGGGTAGTGTGATTTAGGATCTGGTAGTGCAGTTGGAGACAAGGGAAAGGTAATTGAATGCAAATATGATTGAATGAATAGTTTAAATAACTTATAGTGATTATACATGTCTAGACATAGATTGATAGTTTCATATAATTGTTATGTATATATACAGAGAATTCTTGGCTTCACATCCTTGATGACTACACCCAGTATACCTGAAGAAGAAGAAGAGATTCCTCGAGTAGATGTGTGTTTATTTTATTTTTTGATTAGTAGATATAATTTGTTATTATCAGTGACAATTATATGCTAACTTGTATCAATGTCATATTTCTGAACATATGTAGGTTGTGTATGAAAATATTCAAAACATACCTCCTCTACTGAAGACATACTTCAAGAGTCCTACAAAGCTGAAGAGAAAATGTGGAGATGATGTAAACATGAATAGTTCAATTATAGTTCATTTTTATTTTTACTTTTCGAATGTGAATTATATAATATAACTAATATTAATCGTGGTTTGTTTTTCTTGTGCAGGATCTTTTAGATCTGAGCAGTGCGGCGAAGAGGATCGATTTTGATGATCCATCAATAGCTTAGGATGTTATAGATAGTTTTGGGATGCTTACATGTCTAGTTGGCATGTATATTTTGTATATGGGCATACATTCACGTATTTAGACATACATTCTGTTTCAGTAGGTGTTTATGCCATATTTGTGTATGGACATACATTTGTAATCATTTGACATTTTTATATATATAGAAGTTGATATTCGATCATATAAATTGTTTCTCATCTATGTGTGGTGTTATCATGGAAATCTTTAATCTTCATTCCAATAATTAACAATGGTTAACAATGGTTATTTAATGAACAATACAATTCATTTCATTTCATCATAAGTGTTGTTTGTATAATGAACAATACAATTCATTTAATAAACAATACAATACAATTCATTTAATGAACAATACAACTCATTTAATCAACAATACAATACAATTCATTTAATTAATAGTACAATTCATGAACAATACAATTTATTTAATGAACAATACAATACAATTCATTTAATGAACAATACTTGATACAATTCATTATTATCCTATGCATGGTCCTATTTTTCCCCCCACCTCGGTCGAATGCTCAAGGTTTTATTAGGGCAGCAATTTTTTGGTTGGCGAAAAAATTGTCAGTCTCGCTCAATCGAATGTTGTCGCGTGGCCAATTTCTAGTTCAACTCATCGTGATGACGAACTGTCAGCTCTGACATGTCTAGTTAGGCATTATTACCCTATTCATGCTCCTATATTTCCCCCCCACTCAGTCAAACGCTCGGGGTCATGCCCTACTAACATCATCCCTTGAGCTCTCTAAGTGCTCAAAATTGTTAAAATTTGACAGGCCCTAACTCAGAATCTATGGCACCTGAGAACAATCCATTTGAACCTATGGGGCCATGAGAGGGGTCCTTACAAAATCCTATCTTGGTTTTTCAAGTTTTGCTACGGTTTTCTTAAGGCAACAATTTTTCAGTTGGCAAAAAATTGTTAGTCTCACTCAATTGAATGTTGTTGCATGGCCAATTTCTCATTCAGCTCGTCGCGATGATGAAACATCAGCTCCAACATGTCTAGTTAGACATTATTACCCTATGAATGCTCCAATTTTTCCCCCCCACTCGTTCGAACGCTCGGGGTCATACCCTATCGGCGTCATCCCTTGAGCACCCTAAATGCTCAAAATTGTCAAACTTTGATGGGCCATAACTCAGAATCCATGGCACCTACGGATGATCTGTTTGAACCAACAGGGCCATGAGAGGGGTACCTACAAAATTCTATCTCAGTTTTTCAATTTTCCCTATGGTTTTATTAGGGAAGCAATTTTTCAGTTGGCAAAAAAATCGTCAATCTCACTCAATCAAATGTTGTCGCATGGCCAATTTCTCATTCTCCTTGTCGCGATGATGAACCATCAACTCTGACATGTCCAATTAGGCATTATTACCCTATGCATTCTCCTATTTTTTCCCACCACTCAATCGAACTGTCAGGGTCATACCCTACCGACATCGTCCCTTGAGTGCCCTAAGTGCTAAAATTATATATAAACAAGCATTGCACTGTAGACACATAATGATCATCAATATTTCCATGTATTGTATACACATAATTACCATTACACTTGCATGTGACATCCATGAAGGGATATGCAAACATGATTTTTTTTTCATTATCAATACAACTACACCAATGTACTCATGTACAGATACATGGACATTATCATCAATATAACTAAACAAATTTGCTCATGGACATTGTATATCACCATAACAATGTTACATCAATTGACATCCATATTCAAATACAATATCCCACTTCATCTGCATCATACATCCTCATGTCCTAAGAGAAAAGCTTACGTACAACAATGCCTGCATATAAATGAAGACCAAAATAAGTAACTTTTTTATGCAGAATGAATGTGCTACAAGAAACAAATTATAACACTTAATACAAATTAGTTTGGAAAATTATAAATAGATCATTTGAAACATTTTTAAGATGCACAAGATTGTATAATTATGAAACTTACCACTTTCTTTTGCAAAGTATACAAGCATAACTTTGAAGAAAGACGCATGTTGATTAAAGCCCTTCTCACTGCATTTCTCTACATGGTTGAAGACAATGGTAGATATGGTCATTTCTAAATAGAAATACATTCACTTGAATTAATGTTTATGCACAAAATTTTATCTCATTAATGCACAAAGGAATATGTACCATCACCAAGAGAGGGTCTTGTCAACAGCGAATGATCTAGCATGAACCTGTATTTTTAAGAACTGTTAGTCTACATATAAAATGCATGGATGAACATAAAAGCTTCATGATAATCACTTAAACTGAAATGCATGATAATAAATGAAAATGTGGGATATACCACAAAAATACGTCCCTTCAAATTATATCAACACAACCCACTATGTTGATACAAAAGTCATAATGTGATACTATTGTATATCATCCAAAAAGATTTGCATGAGCATAAAGGTTTTGTGATAATTATATCATCAAAAATTATCAAATAGTGTTCTCTAATAACAAAAATTGTAAATCTCATCAAATGAATGATAATAAGTCGTGTTGTAAAAATACGACCCTTTTGATTATATCGAATGTACTTGGTATGTGCATGTAAAAATCATGTTGCCAAAAAAAAATGTTCATCAATAGACCTGCATTTTCAACACATCCTTAATATACATGTAACGAACTTGAACATTAAGCTTTAATGATCATTGTTTGAAATAAAATGCATGCTAAAAAAATAAGGCACCATTAAAGACCTACAACTCAAGTGTTCCTGAAGGGTCATCTCTTTGCTTAAGAGTATCCAGTATTGCTGCATGATTAGCAGTAGTCACTGTCCATAGCTCTTTGGTCTTCGATTTTTCTTGATGCTTCAACAACTTGAAATTTCTAGCTATAATAAGGTGTGAATACATTACAATGGTTTTGTGTCTCTCATAGTCTTGAAATGTAGGTATGCCATTCTTTCTAATCATGTATGTTCGCAACCAAGTTCCCAAAACAACAACTGAACCTGTAGGATATGTGAACCCGTCATCATCTGTCACTGGTTGTGTTAGCTTTTTTTTTCCCTATACACATCGTGCCAAATTTTGATCTCTCTTCATTCCCTTGCGGTGCGACAATGACAAAAACATGTCTTGGTTGTACAAGATCTGATAGACGATCATACTCAAGTGAACTTTCCATGTCATCGTTTGACAAGGATATTGTTTGAGATAAAGGAGTTAGATAGTGGGGAACCCATGTATCAACCCACTCACTTAACTCGCACTGATCCCAATCACACCGAACACAACTCTGACAAAAACAAGCCAACGCTCTTGTCCAAATGGTCCATGTACAAGCATATGAGTTGAGAAATGAATGCATCTTTGAAGAATCCTTAATTGTTTGACAATCCAATCTATCTCCCACTGTTCTCTCCTCAACCAGCCAAAAGAGTTTGGTCACTACTGAATCAAGATTACCTCCATGTGACAATGCTAAACTACACCAATCAACAATAGAATGTGCATCAGAGAAATTTGCACCAGAAATCCTCAATTGCTCCTTAACTAGAGCTCTATTCAAACATGCACCTGCTCCATCATGCTCTCCCTTTCCATGCCTTGCCTAAAAAAATGCCAAATATTAGGTATACGCCTCTCTACATGCATTCTACTCAACTAATAAAACATACGAGCATTCTTGAATTGACCCATATAGTTATCTGACCATATTATATGCCGGTCAATTGCAAAATCTTTCTCATGCAAGAACTCAAAAAAGTTCTCGAAAGAATGTTGCACATACTCGAAGGAGTGTGATCTATCATCACTCATATAAAAATGATACTCCCTAATTATCTTCCTGTCCTCTTCTATACTATCAGGAGCATGTCTATATGTAATGTGAACAAAAATAGCAATCTGGACTGAATTGTAGTACTGAGACTATACCTCATTTTGTGGTTGCAATGTATAGTTCTCTACAAAATTAACCTCCGATACAGTAGTGCCAATTGGGAAAGAGTTATTACACATCCGGAACTATTGATCCAACCATTGAGACCTATGGGTGTGCCTTGCATACTTGTAGAAATTTTTTTCCTTAAAATCCAAAATAAAATCAGCAATAGTCACTTCTCTTGTGACTAATTCGCATCTAGAACCTTCACCTCCACTCTTCAAAGTATATTTCTCTATCTCATATCTTTTTCTCACATGAAAGGATGATGATTGGGTGAATGCAATGAAGGAGGAATTAGATCAAATTGACAAGAATTAGACATGGTCACATGTTCCTAGACCGGAGGATAAGAATGTAATTGGAACAAAATGGATCTTTAGGAATAAATTGGATGAAGAAGGAAGGATTGTAGGAAACAAGGCAAGGTTAGTCTACAAAGGGTATGCTCAAGAGGAAGGTGAGGATTATGGTGAAACATTTGCACATAATTATTTCCAAACTTGTGTTCATTGCCCTCGTGAAAACATGAAACAAACTTTGACAACCCACCACTTTTTGAGCACTTCTCATTCAAACAATCATTTCTATAGAAATAGCAACCATCATCTCTAGGGCATAAAAATAGATCTTGCAAGTCTCTTGATGATTTTAGAAATATCATTGCACCACACTCCTACAACATCTCATTAGTATGCATTGTAGAATGAATATGACATAAAGATCATGGTACATTGAAAACTCCACATGGTACTTGCAACAACAAGTATTGTGAATCTTAAGAGGAACACAGTAAAATGGTTTGAAAGATTCAAAGGCCCTTTGTGATATTTGCAAAGTTGGATGTAATTCACAAAAGTTTTTGTACAACATTGTTTTGCTTGATTCCAAGAAATGTTTGGGATGTGGTGTGCAGTCTTAGTTGCCGATTCTTAATTTCAAAACATCCTTTATGTTGGATGACACTCTAGAATTAGAGTGCCAAAATTGTCGAATCTCCTCCTTCACATTGTCAGTCAACTTTCTATCAACATGTGGAAGCCTCCCCCACCAAATGCCCATGTATCTTGTTGAAGCGGATCGTCAAGTCTTTGTCTTCATGCAAGTGCTCTATCCAAAGTTTTACGGTTTATGTTAAAATCAACACAAGTTTGTCTCATTTGATGAGCCTTCCTCAATTGATGGCTTACTAAGGAGGTTGTAATCACTCTTCGAGCGACTCTCTTATCTCTTTCTTTGGTATTCTTTCCAATAGAAGTGAGAGCATCAAATAGATTTTTTGCAATAATAGAATTTCTCTCCATCTTCTTGTTCATACGAATCTTCAATTTGTTTAGCAATGGTCTTATCTTTATCATCTTTAGCAATTGAACAAAGAGTTGGCATTTCTCGGTCAATGTCTTATTGCTAAAATTTTGGTTGAAAAGTTGTGTAGCCCACACCCGAATGGTTCTTGTTGACCTCTTTCCTTCAAGATTCGCAATAATGTTCTCATCGATTTCAAATAGCCATTTTGGGGTTCTTGAAGGTCTTGGATTTGGAATTTGTCTTTCATCCATGAGAGGGTCTTCATTTCTAAAGTAATTAGGTGTTACATATGGTTCACTTGGTTGAGAAATTCCACCTTCAATTTTAAATTTTTCCACATTTTCACCTCCTATGTCAAAATTTTCCACATGTTGAGCATTTTCATTATCACTTTCAACATTTTCAAAATTTTCAAAATTTTCACTTTCAAAATCTACATTTTCATTTTCAATAACTCATGGCACATTTTCAAATTCAATTTCCTCTTGACTTGAAGTAACATTAGCAATATTTAACATACCTTGTCATATCCTCCTATGACATTCTCTATCTCTTTCTGTATACACTTCAATTTGGTCATTTGAAAGTTTTCTTTTGCATTTAGACTTCCGACGACTACTACTCCCCAATTCCCTCCACATAGATGCTCCTACATGATTGACAATGTAAGTTTTGACTTTAAGAATCTCCCAAAAGAAAAAAATTGTCTCAACCTATCTGAAAACCTGTGATCATCGACATAAAAAAAAATATGCAAACTGTGGGCCGTTGGAATCCACAAAATGACCCACAAGGCTTTTTTTTTATGTACAAAAATTGGATATCTAATTTTTTTTGGATATCCAATTTGTGGTCCCCAAAAATTTTCCTGTTGCCACCTTTTATTTACTGAACTGCCATATTAATCGCAATGGCAAAAATCCGATATACGATAAAATCCGATATCGGGTTTTATTAGTCATATTTTAGAGAGAGAGAGAGAGAGAGAGAGAGAGAGAGAGAGAGAGAGAGAGAGAGAGAGAGAGAGAGAGAGAGAGAGAGAGAGTAATGGAAGAGATAAATATATAGAGAGGGGATTTATAAAGATAATGATAGAGATAGGAAGTGATATATAAAGAGATGGAAAAATAACAAGATAAAGATAGCAAGAGAGATGGAAGAAGAAATATAAAGAGATGGAGATAGAAAAGAAAATAGATATAGATATAGATATAGAGGTTTGGTAAGGGGAGAGGGATAGAGAGAACTAAACATATTTGAAAATTAGATAATAATTAAAGATTAAAAAAAAAACTAAATGTTAAGTTAATATATATTGTGTCATATGACCCCTTTAAGACATCATATGACCCCTTAGGACACCATATGACCCCTATGGCACCATATTGGGTCGCTTTGCATCATATTCTATCCTAAGGGGTCATATTATGTCTTATGACCCTTTAGGACAACATATGACCCATAACGATACAATTTGGTGTCTTAAGGGGTGGACACCATATGATGCCTATGGACACCATATGACCCCTAATGAAACCATATGGTGTCATAAGGGGTCGTATGTTTTCCTTATGGGTCATATGGTGTCCCATGAACCCTTATGACCCCTTACGACACCATATGACCTGTTATGACACCATATTGGGTCGCTTTGGGTCCTATGGTGTCTTAATCTCTCTCCCCCCCCCTCTCTCTCTCTCCCCTAATCTCTCTCTGTCTCCCCTAATCTCTCTCTATCCCTCTCCTCTCTCTCTCTCTCTCTCTCTCTTTCTCTCTCTCTCTCTCTCTCTCTCTCCCTAATATCATATACTAATTTATTTATAAATTAATATATTAATATATTAATAAACATTAGATTAATTATGGGCAAATCTAGTTAGAGAATTTACTGATTAAAATCGGATATCTGATTTTTGTAGTCAAATTTTCAAATTTCAAATTTTGGCTTGGGAATGCTTTGGTATTTCGCTTGGAAGTGACAAGCCTAGAAAGTTGAAAAAACATTTTTTTTCAGTATTCCTTGATTTTCTAGACTTTACACTAGTGGCTGATGACTTTTTTTGTAGCCAAAATTGATAAAATGAAAAGGGTTTTTTAACGACGTTCCCAAATTTCCAACAATATAAGGCTTGCCTTATTTGCAATTTAATAAATAATTATTATTTATTTTCTAATTGAATTCTGGCAACAGTCTTGATTGATATACTGATTGAAAAACACTCATAACTTTCAAACGATATAACATTTTTTGAATCTGAAAGATGCATCACATCCTATGCTTCGTCTATTATAGGGAAAAATTCAAAAAATTAAATTTCATAAGGTTTTGACCAAGTTAAGGTGGTTAGACGTAGGAGTTTCTGAATTTCTAAAAAAGCTGTAGTAAAAAATTAATAAATAATTATTTACTTTATAAAAAATTAAAAACAAATATGTGTCACATCCAGAAATGAGTCTAATACTTATATTATAAATATTATAAAAAACTATTATGATTTGATTGTGATTAGGGTGGTCAGACATATGTCTACTTCTTATTTTTTTCCTGAAATTTTAGTACCACTGCATTGAAATTTGAAATTTTCATCAAATAGGATTTTTTTTTCCAAAAAATAACTAGTAGCTTAGAAACTGCATTAAATTTTCTATATATTCTCTTCTTACATATTTCAAAAACAATGTTCACAACTTATTCAAATTTTCATGTCAAGTTGCATAACTCTAATTTTCTGAAATTTCATTGCCACTTAAGGGCTTGTTTTGGCACACCATGATCCTACACATACCCATCCAATAATTAATTATATCGGCGGGTACTTGTGTATTTAATGTGATATTTTTACTTTCTTTTTTTTAATTTTTACCTTACGTTTGTCAAAATTGTGATACTCCTTGATTTTCATCGCTATTTTGACATACACTTAAATTTGAGGGTCGACGAGTATATGGTTAGCGCCACCTTAATTTTTGGGCTGATGAGTATATGGTTAGTATTTGTTAGGGTTCTAGAAAAAATTGTTTTTCTATAGTTACTTGCAAATTTTCTATACTTACGACAGTTCGTTATAGGCCAATTTGTTTTGGTGCAAAATACTAGAATTATTAAATTTTGTTGCCTGTCTATGATTAAAAATTATTGGAGTGTGAGTTTGATATTTTTGAGGGTCTAAATATTCAAGCTTGGTAAAGAAAATCATGTCAAATAATATTATTCTAGAACAAAACGAAGAGACAATTGCTAGATTATGGGCTAGATTGAAAAGAAAGGGTGATGGGAAATGTTATTGTCCTTGCAATAATTGCAAGGGATTAAAGACAAAAATAATTTTAATCACAACAATTGAGAAACATTTTAGGAAACATGTGATAGTTCTGATACTTAATATAAGTACAGATCCAATAGCCAACAAGATGAGAGGTGGGGGGGGGGGGTGAATCATACAAACTTATTCCTCCATAAAAACATCAAATTCAACCTCGGTAACATATACTTTAGTAATATAACCAAAACTGTTAAACATGTAAACTCAAAAGCATATAAACATCATAAACCTCATAACACTAGATTTAACGTGGAAACCCAAATAGGGAAAAACCACTGTGGGATTTCGGACCCACTAAGAAATATACTCTTCTAGAGTATGCTCGGTTAAAAGAAAATCCTGTTAAAGATTACAAACACATTGCTAGATGTGACCCGATTAAGGGATTTCCCTTAGATCTATTAGGATCTTCACCTTGTTAGAAGTGACCTTGTTAAAGGATTTCAAACACTCAATTAGAATGTCACCTTGCTAGAGGCTTTTACAAATAAGACTGTTAAGTCCACTCGGTTAAGAGATTTTCTGTCACTTTCAAAAAATAATAGTAATAAAAATCTATCTGCAACTTCACATCTAAAATGCTAAAGCAGATTCTTATTTTCTCAATACAATCTAGACATAGAACTAATCTTGTCCATCTACCGGGCTTCGATACTCTGTTATTCAAACAGGTCTTCAAGCTTCTATGCTCGGTAATCACTATGTAGCATCCCTGTGCATACACTTGCCCGCATACATTGTTTATCAATAGTTCCCTATTTATAAACAATTAGCTAACCACTTAATCTCCTTGATCACATTTCCCATGATCAATCATAGCCATCAGATCTTCAATCTTGTCCAGGTTCAATGCATCTTCCGATTTGAAAATGTTTTACCCTGCCTAGAAACTTTCATATATTTCTTGGAACTTGTGCCAGGGTATTGCGGTTCAATCTACGCTATAGATCTTCCTGCCGACTTTCCTTTTCCTTAGATTCATTAACAAACTATATTTACGGCATACCAATCATTTGATTAATTCCAGCTCATCAACTTCCTTCATTAAATAACGCATGTAAACATTTAATGCATTTTGTTATAGCTCCGTTACAACTTGGTAACAACTCGGTGAATACTAAACTTCACTCAATAGACATTCCACCTTCATTAACCGATAGCAATAACCTTAGGGTTTACAGACTAGGTTCCTTAGGGTTTATCGACTAGGTTCCTTGCTTGGTAACATAGTATAGTATTAACCTTTACAATTTACAACATATGTATGATGTTAAAACAATCTAAACATCGTGATCTCATCATTATCTGACTCAGTAATAGTTGCCCATTGAAATACCTTATTCATCCTCTTATTCATCATAATATTTCTTGTGTCTTTTACCAACATCTTTATACTCTTTAAATCATAATTCTCAAGATATGGCAACAACATACTGAATTAGAAAATCAATTTCTTGACATCAATGACAAAATAATAATATCAAGACAGAAACATCCTTAATCAGTTATATCCATAATCATCAACAACCTTCTCAATATCCTTGTTGAAATGTCAACAATATTTCATTGTCTGTTATAATGCTATATTGCCAAAAACATGGTCACATTGAAGGGGGGCATGATTATCATCCATTGGCAAGTTTATCATTATATGTCTTTATATTGATTGAATTTGTAAAATTTTATATCGTTTTAGCATTTTTTGTATATTAAAAAATCACTTGATAATGATCATGGTTTATTTGTGTCGATCATTATTATAAAGGTGGGGCACTCTAGGGCACATGATATGGATTATCATGGCTTGGAGAATGTGGTTTTGCAAGCAGAGGAACATGGAGCTTTAAATATCGAAGATGAAGTTAATGATCCTATGGAAGAAGATAATCATGTGCTAGAAAACATAGTTGAAGATGATGGTACAAATACATTGATCCATGACACATTTAGTGGCACAACTGATCATGACGATCGACATGACTTTGATGATGATCATGATTTACCTATACTTGAGAAGGCATACAAGCTCATTTATGAAGGCTCCCAAACAACTCTTCTCTCTATTGTATTGTTGTTGGTGAACTTGAAGGTTATGAATGGTTTATCCAACATAGCAATCTCACAGATGTTAAGGTTTCTCATATATGTCATCTTTTTTCATATATTTTTGTTGTTAGTTCATCACTAGTAAATAAAGGATTAAATATGTACCATTAATATTTTTTATATTAACAAATTATTTTTTTGTTGTAGATTGATAGGTGAATTTTTGTTATCACCATCAGATATTTTACCTTGCTCGTACTGAGATTTATCTTCCATTATGAAAGATATTGGAATGGAGTATCAAGCAATAGATGCATGTCCCAATGATCATATTAATATCATAAACAACATGAATTTGCAACATAATCCTTAGAATATCATATCTGTAGATATCAAATAGATCAACTAAGAAATTTCTTCTTTATATTCCCATTATTCCACATATGCAACTATTATTTAGGTGCAAAAGATTAGAACAATTTATGGATTACCATGCATGAAATAGAGTTGGAGATGACATTCTTCGAATGCTTGTGGATGGTTCTACATTTAGGAACATGGAGGGAAAATGGCCACACTTTAAAGAGGAACCTCATAATCTCAAGCTTTCATTGGTAGTGGATGGTGTCAATCCATTTGAAGAGCTGAGATATATTTACTTGGTGTGGCCTATTTTTGTTATCAACAATAACATTCCTCCATGCATGTCAATAAAGAGGGAGTACATAATGTTGGCAATGATTGTTCCAGGTATTTTCTTACATCAATTTTATTTAACGTAGTAGCATCTCATTTGTCTTATTTGTTGCATAATGACATATTTTTTTCATTTAATAGTCATGTACATTAAATTATATATATTGTAGTAAAATGCTTATATTAATTATATAATGTTTATGTTCATTCAACTAGGTAAGTACAAAGTTAAAGATATGAGTGTATATATCGAGCCTCTTATCAATGAGTTACTAAAGTAACAAAGTTATGGAACGTCGTCACTATGTATGACATCTCTAACCCAATAGGACAAAGGCAATTTCAATTTCATGCAATGCTTGTATAGACAATTAATGATGCCCTAGGTCTAAGAAATTTTTGTGGTATGTTATAACGTTCAACTGCGCTTTAAAGATATTTAATATTATGAAGTATGTATCATGCATATTTGTTAAATAATCTATTCATTATACATAATTATAAAAATTGACTTATTTAATCCAATTATATATGATCTTGCAGCTCTTCAAACAAAGGGAAAATTTGCATATCCAGTTTGTGGTCCAAAGATGAAATATCATCATTCAACAAGTTTAGGAAAGTAGGTATTTGATAAGTATAGGCAATTCCTCCATAGATATCATAAGTATTGAAGTACTGAAAAAAGTATTTTCAATGGGAAAGAAGAGACTACATCAAAACCACGAAGAATGACACCTCACCTATGGAAGTTGGAATATAATAGAATTAATCATCAAGATTATACAACAAATCAAATTGTTTATCCATCATATATGATATGTTTGGAATTTATATTTTTATATTTTGTTTTGTTTACTGATGCTATAATTGACAATTATCGTCGTTAATTTTTTTAGCTTATATGCTTCATGAAGGTCATCAAGGCATTAATGGCCAACTTCCACAGGGATTGAAAAAATTATCCCAGATAATTTAGTAGGTTACCCTATTATGAGAAACTACAAATTGTATATTTGTTTGATACAATGCATATCAAAAAGAATATAACAGAAACATTATGGAATATATTGGATGGAAGTCATGACAAAGAAAAAATTATCAAAATTTGTAGTGGCATTTAGGAAGCCAGTCATGCAATGAAAAATGCCATTCAATTAAATAGCAGTGGAGACCACATTAATATAAGAACCCTTCCTTGGTTATTAATGGAGCAGCAAAGCAATGCTATAAAAGAAGTCATATGAAAAATTTGATTTCCCACAGGATTTATTGCAAACATAAACAATATCATAACAAAGAAAGGTGAATTTGGGCGAGGGATGAAAATGCATGATTGACATACCATCATTACAGTAATTATTCTGGCATATTATATATATATATATACTTCATGTATATTTTAGTGTATTATGTTTACTAGTTTTGGAATAATAATGAAAAAATCATTTTACAAGTGTTACAGTACGTTCTACCTCTATCTCTCCAAGAAAACTTCAACAACAATGTCAAGCAAATTATATATGATCTATGAAAATGCATGAGGTAAGTAGCGATATTTCTTTCATTCATTGTATATATCTTATATTTGCCATTTGTTTTAATTATTATGTAATACATTGTATATTTTTGTTAAATATCATTAATATATTTGCACCTTGAATCACTTGTAGATGGTTGTCATCTAAATAAATCCATAAAGAAGATGTAAATTATTGGAAGAGAAAAATTCCTCATCTAATGTGTGAAATGCAAAAAGTGTCTACCTTCGACATTTTTCAATGCATAATAACACTAGTAACTCATACACCAAGCTGAGGAGATTGAATTGTCTGGACCTGTACACACAAGATCAATATGGATGGTTGAGAGGCACTTGAAATTTTTGAGGGCTTTGGTTAGACAAAGAGAGCATACTAAGGGTTCTATGGTAGAGGGATATATGGTATACTAGACCATGGTCTACATTACTGAATATATTTCTAAGTTCACAAAAAAGATCCATGTAGATCGCATTTGGGATCCCAACTCCATTAACAAATTTGAAAGGGAGTACCTGATGGGGAAAGGTAGATTGAGGAAAGTGAGAGATAATTATAACATGGTCATGGAGGTTTATTAGAATACATTTTACATTCTCTTCAATTGCTTGAAAAGAAACAATAGAGAACTAGTCCAAATGAAAGAATCTTCCATGCACAAATAGAAAAGTACTAGTATTTTATTACTCCAGAAAATAAGTCTTTCACTGCCGAAAAGTATTAAAATCTTAAAAAGTGTTGATGATCAAATATTACAATTGGAATTTCATATATATAAGAAGAAGAACCAATGAAGGTGTCTCTTCGGATTGTCTTTTGGCAAATAATCAAACTACCGATCTTAATTAAACTTATAAAATAATTTAATCTTATCCTAACATTGACTTAGCCGCTGAGAGATGTTTTTTATACTCCTCCAAGGTGTTGGTTCTCAAATCAATAAATAGTCTGATTGAATTTAACTCTCTCAGTTATGTGACCCTCAATATTACAATTCGATATATTTTATTATAGTTAGTTAGATTGAATTTAACTCTCACAAAGAGACCAATTAGAATAGAATGCAAATAGTCATCCTTTGTCTCAGATGCAGTCTTTATTCTTATAACTTGCAATTATAACATAAAATATTCACATAAGGATTTACGATAACAATCATCAACTATAGATAATTATGACAAATAACTAATTTCAAAGAAAAAGAATCAATAGAACAATTAGCATATAAGAGAACTGGCTTCTGTATTAATTTCAAAATAAGAGTCTTTGCTTGAACATGTGTATGAAAATTACTGATAATGTCTAGCTTGTCACTCCTAACTTGTGTCTTGCAAATGATTACATCAAATATTTATAAAATATCATAGGGTCATGCCCTTTAAAAAGTGTCTTTTGGAAATAAACTAAGAGATTAACTTAAAGGAAACTAATCATTATCTAGTCAAGCACAAGTGTTCTTTGGCTAAATGCAATAGGTAGCCTTTGTTGTAATGGGTGTCACAGTCATGGATTGTATCTCTTGCTTCAACCTCCATTGTCACCATGTCCTCCACACAGTCCACCACTATGTCTATGTTTCCTTATTTAGATGCTTTCATTGCATTCCTGAATACTATTTGACAATCTCTAAACAAGTCCATTTTCTCCTTCAGGTCTCCATCTTCATTGAGTAGGGGTGGGATGCCATTTGATCCATCTCCTATAAAATTAGAACTTTCGGACCTCAACGCCTCTAGATATTCTTTATGTCTTTTGATCAATTCTTTACAATTTTTAACAGCATCAGTGTACACCTTGTCTTTCCCTTTGAGCTCCTCAAGCCTACCTTGAAATCTTTTCTCTAACCTTTCATGCTCCTCAATGGATGATTGGTTTTTTGAGTCATTTTCCATTATTTATCTATCCATACCATCTAGTTGGTAAACCTATTATAAACAAATGTAGATAGTGTCTTAGTCTTGACACTTTTTAGTTGGGCTTAGAGCTGGAGAATTTTTTCTTTAAGTTTGCTAGCTTTAGTCTATGGTTGTAAGCTTTCATCTTGTTTTAACAATTTCTATGTTTGTTTCTACTTTAGTAATTATTTTAAATGATCGATTTCTTTACTCAATCTGATGTTCTCTAGCCTACCAAACTCCTTCTCTTTCAACAAAAATTAAATTTAAACTTTATTGACCTTAGCAACATTAACAGTTAGATCATAAGTGATAATTGGATCCGTCGCTCCTACCTTTAGTGTCATGATGTACCCAGAATCTTTCAGAGTATCAATAATCATTGGTTTCTTGTGTGGAGGGTACAGAGACTAGATTAGCAAGGAATGTTCATTGGGATTATACATGGAACCCATATATACCTCAGTTGCTCCTTCAAGACATAATATATGTTTTGTATCTATATCATGGAGGAAACTATCAAATACCAAAGTTGAATTTAAACCCCATCTTGAAAATATCAAAACACCCGCATCCTCAAGTACCTTCCTTCCTCTCTCATGGGTCATTTGATTCATTTATTTCTCAACTTCACCTTTAAAGGTGATCAATAGCTGATTTTCATTGGAGGCATTCACTTCTCCTACACTTTCCTTGAATGATTTACCATTTATCTTTTATAAAAAAGATTTGAATTCTGAAGACTTCACAAAGTCATCATCTGACACAAAATCTTTATAGGCTAGTTGCCTCAGATCCTCTTCAATTAGCACCTCTTCCTCTAGATCCCTAACAAGAGACACATGTTCTTAAATTATCATTTTAGAGTGTTTCTCAAAAGAGATTTCATAATCACTAGATGATTCTTCATTTCTAGATGATGACACATCAATCCTTTGTTCCTCTCCCATATTTTGTTCCATATTGTTTTGTGATTTCCAATGGCCATTTTGGCCTCCTTCTCATCTAGGTTCCTTATCAAATCATCCCTCACAAATGGGATATTCACATACTCACCAAGATTTTTCTTTATCCCTTGCAACATTAATGTATCCTTTAGGGTCAAACCCTTTTCTTGGTGCCCCTAGCTTCATGTTGCAATGGGCTAATTTGCTCAATGTGAGCTCCTATCCTTCCTTCCCTGTGATATTAAATTTACTAATTCATATTGTCCCTAGCATAAAATCCTATTCGTCATGTGAGCTCAAGTGTTTGTGATTGGAATCCTATTTGTCTAATAATTTCCAAATAGGCTATCCTTTTGGGCACTATCTTAGGGAATTCTTCAAAGACATAAACCCTAATCATCATCACATCTGAGAAACAATACCATTCACCCCAATTATGGTTGATTATCTCAAGTCCCCAAAGGTTTGTAGGCCTTAGGAACCTTTTGACCTCATCTATGATTGTAGAGCTGCATGGGTGATTATAAATTTTGTATAAAATTTTCACAAAATATTATTCAAAATGAATATAGCTAGACTTGACAAATCTAGAATCCCAGATTGAAGTCCACAATTGTAATAGAAAAGATTGATTATCATCATCAATTTGTTTAATCCTTATCTCCTCAGGCCATATACCAAGTTCTCGGCCATAGAATAATGTGATGTGCATTAACAAATAATAGTGTGGAAAATAAATTTTAGATGGATCCTTCTTAAGAGAAAGAAGGCTTAAATCAATCTTCCTAGCAAAAAATGTGGCAAAATCAAATTCTCTTGCATTGACGCATTGAATATCTATTGCAATTACCATGGGCTCTATCATCATGACATCTAGAGTATTGAGACTAGGGACCTGGCCAACTGAATAGTATGTATACCTGAGATAGGTTTCAAAACAGGTTTACGTGGAATCCAATTCCTTCCTCTACCTCTAGTGGTGCATTAGGATTGAGCATGTGAAGAGGTAGCCTCCATCCTATGTAGGTAGTATCTAGTCTATGGTATTTCTTTACCAAATCTTCAAGAACAGTGGGATGATCATAGATCCCAATCAGAGTGAACACATCAAAGATTTCTTCTCTTGACATACAGAAATAGGGCTCGCCCTCTCTGTTGCAAATTGCACTCATCTCAAGGTCATAATGTTGTGCCAATAACTTCAGTATGTCTACATTGACATAAATATTAGGAACAACAAGTTTTCCTAAGTTTAACCTCCATGGATTTCAAATTTGTTGATGATCGTCTCGCCTATGATAATGAAACATGAAAAAATCATAGCCCCTAATGATGGTGTAGACATCCCTCACATTGTTGTAATTATCCTCTAGTTTCCATTTTGTTGACTTCTTCGGTTTAGGGGTTGACCTAGGTAATTGATCAAGCAAATCTTGACTCAATTTCCTTTCTTTTATTTTAGTTTGGTCTATTTCTATACTAGTATCCTCTATTTATTTATTTTTACCCTTTGTCTTACTAGTTTTCCCTTTCTATCTCTTTCTAGTACTGCTAGAACTCTAGAAATATCCACTGTATAAACAATTCAAGTGATATTTTGAGAAAATTGCAGAAGGACTATTCCAAAGACTTACTTGTTTTGCAGGATTTCTTGTTCTTGTAACCTTTTTTGGATCACTCTAGTTTTTCCTTTAGCATCTATAGAATAATATGTTTTGATATAAATGCAACCTGAATATATCTAAAGAGAATATCATTTGTGCATAATAAATGTCTTCACCTACAAATCAATACATAAGTCTTTTTTAAATTTGAATTGCTTGTGTTGATGTGTGCTATCATTTTTGTCGATACGTCTAAATCTTGTGCCACTTAGACACAGTTGTCGTTGCAAATAAATATGGTAACCTTCCAATGTATGTTATAATTGTTTCCTTCATGTCACTTTGGTAGAGGTTGCACTAATAAGTCATTAATAATTTGATCCCTATCTTTGGGTTAACTGTGCCCAACACCTTTTGGACAATGCCTATCAGCATTACTTTTACCATCAGAATTTCTCAAAATTGCATTCTCAAATTCTTTTGTTACTTTGATGAAAGCCTCACCTTTAAACTCACTAACCACCATAAGTTATCCCCATGTTTATTTTCTAGATACAAGCCTGGGATTGTAATAGCTATTCTAGTATTATTATATCCATGCTCTATCAGAATCAGTTACATAGTCAGAGAACAAACAATTCATGATTCCAATCTCATTAGCTATACCTATAAAGGCTTTACCTTTAGTTTCCCTTTATCGCCATTGGTAATCCCAATTTTGGTTTTTCAGTTGTGAATCTATGATCGAAGTAACTTGCCCGACATTATTTTATTTACTTGTCATCAGAACAACTTCTAGTGTTGGAATACTGTTAACTTGTTATTTCATCTTCAATAGTTATACCGATAAGCATGCTTAATGCTTTACGGATGAGTCATCCTTTATTTTTCTTTATCGAGATAAGCTACATTATCTGGGTAACCTTATAGACTTGTCTCGATCCTTTATATGATCCTGATGGAATTCATATCAGCATAACATATTCCAATATCCATATATCAGAATAGTTTGGTCTATCAAGGTTAGAGAGATTTGTTGTTTCATATTTAACAGTTACTCTGATAGACATTTGGTTCTCCTGTTTGGCACAACTATACCGATATATTGATTTCAGGGTAGTTCTATTGGTATTATGTTGGATTTCTATTCCGCCTTTGTTAATCATTTTGATAGGTACCCTTAGTTTCTATTTTGGCAGAGCTATGCCAATATAGCAATATCAGAACAAGTTATTCTATTAGTATCACACAAAATTGTTACTCTGCCTTTGTCAGCTATTCCGATGAGTGGCCACTTGTAAGTCTAGGTGTTAGGGAGTTCTTCATATTCATCAATCATCATCCAAGAGACTGTTCTCTACTATGATTGTGCTTCATTTTCTCTCGTAGATTCTTCTTTAGATGAATCATCCATTTCTTGCAACTTTGCATTTTTTCCTCTAACTCCATGAAATTTAAAATGTGTGAACAATGAACACTATGAATAATGGCTTTTGGATACATATAGTTTAGAGGTTTCTTACTAAAGATAATAAGATCATTGGTAATGGCATGTTAGGTTTTCAGGTAAATCAATTATAAATTAAGGTCGTATACCGTGGTAATTAACAAATTATATGTCATTTGTGAGTTTCATTATTTTTGATACAGTTGGTTGAGAGGGGGATGCACTAGAGTTATATGTCACAAACAATCTTGATTGGACTATAGTATGGATTGAATGATGCCAACAATCTAGTCGCACATTAACATGGGAAGGTGTGGCTTTATTGGTTAAAGAAACTCATCGTGATGGAGATTCCAATGTCACACCAAGGGAAATTGATTTAGCATATGGTTTAAGAGATAAACAAGTACGTATAAATATATTAATCATCCATATTATTTAGTTAATTTCAATTATATTGATCTATATATATGTTGAGTTTTGTTTCTTTGCATACATTCGACGAAAAATAAATATATTTATCAATTGACGATGCAATAATTTTTACATGTTTGACATATTAGAGGTTAAACACCACAAGACTATGTGGTGCAATGATCATAAATTTTGAATCAAAAATTTGGATGACATGAAGAAAAATTGTAATTATGAGATAACTATAGTCTTTCACGTGACTAATATTTTATCTAGAAGTGACATACATCCAAAAGTCTCAAAAAAATGATACTATGGGATTTTGGATGATATGCTTGAGTGTGACTTTAAGTCCCTCAAACTAGTTTTATTCATCATCCAATGGTACAGGCTAGATTGAATTAAAATGATCCCAAAAGAACTATTATTGAACATAATAATGGATTTACCATGGTTAATATAAGGTCGATCAAGCAAGATGGAAATGAGCCCTATGTTCTTCCAAGCCAATGTGAGCAAGTATTTTACTCAAAGGTTCCAGGTAAACTAGGTTGGTTATTTGTTGTTAGACATGATCGAAGGGGAAGGTTGATAAAGTATAATGTGGTGGAAGAAGATGATATTGAAAAACTAGAAGATGATGTAGATGATGATCAGGATCAACAGTTAGTTGATGATGTGCCTGATGAAGATGTCGAAGAAGAGGAACTAGATTATGATGATGTAAAAGTTAATGGTCATGAAGATGATATCAGTATGGATGATAAAATTATCGAAACTGATATCAATGATAATGATGATGATATGACCAATCCTTACAATGTTGAATCTAGATTGGATGACATAAATAAAGAGTTGGATGAAGAAGAAGGTCAATGACATTGAAATGTAAGAGTTATGTGATTATTTTATCTATTTGATATTGATTTCTTAATAGAATTATATTTGACTTATATGGTTACATAATTAATTCATGATGATTTTAATTTTTATGCCATTACATAATTAATTCATGATGTACTTTTTAATGTTGTTAATTCATGATGTTACAACTATTGTAGCTCTCCTAGAAATTTCCTTATGATCAAATCCCAATTACTCTGACTATTTATGATTAGATATTATTTGATCATATCTTTGGTTATTTCATTCCCAAAAACATATTGTTTCCTCATGTTGAGCCCGCATAGTGACATGTGAATAGGGCCAACTTTGAAATCTTTTCAATTTGTGCTTTTATGGAGTGAAACTGGACATGGTTATCCTAGAGGCATGTTTTGACAATATGTGAGGGTTTTGAGACTCAAAAATGAGGTCATTCTATATAAAGGCATCTCGTCCTTCCTAATAATACATGTTGCCTTATACTTCATCTCTTTCATATATTATTCTTAGCATTTCTTTGGTTAATGGTTTCAAAATACGAGGCCCTCTGAGCCTTATCTTGGATCTATTATACATCATTTTGTGCATTTTCATTAACAATAAATATTTAGATGATCTTTAAAAATCTCATTGAATATAAAGATGATAATAGGAAGCTTAAAAAATGAGTATATTTTAGTTATGAAACCTAAACCACAAGGTTTGTCACTCTAATGCTAAAACCAGGTCAAATTAACCCCTAACAACTATTGGAAAAGTCAAAACATGCCTTTGTTTCAAATTCACAAGAACGTATAAATCTTTTGAAACCACACATGCATGTTATGAAATTGTATGGTAATCCTACTTACAGTGAAATTTCACATGATAAGCTAACCAATGGCATTATATTGCAGAATAAACCCACCTATGGAATTACTTTAAGAGGTAAGGGATGCCGCTTAGTGGAATTTTGAGTCTTGGATTAATCCATAGTGCTAAAATTAGTTCTAGTTTTCTTTCCTTGGTGTTATATCTATCTCTACAGTTTCCCATACTTAACCATTTCATCATCCCTTTTCCCAAGCTATTTGTATCATAATATAAAATTGGTCCAATCTCACATTATCCCCTTAGATAATTATCCATTTCCTCCAAGTTGAATGGAACCTTTTTTAGCAATGCATCTATGTTTCCCTACCCTCATGGATAAAGACTTGACATCACCTTAACAATATTCTTTATGTCATAGCATATCTCTGAAGTGCCTTTGGCATCCTTTAGATGTGTCAATATTAACTATATTAAATATATTTTTAAAGTCTCTTAACACATTCCATGACAAGAAAATGACTCATTTGGATTAAGGACTACTTTCCTAAACCATTCCTTCATATTCAACAATCACTTCTCACACCCACATCATAATTCATATCCATGTTAGTTGTAATGAGTATTTTAAACCAACAATCAATGAATCATAGGATAGAAGAAAACTCGTTATGCACAAGGATAATAATCAAAGAGACTAAAAGAATCATTTCACTAGATATGCTCCCTATTACTGTAATAGACCAATATATATTTAAATAAGTCATAACAAGGATATGACAAAAAAAACTATGAAAAGAAACTGTTAGGGTTTCAAGTAGATCCGAAACAAATATGAACTAACAATTATATGCAGATTTAAATACAAAAGATAAAGAAATAAAATAGGACACAAATAACACAAAGATTTAACGTGGTTCACCCAGAATGGGTTACGTCCACCATACACAACTGTCCAATCTTTCTTATTATCCTGCAAAAACATTACATCAACATTACAATGCCTTAAGCATCCCAGCTGCTTATAACATGCATTTTTAGGGCAAAAATAAAGTTGGCCTTTTTAGGGTTTTATTACAATGTCGGTTTTCATCAAAAAATACCCAAAAAAAATTTCTCAGGGGCTCCTTCCCCCGAACCCCCACTTTTCTTGGGGGTTGCTACCCCCGAACCCCTGCCTAAGGCCCAGCTCAGCCCTGAACCCCAGTGAGGATACATGCTGAGTGTACAGTACTTTGTTGATCAATCACCACATTTCAACAATCTCCCACTTGGAGACTGATCAGGCTCCACACCGAACAATCTCCCACTTGGAGACTGATACTACATGACACCACTATACATGCAACATCCACTAGATAAAAACATTAGGACTCGACTAGTATAAATTCCACAATTATCAATCAAGAAGACCAACAAAAACTGATGAAGAAATCAGCTTCTCCTGTGGAACTACCTTTGTGAACATATCGGTAGGATTCTCACTTGTGTGAATCTTCACAAGCCGTAATTGACCCTCCTCCAAAACAGTCCGAATGAAGTGGTACCTAAGCTGAATGGGCTTTGTCCTTGAATGAAAAGCAGAGTTCTTCACAAGATGAATGGCACTCTGGCTATTAGTATACAATGGGCTATCCTCTTGTGTCTAACCCAATTCCTCCAGAAAACATTGTAACCAAATCATCTCCTTGCTGGCTTCTATAGCAGCAACATACTCAGCTTTAGTGGTTGAAAGTGCAACAACCTTTTGCAGCCTAGAAATCCAATTGATTGTAGTTCCCCCTATAGTAAAAACATACCCTATAGTACTCCTTCATGAATTAATATCACCTACCAGATCAGAGTCAACAAATCCACCTAGAGTAGCATTAAATCCTTTGAAACATAATGCCTTCATAGTAGTTCATTTCAAATATTGAACAATCTATTTCACAGCATTCCAATGTTTCATACCCGGATTACTCATAAACCTGCTCACAACTCCCATTGCATGTGCAATATCTAGTCTTGTGCATACCATTGCACACATTAGACTGCCAATAGCTGATGAATATGGGATATTAGACATTTTATTAACCTCTTCCTGTGCCTTTGGGCACATCTCCTTAGTCAATTTGAAATGACTAGCCAAAGGTGTACTAACTGCTTTTGCATCCTGCATGTTAAATCTTTTCAACACCTTCTTTATATACTCACTTTGGGACAAATTCAAGGTTCTATTTTCCCTGTCCCGTGTAATCCTCATACTGAGAATTTGCTTAGCTGCACCCAAATCCTTCATAGCAAATGACCTGGCTAATTTTTGTTTAAGATCATTTATATGTTGCATGTTAGACCTAGAAACAAGCATGTCATCAACATAAAGCAATAGGATAATATAATTGCCATTATCAAATCTCTTAAAATATACACAATGATCAAAATGACATCTATGATAACCGTGTTCAGCCATGAGACTATCAAATTTTAAATACCATTGTCGGGGTGCTTGCTTTAGGCCGTACAAACTTTTCTTCAACCTGCACACCAGGTTCTCCTTACCTTTGACCTCATATTCATGTGGTTGCAACATGTAAATTTCCTCCTCCAAATCTCCATAGAGAAAAGCTGTTTTGACATCTAATTGTTCAAGATGTAAATCATCTGCAGTGACAAGACTAAGTACAGTTCTAATTGAAGTCATTTTTACAACTGGAGAAAATATTTCATCACAATCTATACCCTTTTTCTGTGCAAAACCTTTTACCACAAGTCTAGCCTTATATCTTTTCTAACCTCCTACCTCCTCCTTTAGCCGATAAACCCATTTGTTAGGCAAGGCTCTTTTTTCTGCAAGTAAAGGGACTAAGTCCCAAGTCTTATTTTTCATCAAGGAGTCCATCTCCTCTTTCATGCCTAGCTCCCACTGTTGTTTGGCATCTACCTGCATTGCTTCTTCATATTCTTCTAGTTCACCAGAATCCGTTAATAAAATATACTACAAAGAAGGAGAAAATCTTTCAGGGGGTCTACTTGTCCTCATAGAATGCCTAACACTTGCAAGAGTTTGTGGGACAATCTGTTGTTGCTGAGCATCAGGTACCTGTGGCATTTCATTTTCAGGAATCTCATCCAACACCACATATTCTTGTTTGTCCTATTCATGCTTCTTTTCCTACATCTGTTCTTTATACACGACCTTCTCATTGAATATAACATCTCTACTTCTAATTATTTTCTTATTTTCAAAATCCCATAACTAATAGCCATATTCATCTATCCCATATCCAATGAAGGTACATTTATGAGAATTAGCATCAAGCTTGGTTCTATTTTCTTTATCAACATGGACAAAATCTTCGCAACCAAAAGTTTTTAGAAAAGAATAATTTACCTTTTTACCAGTCCATGCCTCCTCTGGAATACCACCATCCAAAGGGGTTGAAGGTCCTCTATTTATCAAATAGATAGCAATATGTACAACATGTACCCAAAAATGTAAGGGCAATCCAGCATGCAATCTCATGCTCCTCGCACGTTCCATGATAGTCCTATTCATTCTCTGTGACACACCATTTTCTTGTGGAGTTCCTGGAACTGTCTTCTTCTTTCAAATCCCATTTAAGGAGCAATAATCTTCAAATTCTTTTCTGCAATACTCACCTCTATTATCTGATCTGAGACACTTCAACTTTTTTCCTATCTCATTCTCAACCAAAGCTTTCCATTTCTTCAAAGTTTCAAAAACATCTGATTTTTGTTTTAGGAAATATACCCATGTTTTTCTGGTTGAGTCATCAATAAAAATAACATAATAACAAGAGCCACCAAGAGATGATACTTGAGTCGGTCCCCATACATCTGAATGTACAAGCTCTAACTTCTCACTCTTCTTCTCTTTCCCAACCTTGAGAAATCTGACTCTTTTCTGTTTACCATAAACACAGTTTTCACAGAACTCTAAATCAATCTTCTTTAGTCCTGGCAATAGATTTTTGGAGTGAAGGGTTTTCATCCCTTTCTCACTCATGTGCCCAAGCCTATGGTGCCACATTATCAAATCTGTTCTTGCAACATTTATTGTTGTTGTCCCTGTAGTAACTTTATCTGTAGTAGCTAGGGTAGAGTAAGTGTTACCTATACACAGATATAATGTGCCTACCTTAGCACCTTTATCTATTACTAATGATCCTTTAGCGACCTTCCACATACTATCTAAGAGGGTTACTATGCAACCTTCACTACCTAGTTGCCCTGCAGAAATTAAATTTCTTCTTAAATTAGGAACATGTCTTACCTCATGCAGAAACCAGTCATTTCCATTCTGCAACTTGATCTTTATCTTTACTTTTCCAACAATTTGATAGGGCTCATCATCACCCAAATATACCTATCCAAAATCACCTTGAACATAATCTAGAAAATATTTTCTATGGGGTGTAGCATGAAATGAAGTCCCAGAATCATTAACATTATCCAAACATAAGATTAAAACATCTTGTAAAGCATTACTTGCAATATTAGCTTCCTTACTGTTATTTTCATTTTTGTCTCCTTCTTTGTTTTTCCGAGACCAACAGTCTTTCTTTAGATGACCAAGCTTTCCGTAGTACCAACAATCTTTCTTTCCTCTAGATTGAGAGCGTCCTTTCTTTGACTTCCCTCGTGACTTCTCATTCCCAGGGCCTTTTCCTCTTTCCTTTGATCTTCCTCTGTTCTCCACATTTAAAACACTACCTGATGATGTTGGAGTCTCACCTGTGCTTTTCCTTCGCATTTCCTTACTTAGGATAACACCAACAATATCATCAAATACCAAAGTATTTTTACCAGAGACAGAGTTACTTACAGCCATAACCAAGGTATTCCAGCTTTCTGGCAAAGAACATAAAATCAAGAGAGCCCTAACCTCTTCTGCAAAGGTAATTTTTACCAAAGACAATTGACTGGTAGTTGTATTAAATTCATTGAAGTGCTCCGCTATAGATCCTCCCTCACTCATTTTCAAATTAAACAGATGCTTCATAAAAAATACCTTATTCAAAGCCGAGGGTTTCTCATACAACTTAGCCAATGTCGCCATCAAATCTACAATCATTTTTGCTTCTGTTATATTGAATGCTACAGATGGTGCAAGGCACAATCGAATGGATCCCAATGCCTTTCTATCTAAAATGTCCCACTCTTCATCTGAAATTGTGGTCAGTTTCTTTGCCTTTCCTTCCAATGGTCACCACAAATCCTTTTGATATAGGTAATCCTCCATCTAAATTTTCCATAACTGATAATTTTGGCTGTTAAGCTTTTCAACCTTGAATTTAGAATCCTCCATTGCTCCCATGCAAATCTGAAAGTCATGCCAATTTACAAAAAACCTTGCTCTGATACCAATTGTTAGGGTTTCAAGCAGATCCAAAGCAAATATGAACTAACAATTATATGCAGATTTAAATACAAAAGATAAAGAAATAAAATAGGGCACAAATAACATAGAGATTTAACGTGGTTCACCCAGAATGGGTTACGTCCACCATACACAGTCATCCAATCTTTCGTATTATCCAGCAAAAACAATACATCAACATTACAATGCCTTAAGCATCCCAGCTGCTTATAACATGCATTTTTAGGGAAAAAACAAAGTTGGCCTTTTTAGGGTTTTATTACAATGTCGGTTTTCATCAAAAAAATACCCAAAAATTTTTTTCTCAGGGGCTCCCACCCCTGAACCCCTGCCCGAGGCCCAGCCCAACCCCGGACCTTGACGAGGATACGTGCTGAGTGTACAGTACTTTGTTGATCAGTCACCACATTTCAACAAAAACCTTGTAGGCTACACTAATAACACATTGATTGCAAGCATTTCTTCCATGATGTTTAAATGCCAAAATATTAGATAGCTCAATCTTTAGTCAAGTTGTATTTTAATCATTGATTCTTCTTATATATCTGTCATGATTAAACATAACATATCATAAGACTTTTTAACAATCAATAGGACTGTAGACAATATTCAATCGCATCATAGGAAATAAATCATCAAAAATTATGAAGAAAGAGAAAACCAACTATATAAGCTCAGCAAGCCACCTTACAAAAAATATATTTTGTAAAAAATAAAATAATATATATGTTTAAATAGCATATATATTTTGTATATCAACTATATGTTAACATAGCTTATATATTAACTATATATTATAATTTTTTGTCGTGCACGTCCAGGAGCACGACATAGCATACTGCACCGAGACCCTAATTGGAGAGTTGCACCGAGAACCACTGCATCTAGCCCCTAAGTGGAGAGTTTTGAGACTTTACTAGATGAGTGCTGCAAGGCCATTGAGTTGAGGAGGAAGAAAAAGAACCATTTATTGTATATGCCTTATCATATTTTTTCTACTATAACAATGAAAGGAATTCCCATCACATAATAGCACACAAAGTTCACTAGGGTTCAAAATTATAAACTTCAATGAAATAAATTTACATATTGAGGTCCACAAATGATCGAAGGGACTGAAAAAATACATGGTCTGTGAGTGCAATGAAAATGGCCTAGTGCTTATCCATAAGAGAATGTATATAAGTACAAGAGATGAATAAAAGATGAACCATTAAAAGATTTTGAATATTTCATTGAGTCGACCAAACCTCCAAAAGAACAGTACGAATGCCAACACTAGGGAAAGCCTGAAAGAGAACATTAATGAAAGTGGGCTTTTATTTAAAAGTTACAGAAGAGTATAAATGGTATGAAGATGCTCTGGGTTTCTGGAAAATGATGAAAGAATGTTGGATAGGGAGGAACCCAATTAGCATCTTTAACTAGATTCTTAAGAAATAAACAAACTACGATACATTTAGAGGTTCTTCTAAGTAGGGCCCATCTTTTATTATTTTATTTGGGGGACCCAAAAAAATATAAGGGTAGAAACCTATGGAGATTAATCATTAAAGGAAAGGGGTCTCTCCATTTAGAAATAATTTGAAAGGATGGTTGAACAAGGGGATATTTCACATCAAAGGTTGTCCAAAAAATTTTATAGACTAACTAACCAGACACCAGTACTACCTCAAAGGGACTAGTATTTGAGGAAGGTGGTCCAAAAAATTTCATAGATAGGTACTTAAAGTAGTAGCAACCTTCCACAAAATAACCCAATCAACCTCCAAGAAACAAGACAATGACTCCTCTAGATGTTACCAAAACCCAAGGCTTCAAAACAAAAGGTTGTTGGCCCTACAAACCATTCCCATGCTTACCAAGTGTAAAGCAGAAAAATCAAACCCTAGTTGCTCTCCCCTCTCCAACTCCAAAGAGAGAGAAGGGAGGTCACTAGGATTGACGGTTTTCACTTAGGGGAGACTTTACATTCAAAAGAGAGGTTGAAACCCACAAGATCCAATCCCACACAAGGCAAGATTGGATTCTGAGCTTAGGGTAGACAGCAAGGCTACCCTCTTTTGTAAAGAATGTGGATAGAATGATTAAGCTAGGAATACATGAAAAGTGAGAAAGATTCACTTATAAATAGAGATAGGAATATAGGATGAAGCTACGGACCTGGAATTAGCAGTAAAATGTTGAGACGGCACTGTCCTACAAATTTGAGCGAAAATTGACAGGACGATGGTGCCCGGCGTGCACACGGTCCTCCGAAAAATCCACGAAATGAAGGGGGATCTGTTCGTCTCTACACAAGGATTCCAGATCTTCAATTACAGCTGCGTACCTACAACCTACACACAGAAAAGCGAAGATGATTGGGGGGTTAGGGATTAGGGGTTTGCCCTTAGGTCAAACCCCGGTTTTGGAATTAACCAAGAAATGAGAAATGTTGTAAATGTAATTGTTTGTAATGTAAAACAAGTACTAGTACCTTGTTGCAAGAATGTTTGTATTCTTACATACGAAGGTGTAGATGTTGTTGTATGTTGTATGTTGTATGTTGTATGTTGTATGTTGTATGTGATTTCCTCTTCAATGGTTGAATCCTTGTCTTGAATGCAACACTTAGCCTTGAATGGAGACTTAGAATGATCAATTGCTTGAAGGAATGCTTGAATGCTTGAATGCTTGAATGTTTGAATGTTTTGAATATCGCTTCCGCCTTTTTTCCATCCTCTTCCAAATGGGAGAGGAAAATGTGGTTTATATACTTGTCAATTAGGGCTGATAGACTGATTTTTCTGACCTTAGGCCGACCAGGAAAGAGTATTTTCCAATTTGCAAACTTAAAGACCCGAAGCCCCAAAAGAGACCGGGCCCAAAATAGGGCCAGGGACCAGGGCGCTGGGCGCCATGGTCCTGGGGGACCAGGGCACTGGGCACCCTAGTCCTGAAGGACCAGGGCACTGGGCACTCTAGTCCCACCTCCCGAGACAGCAGGGTGCAAGGAGGGATCAGGCAGGGTGCTGGAAAAATACAGTTTTTGATGCCATGAGCATGTTTCGGGGTCTCCATTCAGGTTCAGTGTTGCATCACCATCATGAAGACCCAAATGTGGTCGAAATTGCAAGTGTTGCAATTTTAGGACGCTACATTTAGCCCCCACTTTAGTGGGAGTATAAGCGTACGCTCATACTTCCGGTAAAGTACAAGGAAACAACATTGAAAGACTTTCACCACGTCAAGGAGGCAAGACACACCAAGCCCCCAGTGGACTAAGGATCTTACGACTTCCATTGACAAAGTAAAAGGGAAGATCACAAGGGAGAACCATGACTGTTAGTAGTAAGGTTCCCTCACTATGAGTCATGCCAGAGAAATACCAAAAATTTTCAAGGCAAAGCTAAGTTCGCCAAGAAATTTTCAAGTATCCTAAAGGGATAGACGGGGTGTATGCCCCCCTACGTTAAAGCGATCGCACACGCCTCAACAGGGGTGATTTCTTTAAGGTAGTGATACACATAAGAAATGAGAAGGGAAAGGAGCATGTTATCACAAAGATTTAGCCCCCAAGTGTGAGATAAACCCAAGGATAATAGACACAAAACACAAAGCACGAGGTGACTTCGCTTTCCTCGGGGTTAGTATGTTGTATGATAATTCATGTATATCATATGTATGTATGCATAATTGTTCTTCATTCCCCAATCAAGGAAGGTCATCTAGAAGAAGGGAACACATGTGTCTTTTGAGTCAACATGAGAGAGACCAAAAGAGATCTCAATGCTTTGCATCGTCCTCAAGTAGACAACAATAAGGACAACAAATAGAAGAATAATAATAACACATAGAAGAAGTAACAAAAGAGAGGAGGAGAGAATCTGCTATGCTAATGAAACTAGTCTAGCATGTCATCTACCCCCCGATCTTGCTGATCAATGTTTCAGGAAGGCAGGAAACACGCTAGAGGAGGAACATTCAACACAGCGGATGGAGCTATCACAAGATCCAAACAAGGGCTATGTTCATGTTCCAAGCCACGTTGTTCTTGCCTAGGAGCTAGGATAAGTGCTTTAGAAAATTCGTTAGATAAATGGTTATCAATATCAACAAGTTCATATTCACTATCCAAAGCAAGAGAAGTAACATTTTCATCTATATCATCATCAAGATTTATAAAAATATGATCTTTAACTCGCACAGGATCAAGACCATCATGCATCTTATGTTTAGGAGATTTTGGCTCAATTTCTGGTTGAGGAGAAAATGGAATAATGCTTGTTGAAGGTGTTTTTGGAGATTACAAAGTTTGAGAAGCAGCTACCTGAGCTCTAAGATGACGCTTTCGTCAGCGTTCACGTGCAAAACGATTTTGTCTAGTCTTAGTAGGAAGTGGAGAAGATTGAGGAGGAGGAATGTTCTCATCCTTATCACTTGGGTGTTTAGGTTGTGGTCTCTTAGGTTGGATAATAGGAGAAGAAGAAGGTCTCTTCTCTCTATAAAAGGAAGGAGGAGGAACTGCTCCATATAAAGGAGGAATATTTGGTTTAGGAAGGAGACAAGTCCATCATGACGAGGAGGTATAGGTCTACTTTTAGAAAGTTTATTAGGCATAGACATAGTTACATCCATAGGGATGGGTTGGGAATATTCTTGAGGAAAGACATTAGTTTTATCTTTCAAAGGAAGAACTTCCTTCTCAAGAATGATAGGAATATCAAGTTTGGGTGTTCTAGGTTCACTTAGAGATAGGTTCATATCTGTTTTCCACTTTTGATAAGATTTGAAAAGATGATCACTTCGCAGAGGAAGAGATTGGAATTGTTTAGGCCAAAAATAATCAATAGGAATGCTAGAAGTTCTTTCAGCTGGTTTAAAGAGACTATGATTGATAGTGACAACTTCACCATTATGGGGAAATTTCAAACACTTGTGAATAGGAGAAGCAATAGCTTTCATGGAGGATAGCCAAGGATAGCCAAGCTTCACACGAAATTGTTCGGATGAAGGAATAATAGAAAAGTTCACATCAAGAGATTTGTTATGGACCTCAATAGGTAATGTAATAGAACCAATTGCAGGAGAAGAAAATGCATCAAATAATTTCACAATCACATCTGTTTTGTCATAAATCACTTGATTCAATTGCAAAGTAAAAAGAAATTCTTCAGTAATAACATTAACCATGCAAGAAGGATCAATAAGCACTCCACGACAAGGTGTATTCTTGATTTTTGCAACTATGTATAAAGGACCATCAGGTTCCCTGATAGTTTCACTAGAATCAAATGTGATGGAAGGTTCTTTAGGGTTTTCTTGCTGCTCTACAAAGTTAATCACATTCGGAGTCATAGACACAAGACCATCAGATGAGAGAGAGGAATCATTAGTCTCAATCACATTAGAGGTATGAGAAGGTAATGGATCAGTAAAAATCTAAAGATTTTGGTTAGGAGGAGCTACAGATGTGTTGCCTTTATCATTCACTCCAGAAAAAAAGATAGTATTATTATCAATCAAATCTTGAATTTTACCCTTTAAAGCAAAACATTTTTCAGTACCATGCCCAGGTTGACGATGAAATTGAGAAAAAGATTTGTTATCAAAATAGGGTGAATTAATCTTTGCAGGATCTATTTTCTTTATAGGAGGGAGAGTAAGCACATTTTGTTCCAATAACTTATTCATAATACTATGCAATGATTCATTCAAAGGAGTAAACTTTCTTTCTTTCTTGAAAAACTTAGAAATAGAAGGCACACCTGATGCTGCATTCACATTGTTGTTGATGATGTTTTCATTGAATTTGATGGAATCTCTATTCAGTTTAAACTTTCCAAATGGTTGTTGACTGCTATCACCCTTATCACTCGGAGCCATAGGATTTGCTTGTTCCATTTGACTCACAGTCAGTTGATAATTGTGAAGAGTTGCACACAACTGTTGGAAAGAAGTAAACTCAGAAAACAGAAGTTTGTCTCGAATATCTTTTTGTAAATTAGAAATAAAGATTCTTTGAATATCATTGTCAGGCACTGGAAAAGAAATTTGAGCATACAAATGCTTATATCTACCAATGAAATCAGTCACTTTTTCTTTAACACCTTGTTTACAATGCATTAAATCAATCAAAGTAACTTTAGGACTTATATTGTTTTGAAATTGTTGAATAAAAGCATTTGCAAGTTGTTCGAAAGAAGTAATAGAATAAGAAGGCAATGAGCAATACCATTGTAGGGCTTTATCTCTTAATGTTCTAGTAAACAGTTTTGCAAGCAACCTTTGGTCATAAGCAAAATCGGTACATATTGTTTAAAAAGTCTTAACATGTGTTAGAGGATCACCTTTACCATTATAAAGCTCTAAATGCGGGATTTCAACATGTTTAGGAGGGATAGCTCGAACAATGTCAAGAGAAAGTGGGCTCGCAACATCAAATGTGGGCACACTAAACTTAGATTGATTCATAGAGGCAATTTGTTGCTGTAAAGAAGAGACAGTTTGTGCAAGATTGTTAATGGTCGCTTCAGTCGAAGAATTCATATTAGATGTGTTAGATTGTGATGGAGGCATTATGTTATTGAAAGAAGGTATTGATTGAGAGTAAGGTGGTGGAACACTATGATAGTTAGTCATAGGAGATGATTAGAAAGGAGGAACACTACAAGGAGGAATGGAATGGTTAAATGAGTTGCCCCCTTGCATCATGTTCATTTGCAGAGATGTAATAGGGACACTCATTGAAGGAATGAATGAAGAAGTCGGATTGAATGAAGGAAGAGGGTTGATTGAAGAAGAGGGATTGCCCCCATGACTGGTGATCATAGGTGGAATGTCTTGTATAGAAGTAGTCATTATGTTTGATGTAAAGGTAGGTATGCTAGCAATAGAAGTTGTCAATGGAATAGAATGATTGACTTGAGTGTGAGGTTGCGTATAACCTAAAGTTTCAACACAACTCTTCATAGGCATCACATTCGAATCCACAATGTGTGCAATACCACGCAAAATATCAATTCCATTCTTATCACTTTGAACCATACGTTTTAGACCCTCAATTAATGAAAGAGCTTGACTATCGGGATACTCTTGAGACATCCATTGCTGAAAATCATCAAATTGGTTATCCAATTTTGAAAGTTGTTCTACAGAAACCTCATGGAGAGCTTCTTCATCATTAGGAGGATTAGAGGAATTACCCGTGTCCTCGTTAAAAAGGCTATTCAAATTAGGTTCCATCTCCTCAGTAATTAAACCTTGGAAAGACTTAATTCTACGGCTTCGTCTAATGGGAATAGTGTAGGTAGGGCTTATTGTTGTAAAACTCATGCACTAGAGAGGGAGAGAAGATTTTGAATTTAGAGGTAGCAAATTTCTGTAAAATCAGCCAATCTCCTAGATTTAGGCTGTTAAATGCAATCATAACAATCTCCCAAAATTTCAGAAAAAATGTCAGGGATCGTGGCGCTCGGAGTGCACACGGTCCTTGCAACTTTTTTCAAAATTTTTAGGGATGAAAGTTGTGGTGATTTTAAAGCTAATATGAAAAAATTGAGTGATTTTATGATCTATAGATAGGCCAAATTAAAGTTGCAATCTCAAAATTGAACCCTACCAAGATTCTTGAAAAATGCAAAATTTGAATTTTGAAAAAGAGAGAGAAACTGAAATTTTGGATTTTATGATTTTAGAGGGAATACCAAAAGCAATGCAAGTTTTGAAATTTAAAAGTTGACTCAATTTCACGCAAAATTCAATTTTGAAAGCGGAAATCAAAGTTGTTGTAATTAAGCACTTAATTTCAAAAGTCACAAATTGCAAGAATTTGAATAAAGCACTGAAATTTCGAATGAACACCAACACACTTTTCAAATTTAGGACAGTAAGAATACAATTTTGACACAAAATTTCAATTTCAACGATTTTTGAATGATTAGAAGCCTTAATCCAAGCAATCCCTAGACCAACTTTGACTGTAATTTTGAAAGTGTTGTAATTGATAAAATTAGCCAAGATTCTGGATTTTAGCAGAAAAATACAGTAAGATCCAGCTCCCGAAATTTCAGAAAAAATGTCAGGGACGATGGCGCTCGGGGTGCACACGGTCCTCGCAACTTTTTTCCAAATTTTTAGGGATGAAAGATATTGTGATTTTATTGCGGAATCCAAAGTTACAGCTGATTTGGAAATGTTTTGATCAGTGAAATTGTCGGTCAAAGGTTGAATCAAGAGGGTTTTAAAAATTAGGGTTTTGACACTTAACCACTTAATTTTCAGAATTAAAGCACAAATATGAATTGATAATTTGCAATAGAAGGGTAGATCTGAAACAAGCATTAATAATTAAACATTTCGCAAGCTCAATTACTAAAAAGAAAATTTAGAGTTTTCATGTAATTAACCTCTAAAATTTGCAAAAGATCAAACATGGAAATGTAATTAAGGAATCCAAATTTTCAAATCTAACCATGAATAATCAGAAAGGATGTTCACGTCGGGTTCACCAAAATGTAAAGCGGAAAAATTGAACCCTAGTTGCTCTCCCCTCTCCAACTCCAAAGAGAGAGAAGGGAGGTCACTAGGATTGACGGTTTTCACTTAGGGGAGACTTTACATTCAAAAGAGGGGTTGAAACCCACAAGATCCAATCCCACATAAGGCAAGATTGGATTCTGAGTTTCAAGGGTTAAGACAGCAAGGCTACGGTCCTCTTTTGTAAAGAATGTGGATAGAATGATTAAGCTAGGAATGCATGAAAAGTGAGAAAGATTCACTTATAAACAGAGATAGGAATATAGGATGAAGCTGCGGACCTGGAATTAGCAGTAAAATGTCGAGACAATGCTGTCCTACAAATTTGAGTGAAAGTTGATGGGACGATGGCACCTGGCGTGCACACGATCCTTCGAAAAATCTGTGAAACGAAGGGGGATCTTTTCGTCTCTGCACAAGGATTCCAGATCTTCAATTACAGCTGCGTACCTGCAACCTACACATAGAAAAGCGAAGACGATTGGGGGGTTAGGGATTAGGGGTTTGCCCTTAGGTCAAACCCCAGTTTTGGAATTAACCAAGAAATGAGAAATGCTGTAAATGTAAATGTTTGTAATGTAAAACAAGTACTAGTACCTTGTTGCAAGAATGTTTGTATTCTTACATGCGAAGGTGTAGATGTTGTTGTATGTTGTATGTGATCTCCTCTTCAATGGTTGAATCCTTGTCTTGAATGCAACACTTAGCCTTGAATGGAGACTTAGAATGATCAATTGCTTGAAGGAATGCTTGAATGCTTGAATGCTTGAATGTTTGAATGTTTTGAATATCGCTTCCGCCTTTTTTCCATCCTCTTCCAAATGGGAAAGGAAAATGTGGTTTATATACTTGTCAATTAGGGCTGATAGACTGATTTTTTCGACCTTAGGCCGACTAGGAGAGAGTATTTTCCAATTTGCAAACTTAAAGACCCGAAGCCCCAAAAGAGACCGGCCCCAAAATAGGGCCAGGGACCAGGGCACTGGGCGCCATGGTCCTGAAGGACCAGGGCGCTGGGCGCTCTGGTCCCACCTCTCAGGACAGCAGGGTGCAAAGGAGGTTCAGGCCAGCGTGCTTGAAAAATGCAGTTTTTGGTGTCGTGGACAAGTTTCCGGGTCTCCATTCAGGTTCAGTGTTGCATCGCCATCGTGAAGACCGAAATGCAGTCGAAATTGCAAGTGTCACAATTTTAGGACGCTACACCAAGTAATCTCTAAACATCAATCCCTTACAAGGTTTATTGATACATTCACAACTATTGTTACCTCCACATGCATTTTACTAGTACTGACAACCTTGGTTTTTAATCCTCCAACCCCATACCTTGGGATCACATCACCATAAAAGTGTTGGAAATATGGAGGAATTAATTATGTCTTGCACTAATGATTTGTCATTGATGTCACCACTAGCTGTTATGGTTGGTTAATGGAAGACAGGTTTTGGTTATAGGTAGAAGATCATGTGTTACCCATAAGGGTCTAAGGTTTTATCGGTAGAGCTTTTACCGAGAATCTTTGACAAGATGCATAAGTGGTCTTGGTGTGGCTTCTAGATGGAATTCAGGATGTAGAAGATGATCTTTGATAATGGCTCAATGGATTGGCGACATCGCTTTGGCACAGTGGACCCAGATTAGGTCCGATACCTATCTAGATTATGGACCGCTATCAGGTTAAGTCATTCTCTGCACATTACCCGGATGATTTATGGATTGGTTAATGTGTTTTTGGACTAAAGCCAACATGGCATATCATTGTAATATTGATGTATGTAATGATCTTATTGTAATATCTTTTAAGTGGCTGACCTAATTGGTTTAGGCCTTAGGGTTTGTATAAATTGATGTAAGATCTCATTGTAGATTAAAGGTATGTGAATGAAATATATGTTCATGGTCATGGAATGAAATATCATATGCAAAGGAGACTTAGTCAATCATAGGTGATCGAATTAGGTTTAAGTAAGAGGTCAAAGGCCTCTAGTATTGAGCTTAACCGAAACTGCAATCAGGCATGGTAGATGCTATCTCTGGCAGTTCATTCTTTTGGATTGTTGTCCAATTATCTTGAGGTGGTTATAATCTCTCTGTAGTCAGTGAAATGCCTTTGTAATGAGAATTACACTCTAGGCAATGTGCCTTCCTACATCTGCAGGCTCGTTATTGTATCACATAGTTTTTGTAGAAGTATCATTTGACTATTGGTAGGCTTCCCACTATGGATTTTGTCTTTATTGGGTTTTCCACGTACAAATCATGTCGTTATGTGGTATGGTTGCATTTTGTTAATTCTCTATTTCATTCTTAAGTTTTATTGCTTACCGGTATCTGTTTCTACTATTCCGGTATTCAATGTTTATATGCTCTGGTTAAAGGTTATAAAATGGTTTGATTAATATAATCTATTGACAAGTGATTCACCCTCCCTCTCAGCTATCCACTGATTATCCTAACAATTGGTATCATATCTTTGGTCCTCTTTTGTAGAAGTTTAACCGCTTGAGGTAGATCCTATGGCGACTAATACTTCAAATCTACCGGCAACTACTTTCAGAAGATAAATCCATAAGCTGGATGGAACAAATTATGGGATATGGAAAATCCGAATAGAGACTCATCTTAGATGTCTTGGCAAGGATATTTGGGAGATCATTGAAAAAGGATATACACCTTATGATTCGGCATCTGGCAATCTTGCTCCTACAGACTTGGACAAGAATATTAAACTAATTGCAAAGTTAGAGAAGCCCTCTTGTGTGCACTCACTAATCAACAAATCATGGGATTGACTGATAAATTATCTGCAAAAGTTATGTGGGAAAAATTGCAAACTCTGAATGAAGGAAATCCTATTGTCAAAATTGCTAAGCTTGATGGTTACCGGGTAAGGTATGAGAACTTGAAGATGGAAGATAATGAAAGAATTGCTACATTTATGGAAAAAGTAAATGAGATTGTCATGGGAATTCAATGTTGTGGAGGATATTTGAGTGAAGATGAAATAGTTTCTAAACTCTTGAGAGCCCTTCCATTGGCTTACAAGATCAAGGCAACTGCAATTAATAAATTGAGAACAATAGCAAGCACTTTAGTTAATAAACACATTCTGATTGGGAAATTATCTACTTTTGAGCTTGAAGAATTTGGACCCTATCTGAACCTGCTTTTCATGCATCATCATCTACCAGCAAAAGTTATTGGAAAGCCCTATATGCAAAAAAATTTGAAGATATGAGGAAAGAGGATGAATAATTTGAGAACCTTGAAGCCTTATTTCCTAGAAGAGTACCTAAAGGACTGACAAGAAGTTAGTATGAAGGAAAAGAACCTTTTAAATGTTTTGCATGTAATAAGATTGGTCATTTTGCATCTAGGTGTCCTAAAAAGAATGCAAGATTTGAAGAAAGAGTTAAGAAATTATTTAAGCCTAATCAAAACAGATATAGATTCAATAAAAGAAAACAATGCTATATAGCGGATGAGGAAGGAGTAAGTGATGACTTTGAGGATGAACTAGCAATAGACTCTGCTAGTGGATCCAACGATGGAAAGGAATGGGAGTTCTATGCCTTAAAGGAAGATGAATCGGAACCAGCTATCAATAATGAAGAAAAGGACCTGGCAGTAAAAGTTGAAGACAAGGATGAATGGGTAATTGATAGTGGATGCTCGCATCATATGACTAGAGATAAAAGAAAATTTATGTCCCTGGAAGAATACAATGGCGGTCAAGTCAGATTTGGGGATGACAAAGCATGTATGATCAAAGGTAGAGGTATTATTTCTCTAGATGGAAAGCATGATACTGATAATGTCTATTATGTAGAAGGTTTAAAGCATAATCTTTTAAGTGGTGGTCAATTGGTGGACAAGGGATTCCAACTTCAGTTTAGAGGTAGAAAATGCAAAATCATTAACAAAACTAGTTTGGAGATTGCAACCGGTACTCAGACTGGAGGTAATATCTTTCACTTGAAAACTGGTAATAAGACATGTTTGATTGCTCATATTGATGAGAGTTGGTTATGGAATAAGAGGTTGTGTCATGTTAATTTTTATTGTATTGTTAAGATCAGTTCAACAAAGGTAGTTAGAGATATACCTCAAATTATAAAGCCTCATAATCCAATATGTAAGGAATGTCAATTCAAAAAGAAAGTTAGAACTTCTTTTAAGAGAATACATGATAAATCTAATGATGTGCTTGATTTGATTCATATTGACTTATGTGGTCCATCAAGGACTGGAAGATTTCAAGGTGATGGGTATTTCATGCTAATAATTGATGACTATTCTAGAATGATGTGGGTGAATTTTCTAAGGGAGAAGTTGGAAGCTTTTGAGAAATTCAAGACATTTAATGCTAAGGTAGAAATAGAAATTGGATTGAAAATCAAATGTCTGAGATTAGATCAAGGCAGTGAGTTCACTTCTCATGAATTTAATAGTTATTGTGAGACAAGTGGAACTAGGAGACAATTATATGCACCCCAGACTCCTCAGCAGAATGGAGCAGTGGAAAGGAAGAATAGAACCATTTTGGATGCAGCAAGAACCATGATGATGGAAGCCAAATTTCCTCATAGCTACTAAAGAGAAGCAGTGAGTACAATAGTCTACACATTCAACAGAGTTCATATCAAAGGTGAAACCAATAAGACCCCTTATGAATTATGGTTTGGACATACACCTACTGTTAAATATTTCAAAATTTTTGGAAGTAAATGTTATATCAAAAGGGATGATTCAATTGGGAAGTTTAATCCTAGATATTATAAAGGGATATTTATTGGATACTCAATTCAAAAGAAAAGCATATAGATGTTGTAACAAAAGATTGCAAAAATTTGTGGAGAGCGCAAATGTGAAAGTGGATGAGCAATACATAAATCAATCTACATCATATGAAAGGGAATCAATAGTGAAAAAGATCATAATTGAACCGACAATGCCTCAACCAGTTACACCAGTACAATTGGAGAATTCAATTGTGACTAATGATGAGGATAGTGAACCTGAAGTTCAGAAGACACCAACGTATGTAAGGTTAAATAATTTTGAAGATCAAATCATTGGAGACAAGAACAAAGGAGTTATGACAAGAAGAAGACTGACAAATGAAGAGGTATGTCTTATTTCTCAAATTGAACCAGCATCTGTTATTGTAGCTTGTAAAGATAAACATTGGTTAAAGGCTATGGAAGATAAATTAGATCAAATAGAGAAGAATGAGCCTTGGACTTTAGTTACCCAACCTAAAAATAAGAATGTTATTGGAAATAAATGGATTTTTACAAATAAACTAAATGAGGATGGTCAAGTTGTAGGAAACAAAGCTAGACTTGTTTGTAAAGGATATTCTCAAATGGAAGGAATTGATTATGGTGAGATATTTGCACCTGTAGCTAGAATTGAAGCTATTAGACTATTTCTTGCCTATGCAACATATAAGAATTATAAGGTCTATCAAATGGATGTTAAACATGTGCATTTTTGAATGGTGAATTTGAGGAAGAGGTATACATTTAATAGTCTAATGGATTTTCACTGACAGATGATAAAGATATGGTTTGCGGGTTAAGGAAATCATTATATGGATTGAAATAAGCTACTAGAGCTTAGTATGTAGGGTTGGATAAATATCTTTTGAAGCATGGTTTTACTAAAGGCAGTGCTGACAGCAATTTATATTATAAGATCACTGATGATGATATTTTGATTATTGAAGTATTTGTTGATGATATCATTTTTGGAGGTGATGATAAATTGTGCATGGAATTCTCTAATAATATGAAGAATGAATTTGAAATATCCATGATTGGTGAGATGAGATTTTTCTTAGGTTTGTAGATTACTCAAATTGACAAAGGAATCTTTATTTTTAGAACTAAATATCTAAGGGAATTGTTTAAAAAGTTTGGTATGGATAATTCCAAATTGGTAAGTACTCCTACGGTGACAAGTGAGAAATTATCTATCAAAGACACATCTCCACTAGTAAATTCAACAAGGAATAAGTCTATGATTTGTGGATTGTTATATCTAACTCAGACTAGACTAGATATTATGAATGTAGTAAGTATTGTTTCAATATATCAAAGTAATCCTAAAGAAAATCATGAATGTGCAGTAAAGAGGATATTCCATTATTTGCAAGGAACAACAAAATATGGCTTATGGTATCCTAGAGACGTTAACTTCACTTTATGTGCACATACAGATTTAGATTGGGCAGGAGATACTAGTGATAGGACGAGCACTTCTAGTGGAGATTTCTTTCTTAGAAAGGAATTGGTTTCATGGATCAGCAAAAAAAAGTCATGCATTTCTTTATCTACTACAGAAGCTAAATATGTTGTAGTAGCAACTAATTGCACTCAATCCTTATGGATGAAGAAAATGTTGAAGGATATCAAGGTAAATTGTAGTGATCAATAGTTATCTATTGTGATAACTCTGCTGCTATTGACATGTCTAAGAATCCAATCTTTCACTCTAAGACTAAGCACATATCAATAAAATATAACTTTCTAAAGAACAAGGTGGAAGAAAAGGAAGTCAAATTGGTTTATGTGAACACTAAAGAGCAGATTGGAGATATATTCACTAAACCACTGTCTAAGGAATCATTTGAGTATTTGAGAGACAGGTTATGGGTATCTACCCCTCTGGCAGAAACTTAATTGATGGAGTAGACCATCAGTCCGATATGCCTCATCATCTTTATCCTTTGCTCTGGGTTGATGTAGTGGTGATACTACTCAAGGGGAGTAGTCAACTTTGAGATTCACAAAATTTTGATATCTATGTCATATCTCTGGCATTGATGTCAAAGGGGGACAGCTATATGTGAAAAATAATGTTTATGGGAGAGAGATACAGATCAGTTTCAGATTGGACTGCACTCCTCAAAGGGAGTTGTTGGGATTTTTCAATTTTTTATTATTATATCTTCTATGAGAAATGTTTGGCACTTCTTGGCACTTAGATGTTTCTTTTTCACATCTAGTATTGCCATCAATGCCAAAGGGGCAGATTGTTAGCAATATGGATGAATTGATTATGTGTTGCATTGATGTTTTGTCATTGATGTAAACACTAGCAGTTATGTTTGGTTATCGACAGATAGGTTTTTGTTACCGGTAGAAGATCTTGTGTTACCGGTAAGGGTTTAAGGTTCTACCGATAGAGCTTTTACTGATAATCTTTGATAGTATGCATAAGTGGTGATGGTGCGGCTTCTAGATGGAATTCAGGATACAAAAGATGATCCTTGATCATGGCTCGACTAATTTGAGACATCGCTTTGGCGTGATGGACCTAGATTAGGTCCCATACCTATCTAGGTTATGGACGGGTATCATGTTAACGTGTTCTCTAAATGTTATTGGGATGATTTATTGGGATGGTTCTTTAGAGATTACCCAAACAAATGATAAGTTGGCAAGCTAGTATATTTATCACGGAAGTAAAAATTCTAAAATTTTTAATTATTTTTGTTTCAGAATCTCTTAGTCCAACCTTCAATATGGGTTATTCTCTTGTTTTAAAATAGCATGGTTTTTCCTTATGAAGAGCAAATCCCTATAGTCCAACCTAATTTGAATCGGACTCAAAGTGAACAAGGAAACATTTTGCTCAATTGAATAGAGTTGTCTGGAGGGAGAAAGTTGACTACATTGATTACAAAAGGATATCTTTTTTGTAGAACAAGAGAAAAGACAAGCCAAAGTCCATAATCCACTTCTATAGAGATAAATTGTTGTAGCCAGAATTCTCACACTTGAGGCAAATTGAATCAATCCTTAGCCAAGTTGATGCAATACTGAATGGTTCTTCATGGAGAAGGTGTTGCCCCTATACTTCAACCTGACCTGATATTGGTCAAAGACCCACAGGAAGATATCATTTCTAGATTGACTTCCTTAGCTTGGAAATACAAAAGGAGCCGTCTAGAATACTTGATAATCATCTTTGTGTTTGAAGGAGAAGAGGAAAAAGTTGAAAGACATGATGCCTAACTCCAGTTGGTAATCCGGGGTCGAAGTAACCCTGCACCTCCCACTAGCTAATAAATCTTATCCTTTGGACTTATAATTAAGTGTCATAGGTTGGGCTCACTAGTACATTTGGGCCTAATTTCTGACGGACAATTGTCAGTAGTCCGATGACAAAACATTGGACTTTCGACAAATTTAACCATCCAAAACTCGTCGGCGTTCTTTCCAACAATGCCATTGGCATTGGACTTCCAACAACTTTATGAACTCTTCCAACAGTGGCTATATTTGCTCCCCCGGCCAAAAAATTAGACAGATTACCATCGGAATTTTGGCCGATACCCTATTTGCTCCTCAATGACAGTTCGACATAGAAGTGACGTCAGATATACAGCATCCTTTTTTAATGTTCTTTAGTTGTCATCGGAATTCTGATGGTATCAGATACTGTGGGTCAGAGGGCTTTATCGTCGGTGCATGAAAGCATTGCATGAGTTATACTTATAAAAATTGCATAAAACATTTGTAATTTATTTGATTCAGTGTTATTTGAGAAATTTTTTATCAATGATGTTTCCTTTCTCCAAGAATTGGATCTAGGATCTTTCCGTCAGATAATATGTAACATCCAATGACTAAATATTTTCTTTACAAATGCTTATTTTATTTTATTATCACCTGAGTGTGAATTATAATTTATATCTATGCGGTAGCAGAAGATACAAGCTAAAGATTCATGTGCATGTAAATTTTGTAAAAGAAAGCAAGCAAGCATTATGCTGAATGACATGGAAACAAGCTCATCACCTGCCTAGAAGAGAGCAATTGGAGAAAAGCAGAAGACAGTGTTAAAGGGTGATAAATACATAGAAAGTAGTATGCAATACAAACAAACACTATTCAGAGTATGTGATGTGATGTCTCTAAGTTATGTGCGGAGGGAGTAACTGGTTTTGGAGTTCCTGGGAAACCTATTGGGCCACGCTTGGAGGAAATCAATGTGTACTTCATGCAAGGACCACCTTTTTTCTATTATGAGAATGGCTCTTTTCCATCGAAAGATATTTGGAAGGCAATATCTGATAATTTCTATAGTGTGGAACTAGAGTTGGTGGACTCAAAGTAATTTTCGGCTTCCAGAAGACCAAGAGGTTATGTACACAATCTCACAACAAAAGGGTGATTTCAAGAATTACCTCTCCCCCCCATGACTATTTAGGAAGCACTTCCTCAGACAAAGGACTATTGGCCTCCATGGGATGAAAGAAAAAAATTGAATTGCTAGACTATAGATGATGTGGTGGTGTCCCTCATGAAGAACTCTACACTATAATTGAAAATTCACGAGGGAAACTACAAGATAATGAATATAAATATATTCTCGAAAAGTGGGATGAATAGATCTTGGTTTGGGTGGGGCCAGGTCAGGTGGCTCCGTTAGAGGTTGATGAGATAGAAATAATATTAGGATTTGAAAAAGATCGCACTCGTGGAACTTTGTGTGCAACTAATCGATTGCGTTGTTTGGATATTGTATCTATGTAATGCATTACCCAAAAAGCGCAATCGATCAGTTGCACATGAAGTTCCACGAGTGTGATCTTTTTCAAATCCTAATATTATTTCTATCTCGTCAACCTTTAGAGGATCCACCTGATCGGGCCCCACCCAAACCAAGATCCATTCTTCCCACTTTTCAAGAATGTATTTCTATTCACTATCTTCCAGTTTCCCTGGTGAATTTTCAATTGTAGTGCAGAGTTCTTCATGAAGGACACCACCACATTGTCTACAGTCTAGCAATTCAATTTTTTTTCTTTGATCCCATGGAGGCTAATAGTCCTTTGTCTGAGGAACTGCTTCTTGAGTAGTCATGGGGGGAAGAGGTAATTCTTGAAATTTCCCTTCTATTGCGAGATTGTGTACATAACCTCTAGGTCTTCTGGAAGCCAAAAAGTACTTCGAGTCCGCCAACTCTGGTTCCACACTATAGAAATTGTCAAATATTGCCTTCCAAATATCCTTCGATGCAACACAATCATTCTCATAATAGAAAAAAGGTGGCCCTTGCATGAACACATTGATTTCAATAGGTTTCCCAAGGACTCCAAAACCAGTTAGTCCCTCCAGACACAAATTAGAGACATCACATCACACACTCTAGACATTGTTTGTTTATATTGCATACTACTCTCTATGTATTTATCACCCTTTAACACTGTCCTCTGCTTTTCTATAGTTTCTCTCTTCTAGGTGGCTAATGAGGTTGTTTCCATGTCATTCAAGATAATTCTTTTTTGCTTTATTTTATGAAATTTGCATGTGGATGAGTCTTCAGCTTGTATCTTCTGCTACCGCACAGATATAAATTATAATTCACACTTAGACGATAATAAAATCAAATAAGCATTTGTAAAGAAAATATTTAGTCATTGGATGTTACATATTATCTAACGGAAAGATCCTAGATCCAATTCTTGGAGAAAGGAAACATCATTAATTATCTTTTTTTCAAATAACAGTGAATCAAATAAATTACAAATGTTTTATGCAATTTTTAAAAATACAATTCATGCAATTCTTTCATGCACTGACGGTAAAGCTGTCTGACCCACAACATTATCCATAATAGAACCAATCACTATAATAGGCTATTATAAAGAATCTATAAAAAAATATGAAAGAACATTATATTACCTTCAAAAATAGAGGAGATATTTAATAAACATATCATCTTTTAAATTAAGAAATGGGTAAGAGATTAAGAATACAAACCTTCCATATTTCACGCTTCAAGGTATATTCAATCTAATTTGACCTAGGAAAGCCCCCATCACCAAACCTATTTTTATCATTGTGTCTGTAGGAAATTGACTCAAGAGTTACGTGTGAAGAATTTGGTAGAGTAAATGATGACAATCAAACTCAAATTTTGATGGCATGAAAAGCAGAAGAGTAGGCCACTTCCATACACCTTCCTTTAATATTTTAAAAATATCATCGATGAAAATATTTTGAAGCACTAGTATGGAGTGCATTTCATCTATTTTATGCTCAAATATTTCATCATACCACTTTCTTTTCAAAGGTGACTGATCAATTGCACTGTTTGGGTAATGCATTCCAAATAGATACAATTTTATACCATTTATCTGTCTTGAAATCCTTTTATCCCGATGGCATTAAATTAAAGTTCTTTCTCTATTTTCTGGTGATCTCTGGAGAAGAGGTTGCCTTGCATCGACCTGGGGTACATTTAACTTGTGTTGTATTAGTGGAAATGTGTATCCTAGGTAGATGCAATGTAACCTCTGCTCCACCAATACTAGACAGAAGAGAAAGTACTTTAATTTAAAGCCATCAGGATAAAATGCTTTCAAGACATATATGAGGTATAAAAGGAAGCCTACCCTGTCATTTGAAGGGGTTTACCTACAATTCAAGTGATCTCTTAATTATAAAATCAATTCAATTCCAAGTGAACAAGCAATCAAGCATTCATCAAGAATTGAAGGAGAATTCAAGTTAAAGAACACCATTCTGCATGACATCCTAAAACCTTGTGTGATGATTCAAGAAAGATTTATCAAGGTATCATGCTCATTTTTAAGCATTTTTAGATTACATCTAAAGGGAACATTTTAAAGAGGGAGGAAGAGATCTTTTTCTAAAGATGCCTACCTCAAAAATAGAGGAGATATTTAATAAAGATATCATCTTTTAAATTAAGAAATGGACAAGAGATTAAGAGTACAAACCTTCCATATTGCACACTTCAAGGTATATTCAAACTAATTTGACCTAGGAAAGCCCCCATCAACAAACCTATTTTGTTCATTTTGTGTGTAGGAAATTGATTCAGGAGTTACGTGTGAAGAATTTGGCAAAGTAAGTGATGATAAATAAACTCAAATTTTGATGGCATGAAAAGCATAAGAGTAGGCCAGTTCCATACACCTTCCTTTACTATTTTAAAAATATCATCGACCAAATATTGTGGAATAGTAGTATGGAGTGCATTTCATCTATTTTGTGCCCAAATATTTCATCATACCACTTTCTTTTCAAAGGCAACTAATCGATTGCTCTTTGGGTAATGCATTCCAAATAGATACAGTTGCATACCATTTATCTATCTTGAAAGCCTTTTATCCTGATGGCATTAAATTAAAGTTCTTTCTCTATTTTGTAGTGATCTTTGGAGTAGAGGTTCCTTTGCATCGACCTGGGATACATTTAACTTGTGTTGTATCTATGGAAATATGTATCTTAGGTTGATCCAATGCAACCTTTGCTCCACCAATACCATATAGAAGAGAAAGTACTTTAATTTAAAGCCATCAGAAAAAATTGGTTTCAACACATATATTAGGTATAAAAGGAAGCCTACCCTGCAATTTGATGGGGTTTACCTACAATTCTAGTGATCTCTTAATTATAAAATCAATTCAATTCCAAGTGAAAAAGCAATCAAGCATTCATCAAGAACTTAAGGAGAATTCAAGTTAAAGCACACCATTCTGCATGACATCCTAAAACCTTGTGTGAGGATTCAAGAAAGATTCATCAAGGTATCATGTTCAATTTTAAGCATTTTTAGATTATATCTAAAGGGATCATTTTAAAGAGGGAGGTGTAGCATCCTAAAATTGTGACACTTACAATTTCGACTGCATTTGGGTCTTCACGATGGCGATGCAACATGAAACCTAAATGGAGACCCCGAAACTTGCTCATGACATCAAAAACTGCATTTTTCAGCACCCTGGCCTGATCCTCCTTGCACCCTGTTGTCCCTAGAGGTGGGACCATGGTGCCCAGTGCCTTGGTCCCTGGCCCTATTTTGGGCCCAGTCTCTTACGGGGCTTTGGGTCTTTTAGTTTGCAAATTGGAAAATATTGTTTCCTGGTCGGCCTAAGGTCGGAAAAATTAGTCTTTTAACCCTAATTGGCAAGTATATAAACTACATTTCCTCTCTCATTTGAAAAGATGGAAAAAAAGGAAGAAGCGACATTCAAACATTCAAACATTCAAGCATTCAAGCATTCAAGCATTCCTTCAAGCAATTGAGCATTCTAAGTCTCCATTCAAGGCTAAGTGTTGCATTCAAGACAAGGATTCAACCATTGAAGAGGAGATCACATATCACATACAACATACAACATACAACAACATTTACACCTTCGCATGTAAGAATACAAACATTCTTACAACAAGGTTGCAGGTATGCGGCTATAATTGAAGATCTAGAATCCTGGTGCAGAGACGAACAGATTCCCCTTCGTTTCGCGAAAATTTCGGAGGACCGTGTGCACGCCGGGCGCCATTGTCCCGTCAACTTTTGCTCAAATTTGCAGGACAGCATCGTCTCGACATTTTACTGCTAATTCTAGGTCCGCAGCTTCATCCTATATCCCTATCTCAGTTTATAAGCGAATCTTTCTCGCTTTCTATTCATTCCTAGCTTGATCCTTCTATCTACATTCTTTACAAAAGAGGGTAGCCTTGCTGTCTTAACCCTTGAAACTCATTTAGAATCCAATCTTGCATTGTGTGGGATTGGATCTTGTGGGTTTCAACCCCTCTTTTGAATGTAAAGTCTCCCCTAAGTGAAAACCGTCAATCCGAAGTGACCTCCTTCCCCTCTCCTCGGAGTGGTGGGGGGAACACTTAGGGTTTGCTCGTGATTTTCCACTTTACATTTTGGTGAACCCGACGTGAACATCCTTTCTGATTATTCATGATTAGATCTGAAAATTTTGTTTCCTTAATTACATTTCCATGTTTGATATTTTGCAAATTTTAGAGGTTAATTGCATAAAAACCCTAAATTTTCTTTTTAGTAATTGAGCTTGTGAAATGTTTAATGGTTAATGCTTGTTTCAGATCCACCCTTCTATTGCAAATTATCAATTCATATTTGTGCTTTAATTCTGAAAATTAAGTGGTTAAGTGTCAAAACCCTAATTTTTGAAACCCTCTTGATTCAACCTTTGACTGATAATTTCATTGATCAAAACATCTCCAAATCAGCTGTAACTTTGGATTCTGCAACAAAATCATAATATCTTTCATCCCTAAAAATTTGGGAAAAAGTTGCAAGGACCGTGTGCACCCCGGGCGCCATCGTCCCCAACATTTTTTCCGAATTTTCGGGAGCTAGATCTTACTGTATTTTTCTGCTAAAATTCAGAATCTTGGCTGATTTCATCAATTACAACACTTTCAAAATTAAAGTCAAAGTTGGTCTAGGGATTGCTTGGATTAAGGCTTCTAATCATTCAAAAATTGTTGAAATTGAAATTTTGTGTCAAAATTATGTCCTTACTGTCCTAAATCTGAAAAGTGTGTTGGCGTTCATTCAAAATTTCAGTGATTTATTCAAATTCTTGCAATTTGTGACTTTTGAAATTAAGTGCTTAATTACACCAATCTTGATTTCCACTCTCAAAATTGAATTTTGTGTGAAATTGAGTCAACTTTTAAAATTCAAAACTTGCATTGCTTTTGGTATTCCCTCTAAAATCATAAAATTCAAAATTTCAGTTTCCCTCTCTTTTTCAAAATTCAAATTTTGCATTTTTCAACAATCTTGGTAGGGTTCAATTTTGAGATAGCAACTTTAATTTGGCCTATCTACAGATCGTAAAATCACTCAATTTTTTTAGATTAGCTCTAAAATTATCATAACTATCATCCCTGCAAATTTTGAAAAAAGTTGCGAGGATCGTGTGCACTTCGAGCGCCATGGTCCCTAACATTTTTTCTGAAATTTCAGGAGATTGTCGTGATTGCATTTAATAGCTTAAATCTAGGAGATTGGCTGATTTTATTGAAATTTGCTACCTCTAAATTCAAAATCTTCTCTCTCTCTAATGCATGAGTTTTACAACCATAATCCCTACTTACACTATTCCCATTAGACGAAGCCTTAGAATTAAGTCTTTCCGAGGTTTAATTACCAAGGAGATGGAACCTAATTTGAATAGCCTTTTTAATGAGGACATGGGTAATTCCTCTAATCCTCTTAATGATGAAGAAGCTCTCCGTGAGGTTTCTGTAGAACAACTTTCAAAATTGGATAACCAATTTGATGATTTTCACCAATGGATGTCTCATGAGTATCCCGATAGTCAAGCTCTTTCATTAATTGAGGGTCTAAAATGTATGGTTCAAAGTGATAAGAATGGAATTGATATTTTGCATGGTATTGCACACATTGTGGATTCGAATGTGATGCCTATGAAGAGTTGTGTTGAAACTTTGGGTTATATACAACCTCCTACTCAAGTCAATCATTCTATTCCTTTGACAGCTTCTATTGCTAGTATACCTACCTTTACATCAAACATAATGACTACTTCTATACAAGATATTCCCCCTATGATTACCAGTCATGGGGGCAATCCTTCCTCTTCAATTAACCCTCTTCCTTCATTCAATCCGACTTCTTCATTCATTCCTTCAATGAGTGTTCCTATTACATCTCCACAAATGAACATGAAGCAAGGGGGCAATTCATTTAACCATTCCATTCCTCCTTGTAGTGTTCCTCCTTTCCAATCATCTCCTATGACTAACTATCATAGTGTCCCGCCACCTTACTCTCTACCTTCTTTCAATAACATACTACCTCCGTCACAATCTAACACGTCTAATATGAATTCTTCGACTGAAGCGACCATTAACAATCTTGCACAAACTGTCTCTTCTTTACAGCAACAAATTGCCTCTGTGAATCAATCTAAGTTTAGTGTGCCCACATTTGATGTTGCGAGCCCACTTTCTCTTGACATTGTTCGAGCTATCCCTCCTAAACATGTTGAAATCCCGCATTTGGAGCTTTATAATGGTAAAGGTGATCCTCTAACACATGTTAAGACATTTCAAACAATATGTACCGATTTTGCTTATGACCAAAGGTTGCTTGCAAAACTGTTTACTAGAACATTAAGAGATAAAGCCCTACAATGGTATTGCTTGTTGCCTTCTTATTCTATTACTTCTTTCGAACAACTTGCAAATGCTTTCATTCAACAATTTCAAAACAATATAAGTCCTAAAGTTACTTTGATTGATTTAATGCATTGTAAACAAGGTGTTAAAGAAAAAGTGACTGATTTCATTGGTAGATATAAGCATTTGTATGCTCAAATTTCTTTTCCAGTGCCTGACAATGATATTCAAAGAATCTTTATTTCTAATTTACAAAAAGATATTCGAGATAAAATTCTATTTTCTGAGTTTACTTCTTTCCAACAGTTGTGTGCAACTCTTCACAATTATCAACTGACTGTGAGTCAAATGGAACAATCACATCCTATGGCTCCGAGTGATAAGGGTGATAGTAGTCAACAACCTTTTGGGAAGTTTAAACCGAATAGAGAGTCTATTAAATTCAATGAAAACATCATCAACAACAATGTGAATGTAGCATCAGGTGTGCCTCCTATTTCTAAGTTTTTCAAGAAAGAAAGAAAGTTTACTCCTTTGAATGAATCATTGCATAGTATTATGAATAAGTTATTGGAACAAAATGTGCTTACTCTTCCTCCTATAAGGCAAATAGATCCTGCAAAGATTAATTCACCCTATTTTGATAACAAATCTTTTTGTCAATTTCATTGTCAACCTGGGCATGATACTGAAAAATATTTTTCTTTAAAGGGTAAAATTCAAGATTTGATTGATAATAATACTATCTCTGTTTCTAGAGTGAATGATAAAGGCAATACATTTGTATCTCCTCCTAACCAAAATCTTTAGATTTTTACTGATCCATTACCTTCTCATACCTCTAATGCGATTGAGGCTAATGATTCTTCTTTCTCATCTGATGGTCTTGTGTCTATGACTCCGAATGTGATTAACTTTGTAGAGCAGCAAGAAAACCCTAAAGAACCTTCCATCACATTTGATTCTAGTGAACCTATCAGGGCACCTGATGGTCCTTTATATATAGTTGCAAAAGTCAAGAATACACCTTGCTGTGGAGTGCTTATTGATCCTGCTTGCATGGTTAATGTTATTACTGAATAATTCCTTTTTACTTTGTAATTGAATCAAGTGATCTATGACAAAACAAATGTGGTTGTGAAATTATTTGATGCATTTTCTTCTCCTGCAATTTGTTCTATTACATTACCTATTGAGGTCCATAACAAATCCCTTGATGTGAACTTTGCTATTATTCCTTCATCCGAACAATTTCGTGTGAAGCTCGGCTATCCTTGGCTATCTTCCATGAAAGCTATTGCTTCTCCTATTCATAAGTGTTTGAAATTTCCCCATAATGGTGAAGTTGTTATTGTCAATCATAGTCTCTTTAAACCAGCTGAAAGAACCTCTAGCGTTCCTATTGATTATTTTTGGCCTAAACAATTCCAATCTCTTCCTCCGCGAATTGATCATCTTTTCAAATCTTATCAAAAGTGGAAAACAGATATGATCCTATCTTTAAGTGAACCTAGAACACCCAAACTTGATATTCCTATCGTTCTTGAGAAGGAAGTTGTTCCTTTGAAAGATAAAACTAATGTCTTTCCTCAAGAAGATTCCCAACCCATCCCTATGGATGTGACTATGTCTATGCCTAATAAAATTTCTAAAAGTAGACCTATACCTCCTCATCATGATGGACTTGGTCTTCTTCCTAAACCAAATATTCCTCCTTTATATGGAGCAGTTCCTCCTCCTTCCTTCTATAGAGAGAAGAGACCTTCTTCTTCTCCTATTATCCAGCCCAAGAGACCACAACCTAAACACCCAAGTAATAAGGATGAGAACATTCCTCCTCCTCAATCTCCTCAACTTCCTACTAAGACTAGATGAAATCGTTCCATGCGTGAACGCCAACAAAAGCGTCGTCTTAGGGCTCAAGCAGCTGCTTCTCAAACTTTGCAATCTCCAAACACACCTTCAACAAGCATTATTCCATTTTCTCCAAAATCTCCAAAACATAAGATGCATGATGGTCTTGATCCTGTGCGAGTTAAAGACCCTATTTTTATAAATCTTGATGATGATATAGATGAAAATGTTATTCATGATGAAAATGTTACTTCTCTTGCTTCTGATAATGAATATGAATATGTTGATGTTGATAACCATTTATCTAACAAATTTTCTAAAGCGCTTATCCTAGCTCCTAGACAAGAACAACGTGGCTTGGAACATGAACATAGCCCTTGTTTGGATCTTTTGATAGCTCCATCTGCTGTGTTGGATGTTCCTCCTCTAGCGTGTTCCCTACCTTCCCGAAACATTGATCAGCAAGATCGGGGGGTAGATGACATGCTAGACTAGTTTCATTAGCATAGCAGACTCTCTCCTCCTCTCTTTTGTTACTTCTTCTATGTGTTATTCTCATTCTTCTATTTGTTGTCCTTAGTGTTGTCTACTTGAGGACGATGCAAAGCATTGAGATCTCTTTTGGTCTCTCTCATGTTGACTCAAAAGACACATGTGTTCCCTTCTTCTAGGTGACCTTCCTTGATTGGGGAATGAAGAACAATTATGCATACATACATATGATATACATGAATTAGCATATAGTATACTGACCCCGAGGAAAGAAAAGTCACCTCGTGCTTTGTGTTTTGTGTCTATTATCCTTGGGTTTATCTCACACTTGGGTGCTAAATCTTTGTGATAACGTGCTCCTTTCCCTTCTCATGTATCACTACCTTAAAGAAATCACCCCCGTTGAGGCATGTGCGATCACTTTAACATAGGGGGGCATACACCCCGTCTATCCCTTCAGGATACTTGAAAATTTCTTGGTGAACTTAGCTTTGCCTTGAAAATTTTTGGTATTTCTCTTGCATGACTCATAGTGGGGGAACCTTACTACTGACAGTCATGGTTCTCCCTCGTGATCTTCCCTTTTACTTTGTCAATCGAAGTTGTAAGATCCTTAGTCCACTGGGGGCTTGGTGTATCTTGCCTCCTTGACGTGGTGAAATTTTTTCAATGTTGTTTCCTTGTACTTTACCGGAAGTATAAGCGTACACTTATACTCCCGCTAAAGTGGGGGCTAAATGTAGCATCCTAAAATTGTGACACTTGCAATTTCGACCGCATTTGGGTCTTCACAATGGCGATGCAACACGAAACCTGAATGGAGACCCCGAAACTTGCTCATGACATCAAAAACTGCATTTTTCAGCACCCTGGCCTGATCCTCCTTGCACCCTGCTGTCCCTGGAGGTGGGACCATGGCACCCAGCGCCTTAGTCCCTGGCCCTATTTTGGGCCCAGTCTCTTATGGGGCTTCGGGTCTTTTAGTTTGCAAATTGGAAAATATTATTTCCTGGTCGGCCTAAAGTCAGAAAAATCAGTCTTTTAACCCTAATTGGCAAGTATATAAACTACATTTCCTCTCTCATTTGAAAAGATGGAAAAAAAGGCAGAAGCGACATTCAAACATTCAAACATTCAAGCATTCAAGCATTCAAGCATTCCTTCAAGCAATTGAGCATTCTAAGTCTCCATTCAAGGCTAAGTGTTGCATTCAAGACAAGGATTCAACCATTGAAGAGGAGATCACATATCACATACAACAACATTTACACCTTTGCATGTAAGAATACAAACATTCTTACAACAAGGTTGTAGGTATGCGGCTGTAATTGAAGATCTGGAATCCTGGTGCAGAGATGAACAGATCCCCCTTCGTTTCGTGGATTTTTCGGAGGACCGTGTGCACACCGGGCGCCATCGTCTGATCAACTTTTGCTGAAATTTGCAGGACAGCGTCGTCTCAACATTTTATTGCTAATTCCAGGTCTGCAACTTCATCCTATATCCCTATCTCAGTTTATAAGCAAATCTTTCTCACTTTCTATTCATTCCTAGCTTGATCCTTCTATCTACATTCTTTACAAAAGAGGGTAGCCTTGCTGTCTTAACCCTTGAAACTCATTTAGAATCCAATCTTGCATTGTGTGGGATTGGATCTTGTGGGTTTCAACCCCTCTTTTGAATGTAAAGTCTCCCCTAAGTGAAAACCATCAATCCTAAGTGACCTCCTTCCCCTCTCCTCGGAGTGGTGGGGGGAACACTTAGGGTTCACTCGCAATTTTCTGCTTTACAGGAGGAACAGATATTTTCCTAAAGATGTCTACCTCCAAAAATAGAGGAGATATTTAATAAAGATATCATCCTTTAAATTAAGAAATGGGCAAGAGATGAAGAATGCAAACCTTCCATATTGCACACTTCAAGGTATATTCAAACCTATTTGACCTAGGAAAGCCCCCATCAACAAGCCTATTTTTGTCATTTTGTGTGTAGCAAATTGATTCAGGAGTTATGTGTGAAGAATTTGGCAATGTAAATGATGATAATTAAACTCAAATTTTGATGGCATGAAAAGCAAAAGAGTAGGCCAGTTCCATACACCTTCCTTTACTATTCTAAAAATATCATCGATCAAAATATTGTGTAGTAGTAGTATGGAATGCATTTCATCTATTTTATGCCCAAATATTTCATCATACCACTTTCTTTTCATAGGCGACTAATCGATTACACTATTTGGGTAATGCATTCCAAATAGATACAGTTGCATACCATTTATCTGTCTTGAAAGCCTTTTATTTTGATGGCATTAAATTAAAGTACTTTCTCTATTTTCTAGTGATCTCTAGAGAAAAGGTTACTTTGCATCAACCTAGGATACATTTAACTTGTGTTGTATATGCGGAAATATGTATCTTAGGTCAATGCAATGCAACCTCTACTCCACCAATACCATATAGAAGAGAAAGTACTCTAATTTAAAGTCATCAGGATAAAATGCTTTCAAGACATATATTAGGTATAAAAGGAAGCCTACCCTATCATTTCAAGGGTTTTACATACAATTCAAGTGATCTCTTAATTATAAAATCAATTCAATTCCAAGTGAAGAAGCAATCAAGCATTCATCAAGAATTGAAAGAGAATTCAAGTTAAAGGAAACCATTCTGCATGACATCCTAAAACCTTGTGTGAGGATTCAAGAAAGATTCATTAAGGTATCATGTTCAATTTTAAGCATTTTTAGATTACATCTAAAGGGATCATTATAAAGAGGGAGGAAGAGATATTTTCCTAAAGATGTCTACCTCCAAAAATAGAGGAGATATTTAATAAAGATATTATCTTTTAAATTAAGAAATGGACAAGAGATGAAGAATACAAACCTTCCATATTGCACACTTCAAGGTATATTAAAATGTATTTGACCTAGGAAAGCCCCCATCAACAAGCCTATTTTTGTCATTTTGTGTGTAGGAAATTGATTTAGGAGTTACGTGTGAGGAATTTGGCAAAGTAAATGATGATAATCAAACTCAAATTTTGATGGCATGAAAAGCAGAAGAGTAGGCCAGTTCCATACACGTTCCTTTACTATTTAAAAAATATCATCAACCAAAATATTGTGTAGCAGTACTATGGAGTGCATTTCTTCAATTTTATGCCCAAATATTTCATCATACCACTTTCTTTTCAAAGGTGACTGATCAATTGTGTTGTTTGGGTAATGCATTCCAAATAGATATAGTTGCATACCATTTATCTGTCTTGAAAGCCTTTTATCCTGATTGCATTAAATTAAAGTTCTTTCTCTATTTTTTGGTGATCTCTGGAGAAGAGGTTGCTTTGCATCGACCTGGGATACATTTAACTTGTGTTGTATCTGTGGAAATATGTACCCTAGGTCGATGCAATGCAACCTCTACTCCACCAATACCAGATAGAAGAGAAAGTACATTAATTTAAAGCCATCAGGGTAAAACACTTTCAAGACATATATTAGCTATAAAAGGAAGCCTACCCTATCATTTGAAGGGGTTAACCTACAATTCAAGTGATCTCTTCATTATAAAATCAATTCAATTCCAAGTGAAGAAGAAATCAAGTATTCATCAAGAATTGAAGGAGAATTCACGTTAAAGCACACCATTCTGCATGACATCCTAAAACTTTGTGTGAGGATTCAAGAAAGATTCATCAAGGTATCATGTTCATTTTTAAGCATTTTTAGATTACATGTAAAGGGAACATTTTCAAGAGGGAGGAAGAGATCTTTTCCTAAAGATGCCTACCTCGAAAAATAGAGGAGATATTTAATAAAGATGTCATCTTTTAAATTAAGAAATGGGAAAGAGATTAATAATACAAACCTTCCATATTGCACACTTCAAGGTATATTCAAACCTATTTGACCTAGGAAAGCCCCCATCAAGAAACCTATTTTTGTCATTTTGTATGTAGGAATTTGATTCACAAGTTACGTGTGAAGAATTTGGCAAAGTAAATGATGATAATCAAACTCAAATTTTGATGGCATGAAAAGTAGAAGAGTAGGCCAGTTCCATACACCTTCCTTTACTATTTTAAAAATATCATCAACCAAATATTGTGCAGCAGTAGTATGGAGTGCATTTCATCTATTTTGTGCCCAAATATTTCATCATACCACCTTCTTTTCAAAGGCGACTAATCAATTGCGCTATTTGGATAATGCATTCCAAATAGAGACAGTTGCATACCATTTATCTATCTTGAAAGCCTTTAATTCTGATGGCATTAAATTAAAGTTTTTTCTCTATTTTATGGTGATCTCTAGAGCAAAGGTTGCTTTGCATCAACTTGGGATACATTTAACTTGTGTTGTATCTGTAGAAATACGTATCTTAGGTCAATGCAATGCAACCTCTGCTCCACCAATAGCATATAGAAGAGAAAGTACTTTAATTTAAAGCCATCAGGATAAAATGCTTTCAAGACATATATTAGGTATAAAAGGAAACCTACCATGTCATTTAAAGGGGTTTACCTACAATTCCAGTGATCTCTTAATTATAAAATCAATTCAATTGCAAGTGAACAAGCAATCAAGCATTCATCAAGAATTGAAGGAGAAATCAAGTTAAAGCACACCATTCTGCATGACATCCTAAAACTTCATGTGAGGATTCAAGAAAGATTCATCAAGGTATCATCCTCAATTTTAAGCATTTTTAGATTACATATAAAGGGATCATTATAAAGAGGGAGGAAGAGATATTTTCCTAAAGATGTCTACCTCCAAAAATAGAGGAGATATTTAATAAAGATATCATCTTTTAAATTAAGAAATGGGCAAGCAATTAAGAATACAAACCTTCCATATTGTAGACTTCAAGGTATATTCAAACCTATTTGACCTAGGAAATCCCCCGTCAACAATCTTATTTTTGTCATTTTGTTTGTAGGAAATTGATTTAGGAGTTACGTGTGAAGATTTTGGCAAAGTAAATGATGATAATCAAACTCAAATTTTGATGGCATGAAAAGAAGAAGAGTAGGCCAGTTCCATACATGTTCCTTTACTATTTTAAAAATATCATCAACAAAAATATTGTGCAACAGTAGTATGGAGTGCATTTCATCTATTTTATGCCCAAATATTTCATCATACCACTTTCTTTTCAAAGAGGACTGATTGATTCCGTTGTTTGGGTAATGCATTCCAAATAGATACAGTTGCATACCATTTATCTGTCTTGAAAGCCTTTTATCCTAATGGCATTAAATTAAAGTTCTTTCTCTATTTTCTAGTGATCTCTGGAGAAGAGGTTGCTTTGCATTGACCTAGGATACATTTAACTTGTATTGTATTTGCGCTAATATGTATCCTAGGTCAATGCAATGCATCCTCTACTCCACCAATACTAGATAGAAGAGAAAGTACTTTAATTTAAAGCCATTAGGATAAAATGTTTTCAAAACATATATTAGGTATAAAAGGAAGCCTACCCTATCATTTGAAGGGGTTAACCTACAGTTCAAGTGATCTCTTCATTATAAAATCAATTCAATTCCAAGTGAACAAGCAATCAAGCATTCATCAAGAATTGAAGGAGAATTCAAGTTAAAGCACACCATTCTGCATGACATCCTAAAACCTTGTGTGAGGATTCAAGAAAGATTAATCAAGGTATCATGTTCAATTTTAAGCATTTTTAGATTACATCTAAAGGGATCATTTTAAAGAGGGAAGAAGAGATCTTTTCCTAAAGATTTCTACCTCCAAAAATAGAGGAGATATTTAATAAAGATATCATCATTTAAATTAAGAAATGGGTAGGAGATTAAGAATACAAACCTTCCATATTGGAGACTTCAAGGTATATTCAAACCTATTTGACCTAGGAAAGCCCCCATCAACAAACCTATTTTTGTCATTTTGTGTGTAGGAAATTGATTCAGGAGTTACGTGTGAAGAATTTGGCAAAGTAAATGATGACAATCAAACTCAAATTTTGATGGCATGAAAAGTAGAAGAGTAGGCCAGTTGCATACACCTTCCTTTACTATTTTCAAAATATCATCTACCAAATCTATTCTATATTAAGCTCGATAACAATCAATTTTCACAGTTAATATATTAATTGATATTAATCGAAGTGCATTGGTTAAGTCCGATAACAATCGTTGTTCATAGTTAATATGTTAAATGATATTAATTAGAGTGCATTGGTTTTAATGTAAGCCGATACCAATCGGTATTCTGTGCTATGTGATTTACAATCGATGATTATCGGTAGTTAAGCATTGATAGAAATTTTCAAGTATGGTTGAATATATACTTTTTTAAGAATGATCATCGATCAAATGAAGGAGCAATAGCTTGAAGTCTTAATCATAGTTTATCGATAGGATAAATGATTGAATGAGAGACTTCATTTATCTCTCATTCAATCATTTATCTTACTGAGGCTATCATGCATTAACAGGATAGAGGGACCTTATATCAAATTAAGGAAGGCATGAGACTGCTATATGTATTAGTGTAATTATTATACTTTTTGAATATTTATCCTTGGTTACATTCAGACCAAATTATAAGCTACATTCAATATAGAACCACAAGTTACATCACCCTATCTACAAGTTACGTTCAATATAGGACCACAAGTTGCATCACCCAATTAGGGTCAGACCAAATTACAAGTTACATTTATAGGGTCTGTCCTATTCGAGCTAGCTACTATTTCAGTACATTCTAACACATGTATCTATTTCTATGCAATAATTAGTAGTAGCTACATAGACTAGCATAGTACATAAGTTCTTTTCTAATAGTTCCCTTCATATGCACTTCTTTCAACATTATTTAGTTGTATCTACCTTCTTAGGTTATGCAAATGGATATTAGATTAGGTTATGTATCTACTTTCTTTCTTTGTAATTCTCGTTGTGTTTAATGAATTTTTATCCCTTTGGTGAAAAAAAAGGAGGTTGATGATAAATATCTATGTTGTCTATTAGTTGATTCCCATGACAATAAGTGGTTAATGATTATACAAAGTAATACTAATAGGAAACTTTGAAGACAATATAATACACATCACTGTTGAACTTACCCCTGTCTCATATAACCCTATGTTAGCTAGGCCCCACCATAATTAGAAGATCCTAATTACTACTACCCTAAACCTTGCATTGACCATCACAATTTCATAGTTTGTTGAGTTAGTCCATTAGCGAGATTGGGAAAGAGTTTGGTATTGAGTTAGGTGTTGGTGGAAGGTTTAAGGAGGTACACTATCATCATAATTAATGTTAGAGAGTGTTGTGTGAAGAATAATGGCCATGAAAGGAGTGACTGTCCTAAGTGCTTGAGACTATCACAAAAATTGAGTGTTGCAGTAGTGAATCTTCCTTTGACCTTTGGGTGTTTGGGAGGGTAAAGACCCACATATCAACTATCTACTTTGACATACTAGGATGGTGTCCACCTACTCTAAAACATTTTGGGCACTCTCTGTCTAATACTAACATATTCATAACATGTGCCTCTCATATAACCCTATGTTGGCTAGGCCTCATCATAATTAGAAGATCCTAACTACTAAAAACACTAGATTCTCCCCTAAAAGGTTGGTGAGTCATAGAAGGCCTATCTTGATAGCCCTAGCTTGATAGCCCTATAGTCTCTCATGCCTAAAATGTCCTTGTGTCGATGATAGTCACATGTGACTAGCCTATGGCCCCTACTATGATCTAGACCTTTGTCCCTAATATTGATACTATTAGGTTTTTCTTTGTAAATCATATAGTAAGTCTAAATTATCCTTTGAAGGATGGGGAGGCCTATGGACACTTTAGTCCCTTCATCAAGGTTACAAACTTCTCTCATGCCTCTTGTGTCCTCCCATGTACCTCCTTTTCCATAAGAGACTTTTCCATAGGAACCCTAAAGTCATTTGGATTGGCCATGTGTAGGAAAACTAAAATTTTGGGCTTTACACCCCTAATGAAATAATTGATAAGTAACTTGTCTTGAATGTAATCTACAAACTACAAGAACTCCAAAAACTAACTCTCGTGTTGAGCCACTATGAAACCTTATTATGTAACTTGGGAAACTCATCTATGCATCTCTGTCAAAAATATTTTAAAATAGAACACACTTTGAAGCACTCCAAAATGGTATCTAGAGAGGGTATCCAATGTGAGTTGGTGCATTTTATCCTCCTAGTAGCACAAGGTGGAAGCAAGTCCTCTCAAAAATTGCATTGAAAATTATGCCTTTAGGTTGCTCACATATATATGCAGCCCAAAGCATAAGTCCAAGCTAAGTAACCAAGACTTATCCTCAACCCCATTTGTGGATCTTAAAAATGTAGAGGATTGGAGATGAAGCAGCTCTCGAAATGATCCTTTGGCTAATGATATGTGCTTTCTATAGTCTATACATGTTATATTTATGCATGATGAGGCAAGGTATGTGTATTGATCAATATTCTATCCCCTCTATGTGTATTTCCCAAATTCAAGGTGAACTCCTAATAAGCTCCCAAGATGCAAGTATATGCTCCTCTACTACAAGTGGATCCTCGTGGCTTGTAATATTTGAGGTCCATACTCAGGCTACTCATCTTAATGAAAACTCTCAAAGTGATATGACCCTTTTTCCATTTCCTACACCCTATTTTCTAACCCACACCTCATAACCTTTACCTCACTTCCTATCATTATTACCTTCCATCTACCTTTCATATCTCCTATTTTAACCTCCTTCACTTTCCTACATCCTATCCTAAACCTTAGCCTCATATAAACTTACTTTTACTTCACCTACCTAACCACATTCCATCCTTCACATCCTTTTATCTCCCCCCATTCACATTCCTACCTTCCAAACTCCTAACATACCCTAACTTACTCTTTCACCATTACATCATTCATCACTTACCTCCCTATCTTATCCTAACCCACACCTCATAACCTTATACCTCTCAGCTTCCATTTTATACCACCTTCTTAATGGTACACTTATGCTCCCTTCCAAAACACCGACAAAAAATAGCACTCGATCACTACACAGTGCTGTCACGGTTCTGCAGCAAGGATTTTCTGTCACAACCATATATACCAGCATCCATTATTAGGATATATTTTACATAATGGCACTCGATCACGTAGGTTTAGGTCATCCCTCTCCTTAAATAGGATATATTTTAAATATGGAAAGTAGTGTTAATATGTTTTAGGCTTACTATAATGTTTATTATTTAAAATACAGTGTTTAATTAATACATGATTGTACGATTGTTAAAGGGTTTAGGTCTTGTAAGAAATTCTTCTTTTAAATCGATCATATCATATTACAGAAACCTCTCACCATCTATGTTATTGACAATTAATCTGATAAATCTATAATAAACTTTGAATCTAAATATTTGAATATGTATAACAATGAATTGGCTGATTATACCCTACCTTTTTTCTTCAACCGGGTCTTGTAATGCCCAATTTAGAGTGAAGCGATGATAATTGAAATGGCCACCCTGACGAACACATCCTTTGGCTCAAATGCAAAAGGAAAGGAAAGTGACGCTATGATAGCTGACCATTCCTACACCCTGCAATGATTAAACCCATAGGTTCCCTACCAGAGGAGACTTATCCAAGTTGGAGCTTTTGTAATGGCAGAGGTCCACGGGACAAAGAGGCAGGATTTTGTAATGGCAGAGGTCCACGAAATGAAAAGGCAGGATTTTGTAATGGCAGAGGTCGACGAGATGAAGAGGTGGGATTTATGAAATGACTTGGTCTTTTTTTTTTTTTTAGTAATGCCCGCGGTCGTCGGAATTTTGACGAACGCGGGCACTTTTTCTAAAAATCACAAATTTCGTTACCAATTCCTTCTCCGTCAAAACCAAATGTTGCATTATCATCGGAATTATGATGAAAGCATGCATTTTTTCAAAAAAAACTCAAATTTGATCACAATATACCTTCTATGTCGGAAACCTCTGTCGGAATTTTAGGCCAAATGTATTAGTGGCTCTTAAAACAATTTTTTTGTTTTTGGCTAACTGATCATTTCTTTTTTGGGAACAATCATTATTTTAAAGAAATGATTGTGAGCTATGTTCTATTTATATCAAAAGTATGCAAAGACAATTTCATAAACGCTAAACTTTGAGTTGTGGTTAGTGAATTGTGTTATTGTTCTTATGTTGAAGCATTATGCATCCAAATTTTCTTTCTTATAATCTATTGGATGAAAATTGAGATTTGCATGTCCACATTACTGTAAAATATAGCTTTGAATGAATGGAGTAGTAATTCTCTATTTTACAAATCTCAATAAGATATAATCTTTGTATTCTATTCATTTATATGATTATTGTATATCTTTTCCCTTTTTCAAAAATTTAAGTGTTTTCTGGTTAAAAGACTCTTCCTTTCCTTCTTTCTAGCAAAAAGCATACCCAATTTAGATAAAAACCAAATTACATCTTCTGAGGGAGCTGTACATCTAAAATTCAATGGAAAATTGCTAATTTGTGTAGTGATTTCTCCAACTGTTAGTTTCTTGTTTGTCCTTCCTCTAGGCATAGTGAGTTAGTTTTAGGATTGTTTTCAAAGGACAAATCTATTAACCAACGGTGTGAAAAAGGAGACATCACCTAGCTTATCCAAAAACACATCAATCCTTTCAATCCATGTCTTTTCTTTCTCACTTGTGGGTACTTGCCCTCCTATAATATTTATTACTATCATTTAGTCACCCTCAATGTCAATATTTTTTTATATTTTTTCACTTGCATAGCTTGAGGCCAACATGAATAGCTACAAAATTAGCTTCTTTATTTGTGCCTTTTGAGAGTTTGTTAGCAACATCCCATACAATAGTTCCTATTTCATTTCATATTATGAAGCCAGCTCCATATTTGCTAGGATTGCCACATGAAACCCCATCAAAATTCAATTTAAGCCTCCCTAAAGGAATAATTTATATTATTTAATATTTACTATTTTTAATAAAATATATAATTTAAATTTTTATATAGATTTTGAATAATTTTATTTTTCAATTTTTATAAAAATATTTATTTATTTATTTTTAGATAAAAAGAGTAAAATTATATTGAAAAAAATCTATATCCATTTAAATCATAACAACTTTCAAATAGTCATACTTGTGGATTACATTTAAAGAAGAAAAATTCAAGAGGATATCACAAAATGCCACCAATCTAGCATAGTAGAACATTCCATGAATCAAACTCCAAATACAGTAAAAATGAAAAAAAAAAAGGTCAATCGTGATGAAGTAATTTATGAAGCACCTTAGATTTAGCTAAGGATAAAATCTCCCAATCTGTGACATTTCACTTATAAACATTGTCAAAACCTCATTTAGTAGCTACTGGCTAGTAAAAATATTTCTTACTTTGAAAGTTATAAGAATCACCCAATGGGAAGTGACAATATGTCCTAATAGCTGGATAGATCATGAAAGAACAACGATCTTCCTCTATGTTTGAGAGAGGCAACTATTTTGTATAATAGTAATTTTGATGACAATATGTACCAATAGTTGGATAGATCATGAAAGAAAAATGATCTTCCTCTATGTTTGAGAGAGGAAACTATTTTGTATAATAGTAATTTTGATTTTTGAAATGTACTTTTAATCAAAAAGCACTCAAAGGAAAAGACAACTTAAAACAAACCAAAGATAAAGAGACCTAACAACAAATATACCAGTGTTATTGTTGATTATAGTATTGAGTAAATTTCATCACAAATAGTACACGTATCAAATCAACGAAAAACATAAATTTCACACAAACATATTGATCTCAAACTACCACAAAAAAAACACAAATTTCAAACAAAATATTTCAATAACTAATTGTTGCTTTCACAAATGAGAATATGAGGATACAAAGCTCATTGTTAACCCATAACACATTGAAGACTAATAATGATATTTAAAAAAATATAATACATGCGCATCCAAAATTATATTTCATTACTTTTTAGTTTATGCAAACTAAAAATCCCTTATGTCTCATTTTGTAAAAAACCAAAAAGTCCTTTACAATGAATACCACCTTGGTATATATAGACTTTTCTTTAGTAGCCATTTCATAATCAAAATAGAAAAAAATTTAATAACTACCTTTGAAAAATAAAATAAGGTTTAATCAAGTTTTTAAATTCTTGACTTTAGCAAAATTAATCTTATTTTATGTTTTTCTCATAGTCACTTTGTCAAAGTCACATTTTACAAAGTATAATATTGAAAAATAAAACATGTGACTTTGACCATTTTTACTTAATAACAAAAACTATTAACTAAAGAGTTTCTTTTTTTTGCATTTGATCCATCTTTGACACTTTCTTAAAGTAGAATCTAGCATTGCAACCTCATTTCCTTGATGTGAAGATGATTGTCCCTTGTTGAAACTCCTAAATGTATTCTCTACCTGAACCATGACTTTATTCTATTGGACAATCACATTAATTTTCCTTATTCTCAAATTGAATAATTTTCTTGAACATCTGCTAATTCTTTAGTATAGCTAGATATGTGACTACTTCAAACATTGAGTTAGATTGAGATATTTCTCAATTTGTTCATTATGTCTACACCACAAGCATGTTCATCAAACAATTATGTATTAACTTCACCCTGGAAGTTGCTTTTTATGGCTTGAATATCCATTTTGTAGATGCCTTCCTTTATTTTTGAATCTAAAGTAATCAAGAGAAGATTTTACTTGTTCACAAATTGTTAGGAATTTTTCTTGTTTTGGTAAGACTTTTTTGTAGTTCATGATATTCCACTATATACTTATTAGATTCATAAATTGCATTGATTTTCATCATCCTTGCAGAAGATGCTATGACTGATCAAAATGCTATTATCTTTTTTATTAGTTCGTAAAGGTCATTTGCAACTCCATGCCAAGTGGATTCTTCCTCTTTAGCGTCTCTCGGCTCTTTTGTAATCATAGCTTCCTTATAAATTGCCTCATTGTAAATTTCTCCAACTTTCTCAATGAAAATAATGATGTATCTACTCTCATTTGATCTATCCATTCTCTTGTTTCTCTCTCACAAGATTGACTTAACTGAATGTTCTCCATGACTTATTTTTCAATCATACCCTTGAAAAAGGGATCTGCAGAAGCCGAAACCATATCTATAGGAATATATGATTATTAAAATTTTCCTTAAGATAAGAAGTCAAAACATGTACTTGTTCTTTCAATTTATTCTTAGTTTTCTTTTCCTTTCCTGTCCTTTCCACTGATTTAGCAGTAGCCACTTAAAATTATGAACATCACCTTGATTTGATCAAGGACAAAAATCTATCCTAGTAAACTCAAAATCAGCTACATTTGCCTCTTCCACATTCTTCTCCAATATAGGATGAGCTACTTCAACACACATATTTACAAATGAAGTATCAACAACTAACTTTGATGGTGTTTTAGTCTTCTTAGTTTTATTGGATTTTTGGATCAGATTAGTCACTATATCAAATTCAAGAATAACTAGTTGATTGACTTTTCTTTTCTTGAGGAAGATTTGTTGTAACCAAGAGGGGGTTTCAAGTTGTGAATCCCTTAAGATTTCAATGTTTAAGAAATGATTTTCAATTGGAATGGAATTCAAAATCAACATGGTAAAGGTTGTGAAGGAGGCAGTGGCATGTCATGAAGATGGGATGAAGGGAGGAATGTGAGATGGTTGCAATTATTTCTTCACCTTTCAAATGCTTCCAATGACTCTCATTTCCTTCTTCTTCAACAACTTTTTCAATTAGTTCTAATGACTTATCTTTAAATTTTAATCCCCTCTTTATTATCCTTGAATCACTCTCACACATGGTTTCAAAAACACCTTTCCTATTTGGATCTGCATGGTCATCACCGCATTGAGCTCGTGACTATAATTTAGAAGTAGGGGGTTGAAACTTTTGAAACATTGGAGGAAGAATCACCTTCTTGATTATCATCTCTTTCAATTCAAGAGTTGCTTTTGATCATAGACCTAGTTGCAATAGATTCAATCATGTTCATTCTCACCTACTCTTTTGATCTCTTTATGATATGAGAAGTTCTTTCATTCAATTAAATTTCTCCATCACTTGACCAGTTAGTAATGGCAATCATTTCAATTAAATTTTGTCAAAATAAAAAGAATCTATCACATCTATGGAATCATCTTCAATTCCATTCACATCCTGTTTCAGCTCAAATATGAAGTGCACCCAATTCTTTTTCTTACTTTATTCTCATTTTCACTGTCTTCCCAAAAGTATTCACATTTTGAGGGTTTGAGAATCATATATGATATCAATATCCTCCAATTCTAAATATTCAATATTAAATTCCTTTATATTTTGTGTTTATAGGTCATATAAAAATGTATTTCTTTATTCCTGTTACACTCGATTCTATGTTTTATTTATCCTATAGATGTCATATATAACATCCATGTGACAGATTCTAGATTCTACGTACTAAAAAATTACAACTTTGTTTCAACTATTCTTCTCTTTGAGTTACCATTTTTCCTTGGAAAATATATTTAAAATATTTTGGTTTCTCTCTTTTGTTATGAACTTAAAAGATTTTAGTTTTTTTCCTAAATCAATCTTATTTAGTATCAAATAAACCGCTACAAATCCTCCAAATCAAGATAATCATATAGTATAAATCGAGATGAGTTGACTACACTTTTTTTTAATTTAAAGGGATCTTGTTTGGGAAATTATCTAATTCAAATGTTAGAGAATGAATAGGTCTTATTTCCATTAAAAATGTATGGAAGCAATATAAAATATAAATATGGTCAACAATATGGAACACAAAAATCCATCATTTTTAAAAAAAATTAAATGATATTTCCCTTTTCATTAGTTTCTTTAAGAGACCATCATTTCAATTTTTAAAATTCCAAAGGGCAGCCTTTGATGAAATGAATCTTGCAAGTTATGTGGAAACACTTCCATCCTAATATTCAAATCATAATATTATGTAAATTTTAAATATTTAACAATTATAGAAAGTAAATACATATATAAGCATAACATAAATATATATCATATATGGGTATAAATAAATTTAATAATTGTCAAGAGGAAATCCATATCCAAAACAATTTAATGTATTTTTCAGTAAAATTAATAGGAATAATACACTTGAAAAGAAATCCTTCATAGAATTTTCACCAAAATAAAATTCTAGAGTGATTTGGTAGGATAAAAGTAAAACAAAATCAACTATATGTGACAATATTGATCGAAGCACTAGTAAACCAATGGAGCATGATTGTGAAACCATTAATGGTTAGGAAAAACCATCGACAATACCATAGAAGGTATGGAGTTCAATCCAAGATATAGAATTCCAATGTTATCCTTACTAAAAGATACTATTAACAATATTTCTTACATGTCATTGTCATAAGCAGTCATACTTGACCCCCCAAACTTTCAAAACCCAATTCATCCTCATTTAGTCATTCAAAGATGATTAATTACAAGTGTCCAATTTTGTCATAACACTATTCAATGTTCTTAGGTAACCTCGCTTTTACATTCACGTATACATCATGGAATTTATCATATGCAATTCCCATCATGATGATCTTATACACACTAAAAGATTCTGACAAATGGCAAAACTATGCCACCTTAATGTGGGACACCCACCTTGTTTTGTGAAGATAAAATATACTAAACACTAATTTCATTTCACCTTCAAGTGGAATGTCAACTATTGCACATGGACGCAAAACATACAAAAGATGAAATTGTGAATAAATAGAAAGATTTTAAAAGATACAAAATTGAGAAACCTTCTCTAACACATTCTTATACTTGTCAAAAACCTTGCAAGAGAAAAATAGAAATTTACAAATACTAAAATACAATTTCTAGGGTCTAAGGTGCTCATAAATGCACTATGATTCTTGAAATTAGTTATTCTCACAAGTTTTATTAATGAATATACAATATTTATCAAAGTGTCAACTTTCTCTAATATCACATTCCCATACTCTACCATGTTAGAACTAAATGTCGATATATTTTTTCCTCACATGAAAGGTTAGGTTTTTTGCAAGACATATGATACTTTGATTATTACATAGAACAATGATAGTTCTTTGGTATATCTCCACATTTGAACATAACTATTTAGTATAGATTGTTTTCTAAGAAGTGTGAGTGGCCATAATTTATTTACTTCTACAATGGATAAAGGGTATGTGTAGGATCATGAGGGGCCAAAAAGTGGCACTATCCTGACTAAAGTTCTGATTGATAAGCTAATTGAAAAATATGTATACCTTTCAAATGATATCATGTTTTTTTTTAATCTTCAACATGTGTCACATTCTATGCTTCATATACTATAGGATTAAAAAAACAAATTAAATTTCATAAAGTTTTGACCAAGTTATAGTGGTCATACATAAAAGTTTTTTTATATGTTTAAAAATTTGTACTTAAAAAATCTTAATTAATTATTTATTTAAAAAAGTAAAAATAAATATGTGTCACATCCAAGGACGAGTCTTCTACTTATATCTAAACTCTTATTAAGAAATATTATGATTTGATCATGGTTAGGGTGGTCAGATAGGCACCTGCTTCTTATCTTTTTCCTAAAATTTTAGTACTACTGCATTAAAATTTCAAATTTTCATCAAATATATTTTTTTTTTCCAAAAAAACAACTAGTAGCTTAGAAACTACATTCAGTTTTCTAAAGATTCTATTCTTACATATTTTTGAAATAATGTTGGTAACTTATTTAAATTTTTATGTCAAGTTGCCTAACTTTATTTTCCTAACTTTAATCGCCACTTGAGGGCCTTTTTGGCCCACCATGATCTTGCACATACCCGAAAGTGACCCTAGACTATCACTTTCTCATTTAACTATTTGTATCATCAAATATAATGAAAACATGCCTTGTAGTGGATATTTTACTATCAACATACCTAATCAAATAGAAATGCACAAATCAGTGAATATTTAGTAAGTCTTACCTTGTTTTAGATTTACGTCAATAATAAATGTAGTACTTAGAGATACCCCAATAATGTTGAAACATGCTCTTCCTTACATCCCAATGTACTTTTTTAGGATTAGCAATTAAATAATGGAGGACTTAGACTATTTGGGTTATTTTTTGAGCTTGTTCAATCCATAATTACATTAATCTTTGTACATGACTAAAATAAGGTACTTTAATAATATTCTCTATCTCATTAGGAGAAGTTAGATACTGCTCAACTAATAAATTATTTCCCACTGAAATATGAATACATAAATATTTGGAAGCTGACATGCTAGATATCTCCAACATTGACTTCACATACTTATTGTGACTCAACCTGTTTTTTATATGTCTCTTCTAATCCTCATCCTCAAGATAAATCTAGCCACCCAAAAATCCCTCATCTTAAAGTATACTAAATGTTGAGACTTCAATTTACAAATCATATTCATCTAGATATAGAAACATAACAGGGGATCAATATATAATCCAATAATAATTGAACATTAAGTATTCATCTTATAATAGATGCAGTGATTCAATTCAGACCTTAGAAGTCCCAATACGAATACAAATATATCAAATGTTTGATACATCTTAAGAGATGTTAAAAGGAAGAAAAGAATTTCTTAACACATTATGTAAAATCTGTTTTTCACAATTTTCAATATAATATTCTAATTTAAAATAAAAAAAATTAATATAAAGATTTATGCATACAAATCTATTCTATAAAAACAAATTCTCTTATATCTCAAAACTAACCATTTTAGCATTGATTGAGATCACTTTTTAAAAACTTTTCGAGTATTCCTGAGTATTATCTACCATAAGTAGTGAATGCTTCAAGAATACTAGACAAAATGAACATAACTAAATACATAAGATGAACTTGGGATCGTTATAAAAGTTGGAAGTATTTATCTTTACGTAACTTTTCATTTGATTACATAATTAAGCCGGAGAAGAATAGTAATTAGAAAATCATCTTCACAAGACAATAAAAGAGTGGCATGAACAAAAAATTGTAACGCAGTGGTGACATGCTTATTCATAGAAAACCAGATTGATCGAACATAAACAGCTTTTCGCATCATTCAAAAGAGGCCACAAACAGCTTTTCGGATCATCTAGAAAAGGCCACAAATAATATTTGGTGGTAAAATGGAAACAAGATCTAGAGAAATTAAATGATCACAAAGTGGAAAGACCGTTTGAAGCCATTGAGACTCCAACTTACATCTGATTCTTAGGAGCAGAAGTGAGGGCGAAAAAACAAGAACCGAGCAGGGAATAGGAAAGAGTAAACGTTATCTAAATAAAATACATCTGAAGGAGAGGGAGGTAGTGAGATTGCCATACACACTAACGGCCGTGTAAGGTGCACCAGAGCATTTAACAGCCTTCATAAATGGTGATTTTCACTGTTACAAAGCTGAAAATTGTGTCCAGATTTCTGTGATTGGCCTAGGGCCCGCGTAAATTGTCTTCTTCGGCAGAGTCGTATTGCTCGAGGTCTTTGCATTCTTTCTAACCAGTTTGTTTACACCCATCTTCTCATGCACCCTAGCGCAAAATGCATAGGCGTGATTGCTGGTTCGACAACTCTTGTGGTAATGGAGCCGTTCACACTAGAACCAAGGTAGCTCATGACTATTTTTTCGTTCAAAGTCACAGACAATGTGCTTTTCCAATACCACCTATAACCAAATACTACATCTAATCCAAAACAATACATCGTCCTAAACAACAAAGTACCAATTCCATCAAAATATTGAACTATCTATGACGAAATTAGGATGCTAAAATATTGAAGCTACAAAGAATAAGACAACCACCAATACTTGTTTTATAATGCTATCAATATTCTGGCTAGTGTTATAAGCCTTCCTTATATAGGATTCCCACTCACAATATGTGCCTGATTTGCAGAATATTCCAACGTTGAATGTACTGTCATTGAGTAATAGTATCAGCCACCTTGTGTAACATGCCCACTCACGGAATGTGCGCAACTCAAATAGCTTAACCATCCATTTCATCTCCTTCAATTTGTTAAGCTCATGCAAAAGTGATCGTTTCCTAACTTTACTTATTTGGGCTTGCCTTCCTGTGTTTGACTATATGCTACCCTCTAAGAATATTCTACCAAAATTTTCATTCACTAGTAAAAGATACTCTTAACAATATTTCTTACATGCCATTGTCGTAAGTAGTCATACTTGACCCCCCAAACTTTGACACCCCAATTCATCCTCATTTAGACATTCAAAGATGATTAATTATAAGTGGTCAAGCTTGTCATAATACTAGTCAATGTTCTTAGGTAACCTCGCTTTTACATTCCCTTATATTTCATAGAATTTATCATATGCAATTTCCATCATGATGACCTTATACACACTTAAAGATTCTAAAAATGCCAAACTATGCCACCTCAATGTGAGACACCCACCTTGTTTTGCAAAGAAAAAGCCACTAAATACTAATTTCATGGCACCTTCAAATGGAATGTCAACTATTACACATGGACACAAAGCATACAAAAGATGAAATTGCGAATAAATAGAAAGGTTTTAAAAGATGCAAAATTGAAACACCTTCTCTAAAATATTCTTCTACTTGTCAATAACCTTGCAAGAGAAAAATAGAAACTTACAAATACTAAAATATAATTCCTAGGGTCTAAGGTTCCCATAAATACAGTATGCTTCTTGAAATTAGCTATTCTCACAAGTTTTATTAATGAATATACAATATTTATCAAAGTGTCAATTTTCTCTAATATCACTTTCCCATACTCTACCATGTTAATACTAAACATTAATGTATTTTCTCCTAACATGAAGGGTTAGGATTTTTGCAAGACATATGACACTTTGATTATTACATAGAACAATAATAGTTCTTTGGTATATCTCAACATTTGAAAATAACTTTTTAGTATAGATTATTTTCTAAGAAGTGCAAGTGACCATCATTTCTTTACTTCTACATTGGATAAAGGGTATGTGCAGGATCATGAGGGGCCAAAGTGGCAATATCCTGACTAAAGTCGTGATTGATAAGCTAATTTAAAAATATCTATAGCTTTCAAATGATATCATGCATTTTTTGAATCTAAAACATGGGTCACATTCTATGCTTAGTATAGTATAGGATTTTAAAAAATAAAAATTTCATAAAGTTTTGACCAAGTTATAGTGGTCAAACATATGAGTTTATTTATATGTTTAAAAATTTGTACTAAAAACATTATAATTAACTATTTATTTTTAAAAAAAGACAAAAAAATAGATGTCACATCCAAAGATGAGTCTTCTACTTATATCTGAAATCTTATTAAAAAATATTATGATTTGATGATGGTTAGGGTGGTCAGACAAACACCTCCTTCTTATCTTTTTCCTAAAATTTTTACGTAAGTTGCATAACTTTGTTTACCTAATTTTCATTGCCACTTAAGGGCTTGTTTGGCCCACCATGATCCTACATGTACCCTAAAGTGACCATAGACTATCACTTGCTCATTTAACTGATTGTATAACCAAATGTAATGAAAACATGCCTTCTAGTGGATATTTTACTATCAACATACCTAATCTAATAGAAATGCACAAATCAATGAATAGTTAGTAAGTGATGTTTTATTTTAGATTTATGTCAATAATAAATGTAGTACTTAGAGAAACCCCAATAATGTTGAAACACCCTATTCCTTACATCCCAATATACTTGTTTAGGATTAGCAATTAAATAAGCAAGGACTTAGACTATTTGGGTGATTTTTGGAGCTCATTCAATCCATAATTACATTAATTTCTGCATATGACTAAAAAAAGGTACTTTAATCATATTCTCTATCTCACTAGGAGAAGTTAGACACTACTCAACTAATTTCCCATCGAAATATGAATACATAAATATTTGGAAGTTGACATGCTAGATATCTCCAACATTGAGTTCACATACTTATTGTGACTCAACCTTTTTGTTATCTCTCTTTTCTAATCCTCATCCTCAAGATGAACCTAGCCACCTAGAAATCCCCAATCTTAAAGTATACTGAACATTGAGACTTCAATTTACAAATCATATTCATCCTAATATAGAAACATAATAGATGATCAATATATAATGCAATAATAATTAAACATTAAGTATTCATCTTATAATAGATGTAGTGATGCAATTTAGACAAATCATATTCATCCTAATATAGAAACATAATAGATGATCAATATATAATACAATAATAATTAAACATTAAGTATTCATCTTATAATAGATGTAGTGATGCAATTTAGACCTTAGATGTCCCAATAGGAATACAAATATAACAAATGTTTCATACATCTTAAGAGATGTTAAAAAGAACAAAATAATTTCTTCACTCATTACGTAAAATCTTTTCTTGACAATTCTCAATACAATATTCTAATTTAAATATTTTTAGTTTAAAATAAGAAAGTTTAATATAAAGATTTATGCATGCAAATATTTTCTATAACAACAAATTCTCTTATATCTAAAAACTATCTATTTTAGCATTCATTGAGATCACATTTGTTATATTTTTTGTATTCATAATTAACCCCGAGAAGAACACCAATTAGAAAAGCCGCTTCACAAGACAATAAAAGTGTGGCTTGAACGAAAATTTGCAACGCAGTGGTTACATGCATATTCATAGAAAACCAGATTGATCGAAGACGGCTTGAAGCCACTGAGACTACAACTTACATCTGATTCTTAAGGTAGCTCATAAAGGAACCAAAGATCAATGGAATAGATCTGAAGGAGAGGGATATACTGAGACTGACGACGTATACAGTGATTTTTAAGGTTTCAACTGCCGTAAATTGTTTCCGCATTTTGGTATTGTTGGAGTCATTAGCATTCTTTTTCATCCATCTTCTCATGCCCCTAGCGCAAAATAGATAGGCGTGATTGCTGGTTCGACAACTCTTGTGGTACTGGAGCTATTCACACTAAAACCAAGGTAGCTCATCGCTATTGCTTGGTTCATACTGCGAGACAATGTGCTTTTCCAATACCACCTATAACCAAATACTACATCTAATCCAAAACAATACATCGTCTTAAACAACAAAGTACCAATTCCATCAAAATATTGAATCATCAATAACGAAATAAGGATGCTAAAATATTGAAGCTAGAAAGAATAAACCAACCACCAATATTTGTTATATAATGTCATCCATAATCTTGCTAGTGCTATAAGCCCTCCTTCCTTGTATAGGAATACCGCTCAAAATATGTGCCTGATTTGCAGAATACCCCAACGTTGAATGTAGTGTCATTGAGTAATAGTATCAGCCACCTTGTGTAACATGCCCACTCACGGTATGTGCGTGACTCATAATAGCTTAACCATCCATTTCAACTCATTTAATTTGTTAAGCTCATGCAAAAGTGATTATTTCCTATCTTAACTGATTTGGACTTGTCTTCTTTTGCTTGAGTATATGCTACCCTCTCAGAATATTCCACCAAAATTTTCATTCACTAAGATTTAATTCATAAGTCCCATTTTTTCTTGGCGAGAAATTTTACCACACCTACTAGAATTATATGCCTATTTCAATTGAACATTTCTAATTCTCTTAGTATTCTTCCATTTTCTAAGATGACTACTTCAGCCTAATTTTTAATTTTTAATTCAATGAAAAAGGAAATTTATGGGCAGAGAACATATTTTGGAAATCAAATTTTGACATAAACTTAAACACAATTATTGATATTGACATTCAAAATAATGTAAAATTTGAGTTAGGTCATTAGTTTATTGCTCTACTACTTTACTGTATATTTATCATAGATTATTTGGCATGATTTGTCATTTAATTTATTATAATTTATGTTTTTAATATTTTTTCATAATTTTATTTTTGAAATTTTATAAAAAATAAATTGGGTCGAAATGAAGAAGATAGTCTCAATGGTGACAAAAAAAATTTAAGAGAAATGCATTAAATTAAGTGAACGATAAAAGCCCCAAATCCATATCATTTCATCTATCAAGCATGTCAAAATAGCATTTAATTAGATAGTTAACCACCATATTCCATTATTTATGGATATGAACCAAAGAAATAGAATTAAAATTACAGACCAAACACATTATCTACTCAATAATAGAAGCCAACTATCAAAAAGATGATCAAAAGCCTTTATTCAGAAGAGTAGCCAAGATCATACATTCCATTTCAACAAGAATTGCATGAGCCACTAGCTTACCTATCTCAACCCATTCCATCAATTCTTATAGCCTTGGATTGCTTCCAAAATATCTATCATAATTCATTTTCAAAAATCCAAAAAGAGGAAGACACCATTCATCAATCATATTAACCTTTTCAAAGATGTAGATAAACAATATTTGAGAAAAGATCTACAATACAATGAATTTGAAAGTCAAAAAGGTAAAGGACATCCTCAAATTAACATTCCTTTGTGCATTGTATAGAATTTTTTATTTTTTACGAGTATGATCATACTATTGCACTATGAATGCAAATTACACATTTATACATAAAAATCTATTCAGCCATAAATTGTTTTTTCTTAAATACTATCTATATAGTATTCCACCATACTCATCCCTAGGCCCTTATTTATTAGATTCCACCATGGAACACGGCCACTATATTTTCAGCAACAGGAAAACAACTCATTTTTTGCATTTTGTTAAACAGCTCATTTGTATTACAAAACAGTGGACAGATATGATGGACAATATATAAATTTTGTGAAAAAAGTGCATCATTAGATTTACAACACCAATGAAATAATGGTTTGCCCCTATCATTTGTTGGGTATATGAAGCCCAACAGTCACATGGTTGTTTGTCTTCCCTAGAAGACTCTTCATTCCATGTTTGATATGTTTATATATGGCTGTGTGCAACCCATAAATAATGTACTATGTAATTGGATATTGGTTAATAAGAATCCTCCCTGTGTTTCTGGTGGACGTAGCCACTTAGTGGTGAACCACGTTAATCTTGTGTTTTGAGTTCTTTATTGTGTCTATTATTCTTTCTGCTATTTTCTGTTCATTATTATGTGTTTTCTCTGCTCGTTTTAAAACTAACAATTGGTATCAAAGCCACGGTTGGCTTGAGTAGAGATGGGATCCGATTGGATAGTTGATCCTGGAGTTGGGTGATTTTATGTTATCAATAAACAGGCTGAAGTTTTAGATGATGAGGCCGAATCAGTCATCAAAAAATTTCTTGGCAATCTAGACTCGGTAGAGAGTGATGTCCAAGTGGAGGTTGAAACCAAATGTCATTGGTGGGATGGCTGGAAAAAGGAGGAGACTTTGGCTGAAGATGAAGAGGGTTTGTTGTATTCACTATTTGAAGAAGAGATTGGTTTGTTTCCCTTCCAAGATGAGGAGGATGCCTCCCAGGGTGAGGAGGATGTAGTCTTGAATCTAGCGAATGAGGATGACCCTAAAGAAGAAAAGACAAATTGCAGAAGTGATGATTTATTGTTGCAAATTGCAGCAGTGGAGGCAGAGTGGAATGCATTGATAACAGGTACTGCACAAGTTTCTGCACAAAATACAACAATTTCATTCAGTGAGGCAACCGTGAGAATTGGGAGTGATGTTTGTAGGCTATTCACACCTATACAAGAGTGTTATATTTGGGTATTAAAATCTGATAATGGTGATCTTCTAGATATTCTATTACATGGGAGCACAAAAGCAAGAAACTTTGACAGAGGAGTGTATTATACATCTCTTGATAGTAGTGTTCCTGATTATGGATTAATGGATGAAGTAGTTAGAGAATATGTTTTTAACTCTGATCTGACTTGGAGAAGATTAATTCACACTATTCATGAACAGAGTTTGGCGATATTAAAATCTTCTCAAGAGCTGGTTGTAGTATGAGCCTTGGAATGGAGATGTAGGGAATGTTACAGGCTATGCCGGTTGGACTTCACAAGGGAGATTGTTGGGTATATGAAGCCCAACAGTGACATGGTTGTTTGTCTTCCCCAGAAGACTCTTCATTCCATGTTTGATATGTTTATATAAATGGTTGTGTGCAACCCATACATAATGTACTGTGTAATTGGATATTGGTTAATAAGAATCCTCCCTGCGTTTCTGGTGGATGTAGCCACTTAGTGGTGGACCATGTTAATCTTGTGTCTTGAGTTCTTTATTATGTCTATTATTCTTTTTGTTGTTTTCTATTCATTATTATGTGTTTTCTCTGCTCGTTTTTAAACTAACATCATTCACTATATGTGAAAATACTTGTAGGTGCCATTACATTTCCGGCAGCAGCAAAATAATTTATTATACCATGAAAAAATAAATAGGGATCTAAATATATTGTATAATATGTGGAGTATAAAGTTAGGCACTATGAATTTAATGTCCATATTATACTTTTCATATCACGCTACTCGTATCAAAATTTGATCTGAGGTTTAAATGGTATAAAAGACAATATATGGTGGATTGTTTTTCTTGACACTTTTATTGCCTTCTAGAATATCACAATTAAATTTAAAGGTGGTTTCTTTGTTATAGAAGTTCATAGATAAGATCATTGATTTGTAGTATTCTTTAAGTTTTACTTATTATTTCATCATTCAAAATATTAATATTATTCGATTTGTCAATGGCAATTCCTACACCTTTATATGGCAATTCCTATGCCTCTATAAGTTTTTGTTTTAGGTCAAGAATTTTGAAGTCCTTAACTACATTATTTAGAATGTATACTATCTAGGGTGGAACATTTAGATTTGGTTTTATTTATTATGTGAGCCTAGTAAATGGGATATTGGGGGTCATTCTATCATAAGTGTCATTTTATTATGTTGTTGATTGTGTATTGTGGTTGTTATGATTTATCTTTTTTGGTTTTGTGATAATAATTTAGATTATGAAAATGATATAGATTCAATTGATTTTTGTTTTTCAAAACTTACTCCAATAGTTAACAAATTCATTTATAGAGAGGGTGGAGATAAAGAGTAAAGAGTTAAGGATGTGAGAGAGAGGTAGAGACATAGTTTTATATTTTGGGAGAGAGGGGACAAAGTGAGATAGAAAGGAAAAAATAGACAAAGAGAAATTTGATTTATATATAAATTTTATATTTCATGTATATATAGCTTGTATTTTTTATAAAATTTTTTTTTTTTTAAATCTAAAAAAATTTTAAAATAAAAATTTTAAAAAAAGGAAACTGGATCCCATTTTGTTTTTGAAACGGGAACCTGTTTTAGAACAAGATCTCATTGATTAGATATGGGCTCAGGATCCCGAAGCTAAACAAGATCCCGTTTTAAATTTTTGCTTGGGATCTTGATCCCAATGTGAAACAGGATCCCATTTAGTTTCTCATGCGCTCTGTGAGATTTGCCATTTTTATCTAAGTGTAAAACTTCCACACTAAGTGGACATAACTTTGTGCACTTAGAATATTAAATTACTATGTATTATTAAAACTAAATTAATTTAATTAATTAAGCTATGTCTTATTAATTCATTAACTATTCCCCTTGATCATTTTTCAATTGATTTCCCCTCTCCTATTAATTAAAATAAATAAATCAACTTGAACACATTTAGAATTAATAATTTGACACATATAGAATAGTATTCACGAAAAAATTACATTTGGGTTTCTTTGCAAAATCAAAAGGCTCCTCTAAAATACCTAGAATTATATCTAGATGCTTTAAATGATCTTCCCAAGTCTTGTTTAAATTGAAATGTCATGAAAGAATACTAAAACACGTATTATTAATTTCTTAAGGAATATCCAATTCATGCATGACTTGAAGATAGTTAGTCCATCTATCAAATTGACTAACATGACCAAAACCTCAAAGTATTCAAAATGATGCTTGAATATCACTTTAGTTAGTCCATCTATCAAATTGACTAACATGACCAAAACCCTAAAGTATTCAAAATGATGCTTGAATATCACTTGATGCATCTCCTCATCCACTACATTGATTTGATGGTAGCGCAATCTCAAATAAAAATTTGAAAAATGCATCGTAGCTCCATGCAACTCATCACTTAGCACTTTGATCTTTAGAATGTTGCATCTATTTTTTTCATTTTTCTTATTAAGGCTTTAAGTTGACACATGTGTATTGCCATCTTTTTTCTTTACAAGAACCCCTAATGAACCAAATGGACTAAAAATATGTCTAACTATAATGGAACCTATCTCTAAGAGCTCCTTTGCTACCATTTTTGTTTAAATTCATCTAAATATATATCTAGTTAGATTTCAAATGCATAAATTTTAATAATTTGGTTATAATTTGACCCTTATAAACCATTAATATAAAACAAAAACAATTTTAATATTAAATTTAAATAAATATAATTTTTATATTAAATTTGAATGTTTCTAAATGGTATTCCAAATTTAAATTTGAATTAGGCTCTATATTTGTATGACCATTAGAAATTCGAATGCATAGACATTTGAAATGTAGAAGAAAAAACCTATGTCACAAAAATAACAATAAAAAAAAATAGTTGAAAATAATGTGTACTCATTATTACAATGAATTATTTTATTTTTTTTCTTTTATATTTCAAGCAATGCACAAATAGAAAATTATGGTGAATTTTTTTCCTTAGGAGTTTGGCAAAAAATGTAGTCCATTATCAGAGACCAATTCATAATCTCATGGTGGCTAATTTTGTAGGTTTGGAAACAACTCTACCTCCTCTAAATCGGAAAATAAAATAATAAATTATGGTAGACACTTACAGCTCTACCGAATGTCAAGAAACATAAAAATAAATCAATTAAAAATTGAAATAGAGGAGGTAGAGTACCATGCTTTTTTATTGCAGCATATTGAGAAAATTAGAAGTTGCCACGTAGAGTTCCCTACCTGTAGCATGTATGATATTCTTTATTCGAACAACACTATGAATAGGCCCATGTAAAAGTAAACTAACCTAACTAAAAAATCAAGAAACAAGACAAGGATGAATTAAGCATGCAAGTCATGCATTATTGGGTAGATATAGTAGAATATCAATTAAAGGAAAAAATAAATGATGTATGAAAAAAAAATAACTAAAGATAGGATACATGGTGGATCTCTCAAACTGTGAGATTAATTATTAGTTTTCTTCATACTCCCCTTTTGATGCAGAAAAGGCTCATAATCTAATCTCTAAGTGATAAAAATTAAATTTTATCTTGAGTGTCGATGTGTTTCAATTCTATTTCTTTCTTCTACATCAAATTTCGGATGAAGTGATACTTCAGGTCAAAATGCTTTGTTCTACTATGATGGACTGGATTCTCTGCTAATTTGATGGTATTTACATTGTTACAAAATAATATACTTCTCTCCAATTTCTTGTGTACCCATTGAGGTGACTGCAACATACTTTGCTTCTATGGATGAGAGAGAAACAATACTTTTTCTTTTTTGAGCTCCATGTATCAAACCAAAACCAAAAGAAACAATTTCTAAATTACAGATATCCAAACTACCTCCCAAATTTGAATAACTAAACCCAACATGATCACAAACCTTTTAGAAGATTAGTAATGAATACAAAAATTTAGAATTCTTTTCACATATCTCAAAATTTTTATTGGCTACCTTCATATATGTCTATGGTGGATTTGTTATGTACCTTGAAACAAGTGAAACTAAATATGCAATATCAAGCCTTGTGTGGGTGAGAAACATCAAACTCCCAACAATACTTCCATAAGATGTCTCATCAACTATTTTAGAAGCATCATCTCTACACAACTACATGAGAACTTGGAGTTGAGGTTGGGTTCCAATCAACCATATCAATTTTCTTCAACATATCCTTTGCAAACTTTGACAATAAAACTTTCATCCTTTCTTTGATAAACCCCCACTACAAGAAAATATTTCATGAGACGTAGACCTTTCATCTCAAATTCATACATGATAGTAACTTTTAACTCATCTTTCATCTTAGAACTACTACCCATATACAATAGATCATAAAAATACAAATTTTTAATAAGAATATCATTAGCTTCTTGTTTGTAGTAAAGGGTAGGTTCACTCTTTCTTCTCTTGAAGCCGCTATCTTTAAAGTAGTCATAAATCCTTGCATACCATGCTATTAGTGCTTGCTTGAGGCCATATAAATCCTTCTTTAACCTATAAAAATGATGCTCTTTTCTTGCCACTTCAAAACCATGTGGTTGTTCTACATTTCCTTTCTCTTCTAAGTACCCAATTAAGAAGGAACTTTTCATGTCCATATGATATATGCTCCAATTATTTTAAGCTACTAATGAAATCAATATTCTAATAGTCTCTTGTCTTTCTGCTAGTACAAATCTATCTTCATAATCAATGCCATACTTCTATGTGAAGCCTTTAGCAACTAACCTTTCCTTATTCCTTTCAACACTCTCATCACTATTGTACTTTATCTTATAGACCAATTTGGTGCCAATCTCCTTCTTGTCATGTAGAAGATCTATAAACTCCCATGTTTCATACATCTGAATAAAATCTATCTTTTCTTTCATTTCTTGCATTCAAACCTCATATTAATTAGTACATGCATCTTCAAAATATGATGGTTCAAACTTAGCCTTGGAAACTAAAGCAAAATTCATGGTCTCACCTATTCTAGAGTTTCTTCATGTGCTTGATTTTCAATCCTTTGATAAATATCACTCAATCTTCTTACCTTCCTTATATAACTTGGAGTTGGATTCGGCCATAAACTTGGGATTGAAGAATTAGATGAGGGGTTGCTTGGTGGAATTGTAGAACTTGAAACAAAAACATTAGTGGAATACTCATGATCAATATTATCAATAATAACATTATTGAAAAAAGATTTATCTTCTCAACATGGCCTTTTTGATGACCATAAGCTCCCCCTTCATCAAAAATTACATCTCTTGACACAATAAGCCTATTATTGAGAGTATTATACAATCTGAAAGTCTTACTTTTCTCACTATACCCAATAAAAATTCATGACTAATTTTTTGGATCTCCCTTTTATCTTTTTTGATTAGGTAAATGTACATAGGCTAAAAATCAAACTTTTAAATGATTAAAATTCATCTTTGTCTCATACTAGGCTCCATAAAGAGTCATCTGGTCAATTGCATTGGCAGGGCTTTAATTGTGAATGTACACTACTGTAGCAAATACATCTCCCTAAAATGAATTATTGAATCCCTTGGTTTGTAACATGCTCCATGCCATTTTAACCACTATAAAAAATTTATTTTTAGTTACACCATTTTTTTTTGAGTTGTGTATGTAGCGGTGAGTTGACTCTTGATACATTCATATCCCAATATCTTTGAAAAAATATTGAACAAAATTCTTTTCCACGATGAATCCTTAAGAATTTGATTTTGCACCCTTTCTCATTTTCCACTAGGACTTTAAATCTTTTGAATGTATCAGGGGCTTCATCCTTAGCCTTCAAAAAATACACTCAACATTTTTATTAGTAATCATCAATAAAAGTGATAAAATATGATGACTTATCCAAACCCTTTGTTTGCATGGGATCATAGTTATCTAGATGAACAAGTTAAAGTGGGTAATGGGTCCTCCCTACATTTCCCTTTGAAATGTTTTCCCTTTCATGGTTTCCTTTAGCACATCCTTCAAAAATCTTCTTGTGCTATTCAATCTTGGGAAAATGAGAAACTAATGCTTGTGATGTTTGAATCTTCAAACAATGAAAATTTAAATGTACATATTTAAGATGTCATAACTAGCTTGTATCCTCATTTGACATATTGGAAAGGGTGTTATTCTCACCAAAATTTAATGGGAACATCCATTTTTTTGTCATAGAGATAATTGTAACCACCCTATTGCCTCGGCTCTTATCATAGATTGTAGATTTCTTATTTTCTAAGACAACTTTATAGTTCTTCTCATATAATTTTTCAACTCTTAATAAATTATGCTTTAGTTGTGGAGTGTAATAGATGTATTTAACATTCATCATACTTTATTTTGCGTGAAATTCCATAGCTCCTTTTGCAACAACCTCCAATGATTTATTGTCATGAAACTAGACCTTGGATTTGAAACTGACATCCTTTGTTGAAAATAACTTCTCATTTCTTGACATATGGTAGAGAATCTACAATATAGATACCAAACATCTTAACTAGTATTTTTATCTACATCATAAGATAAAAATGAATGATCTAGAGGATTTTCATCACCTTGTTGAGCATAATGTACACTTTTGTGTTCTTTTAATCTATAATCCCATTCAAAGTGTTCATACCTGTTATAATGGTAACCTTGAACATTTCTCTTATTAAACCAGCCTCTACCTCTCCCTTTGGAACCACCTTTGCCTCTATTTCCAATTGAATTATTTTGATTTTGAACTCTACCTTGGCCTTGATTTCTTTTTTTGTTGTAGATGAAGGATACAAATCTTGTTTCTTGGTCTCAAAAGCTCAACTAGGAGCCGAAAACTCAGGAATTGAAATCCAACATCAAACAATGGAGCTCTTCCCTATGAAATGAGAAAAACCAAACAAATAAACAACTTTAACCACACATTCAATGTATGCTTTACTGCATTTCTTTTCTATGAACCAAGGTCTTGTGCAATAATGATTTTTCTCTCACGTTTTAACACCATGCACAAGAGGCTATGAAAGAACGAAAATCTATGAATTGAAAGTGATAATCAAAATTATTTGCAAAAGGAGATGAAATGTGAATAGAACTCAAAGTGATGTTATGACACCAAGATTTCAAGAAATGAGAGAGGCATATGTTAGAGGCTCAAATGGTTTTATAGGCCTCCTCATGAAGAAAATCCATTGTAGGAGCAATATAGGATTAAAGAAGGTAGTCGGAGATAAGAATTTATCCCACATTCGCTAAATGGTTGCATTGTATGGGATAAAAAAGGGATAAATAGGATGAAAAAGATAGGGTGGAGATTAGGTGAAGATGAGGGTTTTATTTAGAAGTGTAGAGAGTTCAATGTGCTAGGTAAATGAAAACGATTTACATAAATAAAATATTAACGAATTAATCAAATAGACCAGTAAAGTCCATTTAATTAATAGAGAAATTATGAAAAGCATGAGGACATTGTATTGAAAATTCTTGTGTCTACATTTTTCTCCTCTTTGAGACAATGCAACCACTTGCATTGTTTCAAAGGAAAATCAATCAATTGATATATTCTCTAGATATCCTGGTAAGGATGATGATTGATATGATACATTTTGTATATGCCCTATCAAAAGATTGATTGAATAGAATGTGATGAATATTTATTGATTAAATAGAATTTGATGAATATTTATCTCTCAATATATTACTATAAGATGATTGGATGATTAATATTGAGTGAGTGATTAAGTTGAGATGCACATTTAATGAAAATGCATAATAAAGAGGCAAAATTGAACAATTGATGGAAATGAGCAATATAGCTATGTTAATAAGTTGATTAAGATGATTAAGGTGATTAAGTTGAGTAAGATTGATGCTAGTGCAAGATAAGTGAGTCCAATGATTGATTGATTGATTGATGCAAGGGCAATGAGGTTTGAAGAAGCAAGTTGATTGATTTGATAAAGCCATTGGTTAAAAATATTAAGAGACATATATCAATTGAATAAAGCATCTGATTTATCATTGAAACAAGAAGGATGATGAAGAGATGATGAAGGGTAGATGAAAGAAAGAAATTAATGATGGAAAGTGATAAAAAGGAGATGAAATGATAAAAGGGAGGAGATGATGAAGGAATAGAAGAAGTGATGAAAGGAAAGATATGAAGATCAAATAATTGAAGATAATGAAAGCAAAAGATGATGAAATAAATGAAGATGAATAAGGAAGTGATGAAAATTCTTGTACTTTTAAAGTGCTTATATCATTATTGAGCTTATTATGGAAAAAGGATGAACTCATCTTGATATGGATTCGACCTAAATGAATCATAACAGTTGTATATAGGAAGACACATCAAACAATGAAGGAATGCTCCAATTCACATGAGACCCATACATCCTCAATGTTCTAGACAAGTCATCATATTACTAAAGAACAATCCACAGGTACCAATAAAATGAACCAGCCCCATCCTTTCCCTTCTAGTCAAAGACAAATCTTGGTGATAAAATCTCTAGTTAGAGACATCTTGGAAAAGATAAAAGACATCTCACCAAAGATAAAAAAAGATATAAGCAATCGGAGACCAAATAAACAAAAACACATCATGTTTCATGCAAGAATGGTTCTCCTCACAATTGAATTTGAATAGATTAATAGGAATATTTTTCTATCTGCGCGATCATAATTTAATCAGGTCATGATTTTACTGAATCCTAGAAGATGAATTGCATGCATATCTAAAAATATACTAACCTCTTCAAACTGAATGCTTTATTATAAAGAAAAGATGAAATGATTTCATAGTTCCTCTAACCATGATATGTCAAGTATCCCTTGATCTGTTGTGAAATAAAGGATATGCCCCAACAACCTAGCTTAGTGTGGAGGGAAAAGCATGGATGTGTGGGAAATGCCAAAAAACTCACATACCATTATTGTTGCTACTACTACTAGTAGTTCTACTACTATTTTCACTTTCTTGGTCCTTTGGAATGTCAACATGTGGTTCTTCTTCATCAAGTGGTCCATGATGTTTTCCCTTTTCTTATTCCTTTCCTATTTGTTCCATTTCTCTTTCATGGTCCATTCTCAATTGGTATCTACTCTTAGGTGCCATGATTGATAATTCTGACCTTTGATCTATATGACAATGTATATGAGACTCAAAGTTGGATGAAATGCAAATTCCAAAATGCAAGGAGAACCTAAAGAGTGTATTGTGAGAAGACTTTAAATGGATTATGAAGATGAATATGAGGTTTCAAATTGACTTAGATGATGACAACTCTAAAGTGGGATAAAGGTAACTCTAGATCTAAAAAATGATTATGTAGGCAAGATTAACTTGTGCTATAATGGATAGACATAAGGAAAATGATCAAAGGAGGGTATGATAAGGTAGGAGATGATGAAATCCAAGTAAGTTGCCCTATTGTAAGACACTGATATGATTCCCAACTCAAGTACTATAGACCTCAAGTGGTAAACATGATATGACAACCAATGTTTGATTTATGACCAAAAAGAGTAACCTAGATGCAAACTAAGATTTTTGTTTTAGAAATGATGGATATTCAAATGGGTGTGACCAAATGAGAGACTTGGATATGCAAGGAATATTGACACAAAGCCTAAATGATTAGAATGGGAAAGATGATGCCAATACAAAAAGATGTGTTTATGTTCTTAGTTATCTATCATGAAAGTGCAATGTTCTCAATTCTCTATCACTTCAAAGTGTAAAGTTGTTAATCAAATGTGCAAAGTTCTGATATGTGACAAGTCTGGTTGATCTCTAAATAAACTGGTTGAATTTGCTTGTTGGTTGTGACAAATTGTGACAAGAAAACACTCAAGCACAAGAACACAATATCTAAATGTCTAATAGGAAATAGTGTAAATGTGATGTGTATGTTCAATAACCCCTCAAGGCCAATTTTTCACTAGTCTCAACACAATCAAGAACACTTGAAGACAAAAGTATATGGTGAATTGGATTAGAATGCAAACCATTCATCCCACAACTTGGTATTTCTTCACCTTGAGTGCTCAACACATTCAGGAGTGTTTAACAGTCTTGGCTTTGTGAGAGAGGATAGGTAAGGGGCCCTAGGCCTAGATGCATAAGCCAATTGCCCTTTTTCTAGATAGCTATAAATATCCTATACAAAGTTGGAAAGGTCTATCTCATCTCAAGGAAATATATATGGTGAGTATCCTAGGGGGGAAACTGATTATCACCTTACACTGAAATTGACACACTAAGGCAAATAAGGGTAGGCTTCTAACTTAGTTGTCTAGTAAGATTTTGGGGACTTGATGTCCATTCGAGCATCAAATCTCCCCACCCTTGGATAGGGCTCCCCTCATCATTGTAAGGTCTAATATATTTCACACAAGTGTGGATACATAACAAGTTGGAAGAATGACTAAAAACCAAAAGTGGAAGACTTTCACCCTTTTGCCAATTTATATAGCGAGTCAAATTGAAAAAACCACTTGGGTCGATTGGTCTGTTGGAATCAAGCAACCCTGAGAGGGGGGGCTGAATTAGTGTTCTCAAATTTTAAATTTTATTAACTTGTTCCTTTAGCCACTTAATGAAAATGTATAAAACAAAGATGCAGAAACACAAAGTAATCAGAAAAAACACCATAACACCAGATTTTATAAGTGGAAAATGTAGTTGACGGAAAAATCACAGTGGGGATAATACCCACAGTATAAATATACTTTTTTGAAGTATAAAAATATTACATAGGGGAATGCACGTGCATTCAGGCACACTTCTCAAATCATAATAACAACAAGGTCTACAACCCTTGGGAAGACTCACTATCTTACAATATATTTTACCAAATATAATTGAAATGTTTCAACTGAAAAATAGCATCTACAAATGGCAAGGTACAATTTTGGCTAAGAACAAAACTCTTGATATCAAACTTCTCTGCTATATTGCTCTATTCTACTGATCTGTAATATTCTGGAGCACAAATACTTCATTTGTGTATAATCAAATACAAACACTTGTCATACCTCCACTGATATGGAAAATGATCATATCCACTATTCTTATATATCCACAACATGAAATTAGGTGTTCTATAGGTCGGCATCAAGAATATTATACAAATGATGAAACATGTATGCTTTGTCGGCTCAATCTAAACTCCAATACATATGCGGACCAAAAATAATTATCCACATGCTTCGTAGATGCTAGCTAGACATCTCCAAACACAAAAAAAATGACCAAATTCTTTCCACCAATTCCGCACAATGATCAACTATCCAAAACATCCATACCACACTGTTCATCCCAAAAAACTGTACATTGTATCTTCAAAATCAAATGAAAAACATCATTGGAGGCTAAGATTATAGAATAAGGTGCTCCAGACATCTAACTATCTTCTAATAGCTCCACAACATAAGATTTTCAATCAAAATTAAATGCCAACCAAAATACTGCATTCAGTCAAACGGACTGTCTAACTTACTAGACTTAACCAAATCTCCATTCTGACTTTCGGTAGGTTCAGATCACACACTGTGTATAGGATGACTAACTCTAGTTTCCATAAATGACAACATTTGATGCCTTGTACATTGTCTTTTGCTAGCAATCTCCCATTTGGGCATTGATGGTAACACTTAGTGAAAAATGACTAAGTGTCGTAAACAACACCGACATATATACATTGCAAAACTCAAAAATGCATAATTCCAAAACTTCCCCTAAGATAAATACAACATTTTTTACCACCCTATACTTCCCCCTTAACATCAATGGAAAAGATAGAGATTTAGATGCCAATAGTTCAAACTAAAAATTCTATATATAGACCACATATATAAACAAATCTTACTGCCTTACAAAACCTTGAAGATATCAACAAAAGTGTTTTTCAACAAGCTCAAATGGTTGTCCCAACCCTTCTTGAGACCTTCAAGATTTGATATGAGACCTTTGAATAGGTAAGCTTTCAATTTTGTTGACTTGAGATCCTATAGCTCACTAGCGGCATGACCATCCCAACCATCCTTCAATGCACAAAGCATTGTATCCAACTCAGGAGCGATATGACTCCAAAGTTCACTGACTCTGCCAATAATATTTCAGCTAATTGATTTTCATGCTCCTTGGACTTATTTTCAATATCTTTAGTGAACTTGGACAATGATAGACATGATTTGTAAATATAGACACCTATGGATAATGCATCTTGAATTATCTTAACATATGTGTCTAATACAACTATGTCATCTGCAATCATCCTCTTCAAGATTTGGAGCCTCTTGGCATTAAACTCATTGCAAACCTTTACCTCAGTGGACTATGGTATAATAATTTTTTTAGTTATGGTCAAGGTTAAAATATGGTTTGAGTTATAGTTTAATTATCAATATGGTTCAAGGAGAATTAGGGTTAGGGGTAAACTAGGGTTATGGTTTTAAGGTTAGGCTACAATTAGGGTTAGTATTGTAGGATAATAATTCAGTATTGTGGTTATGGTTAGGGTTAGGGTTAGGGTTAAGGTTTACATCATTGTTAGGGTAAAGGTTAGGGTTAGCATCAAGGTCAGGGTTTGGTTTAAGTTTAGGATTATGGTTAGGGTTAGGATTTAGGATTTGGTTAGCATCAAGGTTAGGATTTGGTTTAAGTTGAGGATTATGGTTAGGGTTAGGATTTAGGATCATTGTTAGGGTTAGGGAAAGGTTTAGGGTTAGGGTTTACTATTAGGGTTACAATTATGTTTAGGGTTTATATCAAAGTTGGGGTTAGGGTAAGCGTAATTATAGTAAGGGTTAGGGTTAGGGTTAGGGTTAGGATTAGGGTTTAGTGTTAGAGTCATTATAATGTTTAGAGTTTATACCATGGTTAGAGTTAGCATTAAGGTTATGATTTAGTCTAAGTTTAGGATTATGGTAATCATTAGGATTTAGGATTACAGTTAGAATTATTGTTAGGGTTAGGGTTAGGGTTGAATTTATGGTTATGGTTAAGGTTAGTGTTTATTATTAGGGCTACAATTATGTTTAGCGTTTATATCAAATTTAGGGTGATGGCAACCATAATTATAGTAAGGGTTAGGGTTAGGGTTATGATTATGATTAGGGTCTAGTGTTAGAGTTAGGATAATTGTTAGAGTTTATGTCATGGTTAGGGTAAGCATCAAGGTGAGGATTTGGTTTAGGTTGAGGTTTATGGTTAGGGTTAGGGTCTAAGATTACAGTAAGGATTATTGTTAAGGTTGGGGTTTCATGTTAGGGTTAAGTTTATGGTTAGGGTCAGTATTTGTTAGGGTTACAATTATGTTTAAGATTTATATAAAAGTTAGGATTACTGTAAGCATAATTAGAGTTAGGGTTAGGGTTAGATTTGGTTTAATGTTAAAGCTATAGTTTGATTTGGTTTAGGATTTGAGTTCAATTTAGTTTATGATTTCATTTTGGTTTAGTTTAGGGTTAGTGTTTAATTTTATTTAAGATTACGATGTATTTTATTTTATTGTTAGGAGTAGAGCTAAATTTGGTCCAGGATTAGGGTTCAATTTCTTTTATAGTTAGTGTTATGGTTTAGTTTCAATCAAGGTTAAGGTTAAAATTAGGGTATAGGATAAAGGTTAGGATTTGGATTTTGTTTATGATTATGGTTAGGGTTAGGGTATAGGATTATAGTCATAATTATTGTTAGGGTTAGGGTTAGGGTTAGGTTTTAGTGTTAGGGTTAAGTTTATGGTTACGATTAATATTTGTTAGGGTTACATTTTTGTTTAGGGTTTATATCAAAGTTAGGGTTAGGGTAAGCATAATTACATTTAGAGGTGGGGTTAAATTTGATTTAGTGTCAAAGTTATAATTTGATTTAGTTTATGATTTGGGCTTAATTTAGTTTATGATTTGGATTTAGTTTAGTTTCGTGTTAGTTTTTTATTTAATTTAAGATTATAATGTACTTTATTTTTGTGTTAGGGGTAGAGCTCAATTTGGTATAAGGTTAGGATTTAATTTTATTTATAGTTAGTATTATGGTTCAATTTCATTCAAGGTTAAGGTTACAATTAAATTAGTATTAGGGTTATGATTCAATTCTATTCACTATTAGGGTTACAATTCAATTATTTTTAGGGTTAGTGTGGGGTTTGGTTAAGTGTTAAGATATATGTGACTCAACGTGGTTCAAGATTTGGGTTCAATTTGATTTAGGGTTAGGACTTAGTTTGGTCTAGTATTAAAGTTCAAATTGGTTTCTAGTATTAGGGTTAGGGATCCATTTGGTATATGGTTAAGATTCAAATCAATTTTGTGTTTGGGCTCAATTTGATTTGGGTTAGGGTTAAGGTTTAATTTGGTTTAGTGTTATGTTTAGTGTTAAATTTTTTATATTGCTAGAGGTTCTAGTATTAGGGTTAGGAATAAATTTGGTACAGGGTTAAGGTTTAAATAGTTTTGTGTTAGAGCTCAATTTGACTTGAGTTAGGGTTAGTGTTAGGGCTAGGATTAAATTTCAATTTCATTTAGTGATATATTTTGTTTAGGGTTAGTGTTTCTAGTATTAGGGTTAGTATTAGTGTTTCTAGTATTAGGGTTAGGGATCAATTTGGTATAGGATTAAGGTTCAAATTAATTCAGCATTAGGATTTTATTTTATTTGAGTTAGGGTTAGAGTAAGGTTCAATTTGGCTTAGTGACATGTTTAGGGTTCAATTTGGTATAGGGTTAGGGTTAGGATTAGGGCTAGAGTTAGGGTACACTTCTGTTTAATATTGATAACTTTAACTTTACTATTTGATTTGGTTTAGTGTTACGATTAGGGTACAACATTTTTAAGGGTTAGGATTAGGGTTCAATTTCATTTAGGGATAGGGTTCAATTTGATTTAGTGCTAAAGTTAGAGTTTGACTTAAAATTCCAATTCAATTTGGTTTATGGCACATTTGAGTTTATAGTAAACATTTAGTTTAGTTTAGTGTTAGGGTTAGAGTTTAATTTAATTTGGTTCAGAGTTTGAGTTATGGTTTAATTATGTTTAATGTTTAATTAGTTTAGTTAGGTTTTGGGTTATAATTTGTCAAACAATTGGATTAGTATTAGACTTAGGGTTATAACTTGTCCCATATATATTAGACCTACTGTAGACGTATAAATCTAACCACCTACTTAAATAAATATTTAATATTTATTGAAGCCACATCGCCCTATTAATTAAATTTTATTTAATTACTTCATTTTCATCTATTTGATTAAATGAATTATTCAATATATTTTAGTTTATTCATCTAACCCCTTTTTAACCTTTAATTAAATAAATTGCTTTATTTAATTAAATCTCCCTTTCACCATGTTAATTAAATTTACATTTAATTAAATTCATCCTTGTATATAAACAAATCAATTTCTTTTATAAACCCCCCCACTTGCATTTTCCTACAAATGCAAGTTGCATCTATTTTAGTTGAAATAAAATATTTGATTTTAATTAAAATCCTATTTCTCCCACTTGCCCCTTCCTACATTTCTCACTTTCCTTCTAATAATTCTTCTACAACTTATCTAATCTCTGTCATTTAGCCATAATTCTTCCAATCATATCATGTTCCTAAATTTGGGGGGTAACTTCTCAAATTTGGATGAGAGTCTTCTAAATGCAACAAAGATTTTAATCTTTCAACAAGTTAACTTGTTAAGTTCCCCAAATTTGTAAGGCTCTTACAAATTTGTCTCCAAAGTCATTTTAACCATTAATGGTTGATTCAACCTTCCCTCATGGTCAGAGACTTTCTCTCTAACTTAACTCTCATCTAACTCAGGGGTCTCATCAAGCACTTATGGCTTTGACCCTAGTTATCCCATCTAACCCATGCACAAGAGTTTACCCCTTGGGTAAAATCTTTATCCAATGGATGACCCTAACCCTACCATAACCCAACCTCCTAAGGTGACCTTCATGTCTTCTCAGGTATTTAATGCCTCTTGCATCTCCTCTCAAGCCACCTCTTGTTGACAATTGTCACCATTTTATTGCTGAAAATTGTAAACATGGATGGAGTAACTTTCAATCCTAGCCATTTTTAAGATTATTGAATCTTAACAATCCATTGCCCTATTTTCTCTCTAAAGAGCTCACTTTCTTCATTCTCCATAACCAAGTTTTATGCATCTACATTATAGTCTAATTATATCAAGCATTTTAGCCTCTCTTTGTTAGAATGACATTTTAGCATTTAGAAGAATTTCATATCATAGCATATCCATGTTAGTATATCATGTTATGGTAGTTTCATAATATATCTATCATATCATCATCTTCATCCTTGCTTAATATAATCGTTTGAACATATCATATAGATCTTACAATGCATTCATGCATATAGATCACAATATCACGCATTCTTGAAGTTGTCATTCCTAAAGTCATTTGCTCAATGATCTGAGAGCAAAAATTTGGCTTTACGGATCCTATGAGATAGAGAACAATGAGACACATCTGGGAAGTTAACTAGTTCAAGTTTGTAAATGTTTATACTAAAAAGTCTCATTGGTATGTTGGTCCTTTGATCTCAATGTTGATATTCTGATCACCACATATTCCAACACACACCTAGGATATTATTTCTATTAGAGATATTGATAATTTCTCTCATGTCTACATATTTTATCATTTTACTCCAACAAATTATTTTCAAAAGGTTTGTTCTCCCTCATCCCATGTGGGTATTTTATTACATGTTTCTTCTTTATAGCTTCGTGTTACGTTTTTGAGAGCTTCCATCATTTGTTCATACTTAGTCATCTTACATGAAAATGAGGTCAATATATGAGTAGTATAGTTTGATAGTATGCTCTAAGACATTTCCACCATTTTTTTGCACGTTTTAGTTTATTGTTTTTCTCCAATATGGCTTCTAGTTATTTAATTAAATACTACCATAAATGTGTTTTTTCTAATGGTATTTCCTTAGGTCAAGTACTTTGTAAATAGATCATGATTATTTGTTTTGTGAGTTTTACCTTGTAAAAATAAAAGACAAATTTGAGAACTTCAATTTCCTCTTATATGGTAATTCCATTCCAACTATTAATAGCTCTTTAGCTACTTAAGTTTGAACTATGCTTTAAATTATAATTCAAATTTTAGCTAGTCCTAGTACACTTCATCCATTAATTTGACATCTCGTGATCAATTCAAAATTATGACATTAATATCTTTTAAGATAAATAGAGTTAAATATCTTATATTATGCATTGGTAAAACTATAACTTATGTGAAATAACAATTAAACAAAATTATTAACTAACATTTAAAAATAATATAACAACAATAATAATTAATTAAAAAAATACTTTAAAATTGTATTAAATGCCTCATATTCTTTATCAACCATATGACATGAGATGGTGGTGATGTGCACTGCAAGCTCTATAGAATGCACCAAATTCTTTGGAATGAATCTAAATATGTGTTTAGACACAGTAACTGGGAGTACCATGAATCTAAATATGTGTTTAGACACAGTAATTGGGAGTTAAAAATATTTTATTGAACGATGTGGTTCCCTCGATTGGGTCAATGAGGAATACGACACTGATTCAATGAAGCAATGGAGGGAGTGTGTGCAGTGAGCCACAGTGAACCCATCCAAGCATACATCCATCTTATTGTATTCCCATTGGATAATATAAGACTATATGTATGTAAGCTAAGGCGTAAGTTATTTGAAGGCAGGCAAGTCAGGAAATAGTATTGTCGCTCTCCCATTCACACACATATTTGAGATACGGTTTCAAACCCATCCATTCCCCGGCTGGCTAACCTGAGTAGTGCCTATCAAGTATACAATGCCGGCTATGAAGAACATACTGTCCTTAATTCAAAATGGTCTGACAAATGTATATGGCAGCTGCATGTATAAGTTTTGACAGAATCCCTCAAAGGCTCAAGAGATGTTATCACTTGGAATACAAAGATTGCAAGATTGGAAGAAAATGATTTTGTTGAAAAGGTTTTCAAAATTTTGAGACAAATCCAATTGGCAGGTATAAAGCCAAACTCTTTGCCAGAATTCTCCTTGCCTGTGTGAAAATGGGAGCTTTTGAATAGGTCATGGAGATGCATCAAAACATAATGGCATGGGGATTTTCATTATATATTATTGTTAGAAATAATCTGCAAGATGTGGAATCATAGACATAGCAGAAGGCTAGATGTCATCTTCCTCTCCTAAGAAAAACAACAATTAAAATAGTATGAAGTGACTTACCATAAGATTGAAGTGACTTACAAATTAAAAAATGAAGCAGTAAAATAATAGTATAAAATGACTTACCATAAGATTGAGCACAAATGAAGGCATTCTCTCAACGATGTTGACATTGCAAAATCATATTTGTTTGCAGGTTGGAGGTGACCAATGTTTCAGCTGCAAAGGAAAACATTTGGTTTCATTTATAACTCATCGACCAATGCATAAAGAAAATTGTGCTGAGCTTCCTTTCAAATTCTTTGAGCGTAATAAACAATAGAAATTTAAAAGTAGAAAGCTCATAAAACATAAGAAATAAATTTGTTAAAAAAAACATCTTTTACAAAATATTTACAGACTAATTATAAAATATATAAAAATAACTTTAAAACTCTTTTTAAAACTATTGTACTTCGTCTCTCTCAAGTTTTTGTGTATGCTTTGTTTAGAGATTTTATTACCATTTTCTAATTGTAAAACATAATTTACATTGACAACGGATTATTCATATCCAATTAATTCGTTATTGCTAATAATATTTTATAAATTTATATATATATATATTCTTTTGGACTTTAATGTGATATTCTAATAAAAAATAGGATTCCAAAGAAGGATATGTTTGGGATTATTCTTAACCAAAAGTCTAGTTGAAATCTAATAAGTATAATATTATTATATTATATTTTTTATTGTTCAATTTGGTTTAGTGTTAGGGTTAGGGTTCAATTTGTTTTAGTATTCAATTAGACTTAGGGTTATGGTTAAATTTGATTTAGTGTTCAATTAGGTTTACAGGTAAGGTTCAATTAGGTAAGGTTCAATTTGGGTTAGTGTTCAATTAGGTCTAGTGTTACATTTAGGATTCCATTTGGTTTATTTTTAGGTTTAGAATTATAGTTAGGATTGGGATTAAAATAGTAGCCCTAATTCAATAAGGATTTGGGTACATTTTAGTTTACTATTAGGGTTAGGGTTTTATTTGTTTTAAAGTTACAATTTGATTAGGTTGAGAGTTAGTGTATGATTTAGCTTAGGGTTAGGATTCAATTTAGTTTAGTGTTTGATTTTGTTTCAAGTTAGTGTTCAATTTGATGTTAATGTTACTCTTTCTTTTGGTTTAGTGTTAAGGTTTCATTTGGTTTATTGTTTAATTAGGTTTAGTTTTAGGCCTGAATTTTGTTTTAAGTTTATGGTATAATTTGATTTAGGGCTAGGGTTCAATCAACTATAGTGTTCAATTATCTTAAGAGTTGGGATTAAATTTGTTTTAATGTTAAATTAGGTCTTTGGTTAGAGTTCAATTTGGTTTAGCATTAGGGTTAGGGTTCAATGAGGTTTAGGATCATGGTTTAATCAAGTGGTAGGATTAGAATTTAATTTAGTTTTGGATTGGACTTAGGGTTCAATTTTATTTAGTGTTTAATTTTAGGTTTAGGTTTAGGTTTATGGTTCAACTTGGTTTATTGTTCAATTAGGCTCAAAGTTAGTATTCAATCTGGCTTAGTGAACTTTAACAACAAATTTTAATTATAATTAAATATTCATTTAAGCCTAATGCTTTAATTATAATTAAATATTCATTTAACACTAATGCTAATTGAACACTATCCCCAATTAAAATTTAACCTTGACCCTTAACTCCAAGTTAAGTGCAATTTGTTTAAGAGGTGCTTGGTATTTTCTTCTTTTAATTAGGGATGTTGATAGATTTATATAAAAATCAAATTGATTGAAATATTCTAATCTATATTGTTCAACGTAAAATATTACAGTACATTTAGCAAAAGTAATGTTTATCACTATAATGGAATTTTTATTATTATAATCTCTATAGTATACCACTATGATCATGTCATATGTCTAAAATTTGAAATTAAAAAAGAGAATTAAATGTTTCCATATGAAAAAGTTTAAATACTTTATAAAAATGAATGCTATTGAAATTTACTATATATGAACAATTATTATAATATAAATTATATGTATTCATTAAGTCTAGAGGTTTCCTACAATAGCAACAAAAATATAAGTTAACCTTTCTCTTTTTGAATAAATTTGACTTCTATCATCTTGTAATTAACTATCTGATTTCCAATATTAATATATAATTTTTCCAACATAATAACCCAAAAATAATTAAAAATAAAAACGAAAATGAATAGTGACAAACTAAGATAGTTTCGTAATTACATACTAGTGATAGTGTAATTAAAATGTGTTCAGATTTTAATCGTTCTATATGATTTTTCCATACCTAAATGCGCTTGCATTCAAGCTTCGAGCATATATTTTTTTTGGTACATAATATATTATTCCTAAAATATGTGTATTCAATGGAGGGGGGTTTCTTCTGCAAGAAAGAGGAGGAAACTATATGGAAGTAGCGAAGTTCAACATGTCAATGCCCACGGAGAGGTGGAGAGTTTGTGATTATAGGGAGGGCTGACAACCTTCAATCAGTAGAGATCCCTATTTGTTATATTTCATTTTTCTGTAATATGTAGGGTATGGTAGGGACGAGGCCAAAACAAAACTTCTCAATTCCCTATAAAAGTATTCTTAAAACATATCTACATGAAGGATTTAAACCCAACTATTCTATTTTTTTTTCTTTTTTTTAATTTATTTATTATCATTCTCATAGAATGTTGCCTGAGCAGGGCGATAGCCATGCCCTCCCAATTTCTTGATCGAAAATATTTGTTTCTACATCCTTTCTTTTAAAATCTATAATATAAATATCATCTCATTCTAGAATGGATGTAATGAAAGGTGTGTAAAATAGTCACATATCACTTCAAATATTTTAATTCGATTCCTACTAACTAACATAAAACTCCAAACATTCCTTCCATTATAGAATTTATTGCTGAATAAAGGACTTTATTCATGTTATAACATAAGTAATTTTCCTATTTAAAGCTCTTACCATTGAAATGTTATAAATAATCTTAAAAGTAATTATTCATAAATAATGTGCAAACTTTCCATTTAAATATTTTCACAAGCTTGACTAAATGTAGTTGATACATTGGGGTATATCATCATATATAAGACATCCATGATCCTTCATGTTATTTATGAAATTGATTTCTCTAGTTGTGTACTCTTTACCTTGGAAATCAACATAACAATTTGTATGTCTATCAATGTCTCTTCTACTCAGCATATGAATTTTTAAAAATTGTATATTTTGATGGTGATGTAGCCTAGATATAATTTGTCATTCATGCTCTTTGATGTTTCCTTGGATAGCCTCATTGTCTTCAATTTTAAAATAACTTGTATTTTCAATATTTTTTCATAGTTGTTGTTCATTCCACGTGCCAAGGATTGTAATTGAATGACTCCTACTTTACTATTATAGATTCGTCACCATGACCAATATCTCTTTATTTGTCATGAAATGGTTTTTACAATAATAACTCTAATAAATATTATAGGAAATCTAATTTAATGAAGCACATTTGTCAATTTTGTATGACATATAGCCTAATGTGACCTTGTATCCCTCAACGATATTCCAAACCACATTAATCTATCAACTGAATTTGAGTGAGGAACATTTTCCATATGTTGACACAACTCAATGATAGTTATTGACATATCTTGAAATTTTTTCTTTACAAACACTAAAGATAAATTATGTGCATAGTCTCTTATTATCATGTTCATCATAAAATATCTAAAACTTGGACGTTGATCAAAATGATGGTCATTATACCACAATAGATGCTTCACAAATTCGTGGGGATGGACACGCTTCATTCTTGGTTCTAACCTGTCAAATCTACCATCATAAAAAAATGTTGGGAATGCCATATTAAGTAATCCTGATATGATGTGTTCATTGATAGGAGATGCACCAATACTTGACCAGTCAATAAGTGTAGTTGGATTTGAGGGTTATTAATTTATGCTTGAATTAATTTTATTTATTTTAAAGCATTAGATGGTCTTGAAACCATTGATTTTGTGTTCTCTATTATATTATCTCCATCTGTCTTCATGATTGTTGAATTCTTAATTGATGATGAGGTCCCCCATCTATAAAATCACCAATTCATAGCTCGAATTCAAAAGTGTTTATGCCTATTTTTAGGAAAAGACGTTGTTTCCCTTATTATCTAAAGCTTTTATAGGCAACTGAGGAGGTTTGTCATCTAAGGAGGTTTTATAGGGATATTTGTTGATTGAATTTCTCCAACCCTCCCTTTTATCATCAATATCCCTCAAAGGGAAATATGAGAGCATACATTTATAGATTAATCAACTTTCTTGCCAATACTTACATAAACTAAAGACTTCATCAAAAAATGAAATTATTTTGTTGAAGTTTTTTTATTTATTATTTTTAGAATTTTAAATAATTTCTTTTATTAAATAATTTTTGTATTGTATTTTGTATATAATTTTTAATTGATTATAAATATGGTTGTATCGTTAATGTACTACACTTTAATATATTACATGTTTTAGTATAATGATATTTTTTACTCTAAAATATAATTTATACAATCCATTTGTATAATTCTCTACTATATCGTGTCCTAAGCTTCTACTTATCAGTCCTTGCTTACAACAAAGCCTTTATCATACAACCTTAAATATTTTATTATTTTTTTCTACTTTTTAGGATACCAAAAATAACACAAGTTGAATATTGTTTATTGGTTGACACCAATTTTCTTGGGTCTCACAAATTAAAGATATTATGAGTATTTAAAAAAAATTATTCATCTTACCCTTTTACAAGTTGAAAAGAGGAGGGCACGCCACTTTTTATCTTTTCCCTTTTACTAGTGCAAAGTAGCATGTAATTTAAATTGGAGACAATTGTCCCTATTGTATGACACTCATAATTATTCTTTTCTCCTATTTTAGAATGCATTATGAGTTTTTTATTTTATTTTATCTGGTGCCCTGGCTCTATTTTCATAAATATTGATTGGCGGATTTATTATGGTCAACTTCACTTTACCTTGTGCTATCAATAAACACAATCTTCAATATTGGATGAAACTCTACTCAACTCTATGACATGTAACTAAATTTACCTTGTGTTAATAAAAATGCAAATGGTGTGTGGTAACAATAAATAAACTTCATATTAACATTCAACAAGAAATTGTGAAGAGGACAGCCAAGAAAAGAAGACATCTGGAGTCCTCAACTATGATGGGGCTTGAAGCATCTATGTCTAGGTTAAACACCATGTCAAACTTCCCAACCATTTCTTTTAGCAAAGACCACTATCTTAGAGAAAGGTAAATATATTTATCCAGAAAGTAAGTTGGAGTTCTATCCCATGTGTGAAGCCATAAGTTCATGTTTTTAGCGGGAGTGTGTTTTTGTTTGTCTGTTTATTTATTTTTCTTTGTCTAGTGTCTGGTTCTCATTTTTGAGTTATCTAGTATATGTGGAAGCCTTTTGAGTTTCCGTTCTCATTTTTGAGTTATCTAGTATATGTGGAAGCCTTTTGAGTTTCCTTTTTCCCAGTACGCTTCTATTCTTGGGTTCTAATTCCTCACAAGCCTTTGGTTTTGTCTTTGTCTTTTTTTTGTTGTGGTTATGTAAAGGATTAGGCCTCTTTGGATTTAATATATTTAGAATAATAAATAAACTTAATTGTTTATCAAGTCATGTAGCAAGAAGAGGAGATTTTTGTTTAAATTTTATGGGACGCGTGTTATACTTACCATATTTTTTTACTGAATGAAATAGAAAAAAATTCTAATATTGAAGTTTTTTTATTCAACTGAGAAAATTACAATAATGAAAATAATAAGAAATCTAAATTAATTCATATAAATGAAAGAAGAGGTCTCAAAAGAACAAATTTGTCAACACATATTTTCATTAGTAATTACAACAATGCATATAAAATAGCTTTTCCTAAAACCTTTGTCTCATACTCTATAAGACAAGTGACCTTACATGAGGATAAAAATCAGCTATATACAATTTCATTAAGTAATCAAAAATTAAATTTGGAGTTTGAAGAGATTTTTTATTTTCCTATAACATTGAATACCATTAGCATGCATTTGAAAAAATTGGTATTTTATTTAATCATAAGCTTGTTTTAGGTGGCCTAACTGCTCATTGCATGGTGACCCCTTTTCAAGCCTTTTCAAGGGTGCTCAAGATTAGCGATCATTTCATGCGCACTATCCATTCTATTGTACTCATTTTTATTTTCCACCTAATTCTTTTCCCTAATCAATTATGATGGGGAATGTACTGGTATTTCTATGTTGTTCTTCCCCTTGAGTAGTTTCTTCCTCAAGAAATTCTTCAAGCATTCACAATCATGTCATCTTGTATCATAGAAATGTTAGTACATGATCCATATATACACTACAACATAGAGGCATCCATATGAAATTTTGCATCACACACTTCTCTAGCTCATAATCATTTTACATACATCCATATAGTCATAAATCATAATAATCATACATGAATGCATCACATCCTGCATCAAAAATAGGTTTGTACATATCATATCAACATAATCATGTCATAATATTCATGCACATAGTCGCCCTATATAATCATATAGATAGTCACCCTATATAATCATTTAGATATCACATCTTACATCACAAACATGTCAGTCTATCACATCATATGCATCAATACATACACTGCAATCCATAAATTTATTAAAAAACATAAAAGTATGCATACACATGGTGTGCCACTGAATCCCAATTATATATATCATAAAGTGTCTCCAAAAAATAGGTGTAGCTCATCAAATATCTAGATAGTAGATATAATTATACATCAATGTATCTAAGGATGAAGTGAACAAAAGAATAAGATATACGAATGAATGAATGACTAAATGAATGAATTATGGTACATCATGTGCATGGTACACCAAAAAAAAATATTCATATTATATTATACATTAGATGCTACTTTCAGGATCACTCAACTAAGCCCTATCCAATGTGCTCTTGTGTGTTGTCTGTTGGCTCTGCTCGACTATCAATTTTTCCTTCTAACTGTGGCATTTTCTTTCTCCTTTTTTCTTTGAGTCGCCTACATTCTATTTTTCTTCGCACTAATACTATTCTAGCAACACTACAAAGAAGAGAAAAATGTAGAAACTTAAATTTGATTAATTACAATAACTAAGTTTAGTCATCTTAATCACATTCAATTATGAAATTACTATGTATTATTTAATTAAATAATGTCATCCTCCAAGATAAATTAATTAAGTTATTCCTTAGGGTAAAAGCACAAAGTTGTGTCACATTTAAGTAATTCTAACTAAAAATTAATTAAAGTCAAACATATGGTCTATAGAGATTCATTATAGCTATCTTATATATGGGCCGCAACTTTTACAATTGGAATTGTCTACTAAGTGTATATTTTATACCACTCTGGATCTAATTATCGAAAAAAAATATTTAAAAAAAAAAAAATCGATGTTTCAACAACTCCTACTCTTATAAATAATATTTTTTTGAAATGTAAAAATACCCTTTTATAGATCTATGAGGGAATTTTCCAAAATATATATATTTTAATATTTTAATTAGTTTTTATATTTAATATTTTTTTTTAATTGAAAGTAGCTCATCAGCACTAAAATATAAGGTTGATTATCTTGTAAAGGAAAAATACTAAAATTAATCCAAAATTTTTGAAAAAAATAAATGCACTAGAGAAAGAGTCTATGTCAAGATGATATTGTTCTTTTCTATTTTAGATAAATAATTAAGAAAAAAGTGATGGAAAATGGAAAGAGTTATATTTTTAAATTTATTGAAAAATATATATACATAAATAGTTAAAAATATATTTTTGCACTAAAATTTCAAGCTATCAATATACTCAAAAAAATTGAAAAAAAAAGACAAAATTTACTATTTATCATGGAACTTCAATTCCAGCATATTATTAGCAACTAAATTATAGTGTTTACTTTATAAGAAATTATATTCAAATAATTTTAAATTTTTTTTTTTAAATTACAAACATAAAATACACAAAAAATATACATTTGATTAGTTTACATAATTCCAAAATTCATTACATATATTTCACTTTCTATTGATTCAATTTAAAAAGATGAATTAGAATTAACCATTTCCTTTATAAAAGTGTAACACAACTTTGAGCTTTTATCCCTTATTAATTAATAAACTATTCCCCTTGATCATTTGTTAATTGATTTTCCCCTCTTCTATTAATTAAAATAAACAAATCAATTTGAACACATTTAGAATTAATGATTTGACACATATTAAATAGTAGTCACAAAAAAATTACATTTGGGTTTCTTTGCAAAAATAAAATGCTCTTCTAAAATACCTAGAATTCTATCTAGATCTAGATGCTTTAAATGATCTTCCCAAGTCTTGTTTAAATTAAAATGTCATGAAAGAATACTAAAACACATATTATTAATTTCTTAAGGAATATCCAATTCATGCATGACTTGAAGATAGTTATTCCATCTATCAAATTGACTAACATGACCAAAACCTCAAAAGTGTTCAAAATGATGCTTGATTATCACTAATTTGATGGTTGCCCAATCTCAAATAAAAATTTGAAAAATGCATAGTAGTTCATTTTTTCTTTTTCAACACTTTAAGTTGATACATGTGTATGGTGCCATCTTTTTTCTTCACTAAATGGACTAAGAATATGTCCAAGTCTAATGAAACCTATCTCTAAGAGCTCCTTTGTGACCTTTCTTGTCTTTTTTTTTTGTTTAAATTAATCTAAATATATATCTAGTAAGATTTCAAATGCATAAATTTTAATAATTTGGTGATAATTTAATAGTATAATTATTTAATAATATCTATATTTCTTCAAAGAAAAAAATAGTATAATAAATACAATTTTAATGTATTTTATTTTCAAATTGAATATTAAAGATATATTATTAATTATTTTAAATACTTAAAGGTTAAAAAATAATTAATCTTATTTTGATTATCATTTTAAATTTTGTTTCCATATATATTAATTTTTTTTTTGTATTAAAGATCGAGAGTAAACAAAATACAATCAGTTGTAAATAGGGGAGGCTCTGCCTCAACCACCAAAATCACCGAGGATCTGGATTACTTTACTCAAAGCAGTCCAAAGTCAAAAAAGGATAGAACAAAGGAGAACCAAAGCACTACTGCAGAATGTGGTCGAATGGATCAACCCAAGTTGTCCACCCTTGGGCCCCTTCCATCCAGATCACCTTTTTTCGATCCTAGAACTGAGTTAGCGTGGCAATGTGGTCAGCCTCAAGCATCCTATTGTTGTTAATCTCTTTTTGCATATTTTTTAGAGCCTCTTCAAAGAAAGACTGTTTGTTCGTGAGCCTCCTCCACTCATAGCCATCCTTCATTTCATATATGAACATAGTGGCATGACCATCTTGTAGGAACCGAAGGAACTTATGCCTTTCGATAGTCATCAAGAAGAATACTTGCAAGGCAATTTTAAAAAAGGTGAGTCTATGAAGAGACTCAATAAGATATCTGCCATTGCCATTAAATTTGTCCTCATTTCAAAGCTTCCAAATGAACCAAAGGATATAAGAAGATAAGATAAACCAGAATAAATTAGCATCCTTTTTTAATCGATCAATATAACCAGTAATAATGTTAAAAATATCCACATGATTAGGAATGCAAAACCCAAACATTAACCAAACCTCCCTGGAGAAGGAGTAGTAAAAAAAAATGTGTCTGTTGATGTCAAGTAATCTGTAAATGAAACACATATCAGTACTGAGAGGATTTCTCCTTAATGGAAGTCTGTCAATAATAAGCTACCTTTTAAAACATTGAATTTTAGGGGAAACTGGGCTTTTCCATAGATGAGTAAAGCACTTATGCCAAGAGTTGTCAGGCAGATCCAAGTACCACAACATGTTAACATGGTTAACAATAGAGTCATCATTGGAGATCAAGTTATATATGGCATGACATTTAACATTGGGTAGGAGAGAGCTATCTTTCCATTTGAAAGTCAAGAATCGGTGAGAGTCCAGATCAGTAATAGAGGGCAGAGCAAGGGTATCACAGGAATTCTTTATCATATGGTATGTTTTTTTTTGGGTGGGAGGTAGATTGTAGGAAGCGTTGAGCTCTTCCCAACTGATTAAGACATCATTCTCAAATAAGTCCTCAAAGAATTTGATGCTGGTTCTAGCCCAAAGCTTGGTCGAGCAGCCTTGAGTGAGGGCTAAGGGTTTATTAGCATGAAAGAGGTTCCACCAAATCAACCTTTCCCCATGAATATTACCATTGCTGATAACACTAGAGCTATTAATAAGATGTCTAATATGCTCCCAGGCTTTCCAAATGGACTTAAAGACATATGAACCTTGCACAAAAATAGGAAAGCTACCTACCACTAGGTCAGCAAGGGGAAGGGTTTTCCAAGACTTAGCAATCATAGGGACACCTCTCTCGATATTGTTTCTAATCAAGGATTTCCAGGGTTCCATGCCATCTAAGGCATGAAAAATCCATTTCATAGTGAGGGCAATACCTTGGATCTTGAGATCCTTTAGCCCAAGGCCACCAATTTTCTTAGTCATGTGACACCATTTCCATTTAACTGCATGCATTTTTTTTCACCTTTGCCATCAGACCAAAGTTATTGCCTTATGGCTTTCTGGATACCAAGGATTTGATAGTTATTGAACATCCAAGTGGAGGAGTAGTAGACACTATATGAGGAGAGAATTTTCTAACAGACTTGGACTCTTCCAGAAAGAGAGAGGAATCTATTATCCCATCTATGCAATTTTTTGTCAATCTTATTCTTTATCCACTACCACATCTCTTTAAGAGAGGGAGAAATAAAGAAAGGGATGTTGAGGTACCAGACAATTTTGTTGGGGCCTCCCCATTGAAACCCATAGGGACTAAGCTAGTTAGGGGGTTTTTCTTTCCAACCAAGGAGAGTAGACCTGGCTAGGGAGATTTTAGCTCTAGACATGATACCAAAGGTTTTAAGCTTTTGAACAAGGTTGTCAATATTTTGGTGTGAAAGTTCAAGGAATAGGGTAGTATCATCCGCAAACTGGATGTTGAGGACGCTGGAGTCATCAGGGAGATTAACTTCTTTAACACAAGGGAATAGTGAATTGTCCTTGAGAAGATAATACAGAGCATCTGATGCAATGACAAATAAAGTGGGTGCAAGCAGACAGCCTTGCCTAATAGACCTACTAAGTTGAATGTTTTGAGATAGGGATGCATTGACTTCAATTTGAGCCGAGGCATCCTAAAGAAGGACCTTAATATATTTACAAAAGTTAACTAGAAACCCAAAGGCTTGTAACATCATGATGACAAAGTCCCATTCCACACGGTCGTAGGCTTTTTCAAAATCAAGTAAAAACATAACAGTGTCTTGGTTAGAGGCCCTAGCCCAATCCATGGCTTCCCAGCTCATAAAGAGGTTCTCAAGGATATATCTACTCTTGATAAAGCTAGTTTGGGTAGGGTAGATGAATTTAGGGAGGAGCTTTTCAAGTCGAAGGGAAATAACTTTATCCAAAATTTTATAGGAGACATTGAGGAGGGTGATAGGCCTCCAATTATTCATTAAGGCCCAATCACCATCCTTTGGTATCAGCTTGATGATCCCCTTATTAATATTAGCACTAAGGGTGCCATTATCAAAAGCTTCAGAGTAAACACCATGGAGGTCATTGGCAATCCATTCTAAGTTGGCCTTATAGAATTCAATAGGGAGGCCATCTGGGCCTGATGCTTTGTCATATTTTAGGGAGTTAATAGAAGTAGTTATTTCCTCAATAGATACCCTTTGGTTGAGGAGGATGGAGTCTTCAGGGGAGATTCTAGTGGGGATCATGGTTCTGCACTTATCTCTAATATCCTTAGCATTGGCATTATCTTCAGAAGTGAATAGGTTTCAGTAAAATAGTTCAAAAACACCTTTGATATTGGGAAGGTCAATAATTCCCTTGTTATCAATAATCAACCTATCAATCTTTTCCTTGGACTGTTTATGCTTAAGAAGATTAAAAAATTAATTTTGATCCCTTCTCCCCATATTGTAGTTAGTGGGTGTGGGCCCTTACCATAGCCCCACAGATCTTGACTTGCCAGTGTTTCCTAAGAGCTTCCCTAGCATGTGTAACATGAGCAGCCCTATGAGCACAACTAGGGTTGTTTTGGATATCAAGTTCTAAGGAATGTAGCTATTTGGTGAGAGATTTCTCAGTAATCTTGAAGTCTTTTTCCTTTTTTTATCCTATAGTCTATAAGGTTTTTGCCACAAATTCACATTAAAGTTCCATCTATTAACATGAGAAGAAAGGAGCCTATTCTGAAGGTTAAGAAGTCTGATAAGATTTAGGGCGGTCAAGATATCCTGGTCCTAGAGGAGGGAAGTATTAAGAATAAATTTACTGGATTTGTTGACATGGGTATTCACAACATTTCTTATATTAAGAAGAGCAATAATAGGGTGGTGGTCGGACAGGGTTGTAGGCCTAACAGAAACAAACCTACCTTGGGCATCAGGGAGGAAGGAAAAAATTTCTTTATTAGCATAGAAGCAATCCAATATAGAATAGATTCTATTCTCTCCCTTTTAATAGTTGCACTAGGTGTGCCAAAGGTCAAGGGGGGAATGTCCAAGATCCTCCATTGGATCAAATAGGGACTTATGTAGTTTCGGCCTATTCCAGTGCATTCTTTCAAAATTGTTCCATGCAAAAGGTAGGCAATCAATTTTGTCAAAAATTATTTTCAACCATGTTGAAATCCCCTGCAATTATGCAGGGGATGTTAGGGAGAGATCTAAGCCAATCCCATAAAATAATCCTATCTCTATAATTATTAGCAGCATACACTGAACAAATCCCAAAATGAGTGCCTTTCAAATTGATGGAGCTCCAGATAGCCCTATTGCAGGGAGAGATACCCCTATCAGTAATGAGACTGGACCACTTGGGATTGATAAGGATCCCAACACCACCCTTTCCTTTAGGGTGATTAGAATAGACTTTAATGGCATCCTTCTAGATATAGTGAAGCATAGTTTCAAGAGTAAAATTAGTAGCTTTTAGTTCTTGCAGTAAAATAAAATCAGTATCCTTATGCATGTCAAGGAATCTCTATGATAAATTTTGTGTCGGGTGACTCCAACCCTCTCACATTCCATGAAATACACTTCATAATTAATGAGAGGGGGTTAAGGAGCTGCCGACAGCCTTAGAGCTACAAGGATTTCTGGGAGTGTCAGGGTTTGTCGGAGGATTAATCCCCTTCTTCTTATTCTTGGATCCAAAAGGTATCCCTTTTTTCTTAGCCATAGAGCTATGGTCCAAATGGTCTTCCTCCTCCTCACTAGGGGAGGAAGTAGTTAGGGGATCAATGATCCCATCCCCATTGTGACCTAGGTGAAGGGTAGATTTATTGAAATCCATGCAAGACTCAGATGCTATATTGAAAGAAGGGAGTGTATTAGAGAACATCTCAGGGGTAGTTGTAGTGTTAGCAGGAATGATTTGGATAACATAGGAGTCATCAATTTGTTTAAACACTTTGGGGTCACCACACTTGTCAATAGTGTTATCGAAACCCAGAGGAAGTGATAAAATGGGAATCGTAGAGGAGGAATTTAGGTGAGTTCTAGATCTATGAGCCATTTTAACAAAGCCAGACCCCGAGTCCATAACAGTATTGACAAGGCCAGCACCCTCAAAATTCCTAATCATAGACTTGACCTTTGAATGGCTTGAGGTTTTAAAATCATCCAAAAAATGGGAGGAAGCATTTTTCCTAGAGTTACTTTGTTTATTACCAGATCTATTTTTTTCAGCCACAAGTTCCTGAGGATTTTTCCTTCATCGTTTCTTACTGATAGCTAATTGAAAGCCATTGCCAGAGGGGGTTTTGCTAGTGTCCATGGAAGAGAAAATAGGGATGGTGGGCAAGGGTTGGAGGGGGCTATTATTGGAGCAGCCCTCGCTAGGGTATCTATTATTCAAGCTCGAGGCAAAGTTTCCACAACCACCCACCCCTTCAAATGGATTATTCAAAGTAAATTTGATTACGGGGGGGTCTTTAGCAGGCGGAGAGGTGGTAATAGTTTCATTAACTAGTAATGGAATGGAGTCAGGGTTTTTTAGATTTCGGGAGTTAAACTTAGAGGGATCAGGCTTATTTTCAACATTTCTTTTCTTAATAATATAGCAATTTTTATGCTGGTGCCCTTCATTCTTTCATTAAAAAAAGAATTTATCCCTCCTAGGGTTTATAAAGGGCATGAATTTTAATATTCCAAAAATTATAAAACCAATCATCCAAAAACTTGTTGGGGGGGGGGGCATTTTTCAAAATCTATAGCAGCAAAGAAAATTGTTGTGTTTCTTAATTTATTTTTGTCAGACAAAATTTCTTTAGACATAGCATCATTAGGCAAAATGGAGGAGAGATCCATGAAAATGGCCAAGGTCTTACCTTCTCCACCGGGTCGAGCGATTCCAACCATGAAATTAGCGTTCCTATCGTAGGTAACGCCTTCCCTAGGGCCCACAACGATTTCTGAAAAGGATTTCTTTGGTTTCGATGGTGAGAAGCTAGTATTAGGAGGTGGGTCTGGGACAATAACATCCTCAGGCTCCATTAAGAGCCGAAGGAATTACGTATGCTTCGGTGGCACAACTTTAAATGCAAATGCAGGCAAAAAACATAGTGAAAATAAAAGTTAAGACAATTTTGAGGGAAGAAAACTCAAACCACGTGGAGGAGAGTGGTCTCCTCCACCACCTTCACTAGCATACGCCCACGTGTGCAAGGGGCGTTCACATCACCATGATCGCTTCAAACTTCGCATCCAAACTTTGCAGTAAAAATTCATATATATTAATTTTGATTTGGGAAATGTAATCATATTGATACTCTATATATTATGTGACCATTATAAACCATTGATATTAAATTTGAATGTTTCTAAATGGTATTCCAAAATTAATTTTGAATTAGAATCTATATTTTTATGAGCATTAGAAATTTTAATGCATAGACATTTGAAATGTAAAAAAAAAAACCGTGTCACAAAAATAAAAACAAAATATTTAATTTTTTTTTTCCTTTTATATTTCAAACAATGCACAAGTAGAAATTTATGGTGAATGTTTTTTTAGGAGTTAGGCAAAATGTAGCCCATTATTAGAGACCAAGCCATAATCTCATGGTGGCTTATAATTATCACTTCATAGTAAATTTGATTAAAAAAATGACAAAGTTTCTTAAAATAAAATCTAGAATGCTACAAAAATTTTAAAAACAAATTTTATTGAAAATAATTTTTTTTTAAATGATAATTGTAAATTTTTGGAATGAATGTTGAAAATAATATAGAATTTTGTTAATATAATCTTTTTAAAACAAGATCTAAGATTTTATAAATTTTTCAATTTTTTTAATTTCATAAGTGAAAGTATTGAAAAAAAAATTATTTATTCTTATAAAAAGTTACAATTTAAATGATGTCTGAATAAAATAAAATGAGTGCAATACATATTAAAAAATGAAAAATAAAAATACTTGGAAGTACTTACAGTCAAATCGTATTATTACAATGGAAAGAGACAATCATAGAATACAATTTACTTGATATCTCAAAAAAAATAAAGTGCAATATAACATAAATGAAGATAATAAGAAGTGTTATATCCACAGCCTCACTGATAGTATATCCTATCGCATTATTACTCATAGAGCTAAGGAAATTGTGAATAATGTAATTTTCCAATACCACCTATAACCAAACAATACCCAATAAAATACATTATCACACAATGCCATCATTTTCTTTCTGCTATCATTGAGTGCTAATATGAGAGGATAAAAACCCTCCTTATATAGGATGGTCCCTCACAATGTGTGCGTGAGTTGCTGTATGCTCACTCACAGTATGTGTGTGGTTTGCTGAATGCTTACTCACAGTATGTGCGTGAATGCAGAATGAATGACTCACCCATCCATTTCATCTCATACAATTTTGTTGAGCTCATGCGAATTAATTTTATTCTATCTTACATTATTCGGGTTGTTTCTTTTGTTTGACTTTATAACACCCTCCAATATTTCATTCATTAGTTTCCAATATGTTTCTTGGTAAGGAAATTTTAGAATCAATGTATTTCTATTTTTTTTTTTTTTTTTGAGAGGAGAGGTTTCTTTATTGGAGTTAGAAGATTGAAGGAAATTGTAGGAGATTGGAGCAATGATTGGGTAGAGGAGGGTTGATTTGGATTGGAGTTGCAGAGGGATTATTTAGCATTTGTGAATTTGTGAATTTTTCAGGTTGAATTATAAATTTGTGCATTTGGCTATTGTAATCATCACTTTCAAAATATTTCTCTAATTGATCAATATACTCTCTAAAATATTGCTTAGAAATAATTTGGCATGTATTTTCCTGAATAACTAATACTAATTTGTTAATTAATTAATAATTAAGTCGAGAGGCTTCTACAATGGCAGAAAATTTATGCGTCAACATTTGGGGGTTTTCAAATAATTTGACGTGTATTTTCCTGTATGTGATTATGAATAACTAATACAAATTTGTTAATTAATTAATAATTAAATATGTTTCCATTCACAGGAGTTGGTTGTCCAACTGTTCATGAAAGTTTTTCTTCTAAAAAAATTTCAAGAGGAGAGGCTTCTTGGTTGGAGTTCTAAGATTGGAGGAAATTGTAGGAGATTGGAGCAATGATTGGTTAGAGGAGGGTTGATCTGGATTGGGGTTGCACAGGGATTCTTTAGCATTTGTGAATTTGTGAATTTTTTTAGGTTCACATTTAATATCTTTTCTTCGTGTGATTGCTCGGCTTCCTTTCAATTTGTTTAGAATATTGGTCTTCCAAGATCCTCCACTCCTATATTTTGTTCTTCTCATTCCCATTGGTTCTGCAATGGTTCATGAAAGTTTTTATTCTCAAAAAAATTTAGGAGGAGAGGCTTCTTGTTTGGAGTTGGAAAATTAGAGGAAATTGTAGGAGATTGGAGCAATGATTGGGTAGAGGATGACTCGATTGTGGTTACAAAGAGTTTTTTTAGCATTTATTCATTTGTGAATTTTGATTGCGAGTGACGGGTATATGAATTGTAGATTTGTGCATTTGGCTATTGTGATCATCACTTTCAAAATATTTGTTGTATTTAATTTAGGGTTTTGCATTTTATATTTTTGTATATGTTGCAGTGAGTATTGAGATGTTAATATTTCATTTATTGCACTAGAAACATGTGTGGTAGAATCCTATGTTTTTGTTTTATTTTTTCAATAAAACATAAATGGACCTTGAAAAAATATGTCATTATCTTAATGAATAACTTCTTTTAAATTTTAATAAACTCATTTGAATTGCATCAATGAGGAGATCAGTTCATTGGAGAAGGAATGCAAGATGCTAGTGAGAGTTGTAAATCTATTTTACAACTAATTATTGATTCATTTAACAATTAAAAACAATGAATTTATTTTAATTATAAAATCTAAAATCATTTGCATGCCAAAAATAAAAGTAGAATAGAAATGTTTCTTACAATAAAAGCTTACTCTAATAGAAAGCTATATAAGTTTTAGTTTTATATTTAACCTAAAGCTAATTGATGATTCATTTAACAACATAAAAAAATAAATTTATTCTAATTTTAAAATGTGAAAAAAACAAAAAGGGTAGAACATAAATGTTGTTTATATATTTAGATTAATTTCTTTTCTCTTTTCATTTTCACAACTAAATGCATGCTCTAACAATTTTATATCAATTAATTTCTACTAATGTCGTGATTGGGAGTGACGAGTTCCAACCAACCAGTTCATGATATTTGGTTGGATTTGGTTCTGCAACGGTTCATGAAAGTTTTTATTCTCAAAAAATTTTGAGAGGAGAGGATTCTTGGTTGGAGAAAATTAGAGGAAATTGTAGGATATTGGAGCAATGATTGGGTATAGGAGGGTTGATGTAGATTTGTGCATTTGGCTATTGTAATCATCACTTTCAAAATATTTTTGTAATTGATCAATATACTTTGTAAAATATTACTATTAAACTAAATTTTGTTCTTCTCAGTCCTAGTCAAGAAGTTCCAGCCAACGAGATCATGATAGATTTTGGTTTTTATATAATGTTTAGTTTTGTTGTATTAAGTTTAGGGTTTTGCATTTTATATTTTTGGATATGTTGCAATGAGTATTGAGATGTTAATATTTCATTTATTGCACTAGAAACAAAAAGAAAAAGTAGAATAGAAATGTTTCAAAATATTTCTTATATGTCTAAATTAATTTCTTTTATTTTTCAATGTTACAATAAAATCTTACTCTAATTGAAAGTTATATAGGTTTTAGTATTATATTTATACTAAAACTAATTGATGATTCATTTAACAACATAAAAAAATAAATTTATTTTAATATTAAAATGTGAATTGATTTTCATGCAAAAACAGAAAGGGTAGAATAGAAATGTTGTTTATATATTTAAATTAATTTCTTTTCATTTTTCAATTTCACAACTAAAAGCCTACTCTAACAATTTAATATCAATTAATTTCTACTAATTCTATATAATATAAGTTTAACTTTTACTAAAAATATATAAATAATATGTATTACCTTATAAGAAAAAAATAGAAATATCAAATTAGTAATGATGATGCTCATTTATTCTTATTTATATAATATATTTATTAATAAAATATATATTGATATAGCCTTTGCTAATTTTATAAAAATATTGAAATAAGGAAAAAATATTCATAAGGAAAGTACATAATATTAAAGGTTTTTTTAATATTTAATAAAAAATGATAATAAGTGTTATGAATGCATTATCCTACAATAGTTACCTATTTATAGCCTTACCTTAACACTAAACTCTAATTAACTATAGCCTTAACCCCCAAACCTAATATCTCTAATTGAGTGCCAACCCTAACATATTATTAAATTTAACTCTAATCATATAGTTTTTAAATTTTTCAAATTATATCATAAAAGTTGAAATTTTATTTAAAAATACATAAATAATATATTACAAAAATAAGTATAAGAAAAAAATAGAAATATCAAATTACTATTGATGATACTCATTTATTCTTATTTATCTAATATATTTATTAATAAAATATATTTTGATACAACCTTTGTTAATTTTATTATTATTCAAATAATTTTTAAATATTTTATTTATCTTTCAAATTATTTCATAAAGGTTAAACCCTTAATTAAGTATTTGATTTTATTATCATTGGGGTTTGATAAGAATTCAACTAAGATTTTCGCTTAAAAATTGCTAGGGTTAGGGTTAGAATAAAGGTTATGAGTAAAATAATTTTAATTATAAGAAACTTTAAACTATTTAAAATGTCTATATTTTAAATTTATAGTAAAAATATCATTTCAATTAAAAGAGAGTTTAAACTATTTTAAAATGTCTTTATTTCATTAAAACAAAGTTTCAAGGTAATTATTTCATAAAAATATTGAAATAAGGAAACAAAATATTCATAAGAAAAGTATATAATAATAAATATTTTTTTAATATTTTATAAAAAATGATAATAAGTGTTATGAATGCATTATCCTACAATAGTTACCTACTAGCCTTACCTTAAAACTAAACTCTAATTAACTATAACCTAATCTCTCTAATTGAATACCAACCCTAACCTAGCCTTAAAGTTAACTCTAACAATATAGTTTTTAAATTTTTAAAACCGTATCATAAAGGTTAAAACCCTTAATTAATATTTTGGTTTGACTACCATTAGGGTTTTATAAACATTCAAAAGCACACTCTAATCATTTAAATTTATATAATTTTTAGTTTTAAATTTATTCTAAAACTAATTATTGATTCATTTAACAACATAAAAAAAATACAAACCCTAACTATAATGAAAACCTTACCATAATCAAATCCTCACCTTGACAATATCTCTAATCTAGACCTGAATGAATTGTAAACCATAACTTGACTTGAAACTTAAATATTACCCTAACTTCACCCTTACTTCAATCATACCTCTTACCCTTAACACTAACACTAAACCTATGATATAAACCCTAACCCTTAACATAATCCTAAACCTAACCCTAGTCCTAAGCCTAACCATAATCTTAACCCTATCCCTAACCTTAACCCTAACCATGATATAAATTGAAACAATGATGTAAACCCTAACTACAATCCTAACCCTAACCCTTAACCCTAACTCTAACCCTCTAATATAAACCTTAAACCCTTAAGCCCAGTCCTAACATTGTGATACAAACCCTAACCCTAAACACAAAACTAACCATAATCGTAAATCCTAATCCTAACCCCAATCCTAATCTCATGATATAAAGCCTAACCGTAGAAATAATCACAACAATAACACTAAATCTAAATCCTAACAACAATTGTAAACCTAAACCTAACCTTAACCCTAAATCCAAAACCTAACCATTAACCTAACCCTAACAATGATGTAAACCCTTACTGCAATCCTAACCCTAAAACTGATGCAAACCATAACTATAAATCCAAACTATAACTATAACTATAACTATAAATATAAACCCTAACCCTAGACACAATCCTAAATGTAACCTTAAATCGTAAGCCTAACCACAATCTTAACCCTTTCCCTAACCTTAATCCTAACCATGATATAAATCTAAATGCTAACCATTAGCCTAACCTTAACAATGATGTAAAACTGAACTATAATCCTAATCCTAAGCCTTAACCCTAACTCTAACCCTCTATTATAAACCCTAACTTTAACCCTCTATTATAAACCCTAACCCTAACATTGTGATATAAATCCTACCCCTAAACATAAAATTAACCATAATCGTAAATCCTAATTCTAACCCTCATCCTAGTCGCATGATATAAACCCTAACCCTATAAACAATCATAACAATAACACTAAATCCTAACCCTAACAACAATTGTAACCCTAACGGGTCAGTGCAAGAAGATGAGTTCACTTTTTGGCCAAAAAGTGGAAGTGTTTTCCCTGATTTTCAGATTTTGTCTCATTTGAGCTTAAATTTTGAAACACTTAGAGATTGAATCTTGGAAAAAGTCAGTAATATAAAAGATAGCCCTCTGAGTGTACTTTCCAAATATATAATTTATTTTAATACCCACATAATAAAAAATAACTTTTTAAATGGAGTTCTGAAAACTATGTTTTAAAAATGCCTGTTTCAGGACCATACCATGCATGTGTACGACCCACACTTTTTGACACAATTAAAATTATTTTCTCAAACCGTTTTGGGAAATGGTTTGTAACACACTGAAGATTGATGAGCATATTTTTCTGTATTTTTTTTTCTAATATTTTTTTTTAATTAATTTTTTAATGGCTGTAATTATCATTTTAAAAATTTGACGTGTATGACCCACATAATTTGATGTAAACTTAACATTTTTTTATTTTTATTTTTTTTAAATACAAAATAATTTTGTGTAGATTGATGACAGATAATTTTTTTTCTAAAATTCTATAAAATAAAAAAATTATTAAATTAACAAAATTAGTTAATATTTCAAATTTATGGACCTGATTTAGTATAAATTAAATGAAAAATAATTAAAATAATCAATTTTAAAATAAATTTACATATTTAGAATCTAGACAGTATAATCTGAAATGGGTTTTAATTTTGTATAAAAATTCTCTAATTAGAGGCGCATAAACTATTTCTGAAGTTCATATTTGTGCTTTCATTCATGGAGATTTGAATTTGTAGGTCCATGTCTCAGGTGTGGCCATCCTAGGCCTATCCTGGGCCTAATCCCGAGCCAAGTGGCGGGTTGTGGAATCAACTTCTACAAAACGGGCCCCCGTTTTCAAACAAGGGGAGCTTGTGGAAAAAAAAAGAAAAATGCCATTTAGAAACTGGGGCCCACTTTTAAACAAAACGGGCCCTCGTTTCTAAAAAACGGGCCCCTGTTTCTAAAAAATGGGCCCCCGTTTTGTTTAAAAGTGGGCCCCCATTTTAGAACAAAATGGGGGCCCATTTTTTTTTGCTTCGGATCCCCATTACCTTTCGGCTCGAGAGCCCGAAGCACAAATGGGCCCTCATTTTTTGAAAATGGGCTCCCATTTATAAGAGCGCATTTTTCAACGCGTGGACTTCCGCGAATTTGTGACTCATTACCTTGCACTTGCCCTAACCCTATCCTTAAACGTTAAATTCAAAACCTAACTATTAACCTAACCCTAACAATGATGTATACCCTTACTACTTGATCCTAACCCTAAAAGTGATGCAAACCATAGCCATTGTCCAAAGCCTATCCCTAACCATGTTGTAAATCTAAACCGTACCCATTAACTTAACCTTAACAATGATATAAACCATAAACATAATCCTAACCCTAACCCTAGACATAATCATAAACATAACCCTAAATCCTAAGCATATCCAGAATCTTAACCCTAACCATGATGTAAATGCATACCCTAACCATTAACCTAACCCTAAAAGTGATGCAAAATACAACTATAACCTTAACCCTAACCCCTAACCCTAAGTCTAACCCTGTTATTTAAACCCTAACCCTACACATAATCCTAACCAAAACCATAAATCATAAGCCTAACCACAATCTTGACCCTGACCCTAACCCTAACCATTAACCTAAACCTAAGAATGATGTAATATCTATTTATAATCCTAGCCCTAACCCTGTGATATAACCCTTAACCATAGACATAACCCTTACCATAATTCAAAATATTAAGCCTTTGAACCACAATAATAAACTTAACCATAACCCTAACCCTGATGCTAATCCTAACCCTAACTTTGATTTTTAAACCCTAACCCTAAATATAAAACTAAACATAATCATAAATCCTAATCCCATGATATAAACCCTAAACCTAGAAATAATCATAACAATAATACTAAATGCTAAGCCTAACAACAATTGTAAGCCTAACCTTAACTTTAAACCCTAAATCCAACCCCTAACCATTAACCTAACTCTAACAATGATATACACCCTTATTGTAATGCTAACCCTAACCATTAACCTAAACCTAAAAGTGATACAAACCATAACTATAACCCTAACCTTGACCCTTACCCCTGAGTATAACCCTATGATATACATCATAACCCTACACATAATCCTAACCATAACCATAAATCCTAAGCCTAAACATAGTCTTAACCCTAACCCTAACCCTGACTCTAACTGTTAACCTAACCCTAACAATGATATAAAATCTATCTATAATCCTAACCCGAACCCTAATCCTATGATATAAATCCTAACCCTAGACAATACCCTAACCATAATTATAAATATTAAGCCTAAACACAATCTTAAACTTAACCATAATCCTAACCATTGTACTAACCCTCACCCTAACACTCTGATCTATAAACTATAACCCTAAACATAAAACTAACCATAAATGTAAATCCTAATCCTAATCACAATCTTAACCCTAACCCTAATCATGATGTAAATCCAAACCCTAACCATTAAACTAACCCTAACAATGATGTAAACCCTACCTATAATCCTAACCCTAACTCATAACCCTAACCCTAACCCTAACCCTATGATATAAAGGTCCTAACCCTACACATAATCTTAACCATAACCCTAAATCCTAGGCCTAACCACAATCTTAACATTAACTGTAACACTAAACATGACATAAATCCAAACCCTAACCATTAAGCCAACCCTAAAAATGATGTAAACCCTAACTATAATCCTAAATCTAACCCTTAACCCTAACCCTAACCCTAACCCTAACCCTAACCCTAACTGGAATCGTAACCCTAACCTTATGATATAAACTCTAATCATAGAGATAATCCTAACCATATACCTAAAAATTGAGCCTAACTAGAACCTTAACCCTTACCATGATGTAAATCTAAACCCTAACCATTAACCTAATAGTAGCAATGATGTAAACCCTAACTATAATCCTAACTCTAACCTTAACCCTATTGCACTTTAATGTTGATAAATTGATAAAAAATAGGTGCCTCTAGAAGGATATCTCTTGGCTTATTCTATATATATTATTAAATATATATAAGCTAGTTAAATATGTTTCCATTCACGGGATTTGAAACATGTGTGGTAGAATGGTATGATTTTGTTTTATGATTTCAATTAAACATGTGTGGTAGAATGTTATGTTTTTGTTTTATTTTTTCAATTAAACATAAATGGATCTTGAGAAAATATGTCATTATCTTTATGAATTGCAGAAATGAGGAGATCAGTTCATTCGAGAAGGAATGCAAAATGGAGGTGAGGGTTATAAATCTAATTTACAACTAATTATTGATTCATTTAACAATAAAATGAGAATTGATTTTCATACCAAAAACAAAAAGGGTAGAAAAGAAATGTTGTTTATATATTTAGATTAATTTCTTTTTGTTTTTCAATTTCACAACTAAAAGCATACTCTAACAATTTAATATCAATTAATTTCTACTAATTCTAATGAGAATTGATTTTCACGCTTTAATATCAATTAATCTCTACTAATTCTAATTAGAATTGATTTTCATGCAAAAAACAAAAAGGGTAGAATAGAAATGTTGTTTATATATTTAGATTAATTGCTTTTTGTTTTTCAATTTCACAACTAAAAGCATACTCTAACAATTTAATATCAATTAATTTCTATTAATTCTATACAATAAAAGTTTAACTTTTATTAAAAAATATATAAATAATATGTATTACATAAATAAGTATAAGAAAAAAATAGAAATATCAAATTACTATTGATGATGCTCATTGATTCTTATTTATCTAATATATTTATTAAGAAAATATATATTGATATAGCCTTTGTTAATTTTATTATTATTCAAATAATTTTAAATTTTTTTTATTGATGTTTCAAATTACTTCATAAAGGTTAAACCCTTAATTATGTATTTGATTTGGTTATCGTTAGGGTTTTATAAGCATTAGATTTTGGTTCAATTACTATTAGGGTTAGGGTTAAAATAGAGGTTATGAGTAAGATAATTTTAATTATAAGAAACTTTGAACTATTTTAAAATGTTTATATTTTAAATTTATAGTAAAAGTATCATTTCAACAAAAAGAGAGTTTAAGCTATTTTAAAATGTCTTTGTTTCATTAAAACAAAGATTCAAGGTAATTATTTCATAAAAATATTGAAATAAGGAAACAAATATTCATAAGAAAAGTACATAATATTAAGATTTTTTTAATATTTTATAAAAAATGATAATAAGTGTTATGATTGCATTATCCTACAATAGTTACCTATTTATAGCCTTACCTTAAAACTAAACTCTAATTAACTATAACCTTAACCCCTAAACCTAATCTCTCTAATTGAATGTGTAGACGTATAAAAATGACCATATTCCTAAATGAATATTTTATGTTCATTTCTCTATTTAATTAAATCCAATTTAATTAAATTACCCGCATTCCTCTATTTTATTAAGTAAATTACTCAGTTTATTTAAATAAAATTCACTATACCCATTTAATGAATAAATCATTTTATTCAGTTAAATCCCCGCTATCCACTTTTAATTAAATTCAAAATTAATTAAATAGTTATCCTAAATTGAATAAATCTAATTTATTTAATTTCCCCAAATTGCAACCAAATTGAATTAAATTACTTTATTTCAATTAAATCCTATTATCCTTCCATCCACTTGCAAAATCCCAAACCCCTTTCTAATCCCTTCTAGAATCTTCTAATCACTTCTAATTAGCCTAACCCATCATTCTAAACTTTGTCACATCCCTAAGCAAAGGGAAGTCACTTCTCAAACCTCAAAGTCTTTGATAACCATTGAAGGCTTCAAACCTTCAACCACTTAATTCCTCAAAGTCTTTGATAACCATTAAAGGCTTCCAACCTTCAACCACTTAATCCCCCAAAGTCTTCAATAACCATTAATGGTTAACTCAAACCCTCTTACATGGTTAAAGATTTTGTTTTAACTCAACCTTCACCCAACCCAAGGGTCTCATCAAGCCTTTAATGCTTTGACCATGATTATCTCTTAATCATTTGCACAAAGGTTTATCCTTGGATTAAATATTAATCCATTGGGTAAGCCTATCTTAAGCCTAATCCTTATCTCTAAGATAACCATAAGGTCTTTTCAGGCATTTAATGCCTCCAACCCCTTCTCTCAACCCAACCCTATGTTGACACTTGTCACCATTTCATTGGTGCCAATTGCAAACATGGATCCCCAACTTTCAAACTCAACCCTTGATTGAATCTTTCAATCCTGGCCATCCATTGCCCTATTTTTTCTATAAATAGAGCTCTCATTCTTCCATTTTGATCATCCTCCAAATTTGAAGTATCACACTTATGCTCAATTACATTCAAGCTCCCATATATCATTTTATGCTCATCATTTAGCTTCTCTTTGGAATAGAAATTAGTCTGAATATGCATGTTTAGAATACTTTCTTTATCATTTAGCTCAATCACAGACTAAATATATCATGTTAGGATAGTATTTATACTAACCTTGTCATCTTATCATCTAGTTTATTGCATTTCTAGAATCACGTCTAGCTTAGAATACATTTCATTCTAAAATCTATCAAAACATCCCTTGTTCTTGTATTTGCCATCCCTAAACCATTTTGCTCAGTGATCTGAGAGCAAAAACATTGGTTTAAGGGATATTGTGAGATAGAGAACCATGGGACCCACCTTGGGAAGCTGAGTAATACTTTGTTACTCCATAGCTTGCACCAAGAAGTCCTTTGTGTGTGTGTGGACAAGTCATTTCATAATATTTTCACATATTGAGATTTATCAACCCACTTTTCTCTCATACATTTCTGGCGCCCACCGTGGGGCACAACCCCATATATCAAATCGGTTTTTTAAATTAACTCCTTTTGCAGGCACGTGAATAAATGAATTAGCGCGTTCAGTTCACTGTTTAGTGCATCAAGTAAACAGTGTAGCGCATCCGGTCCACTGTTCAGTGCATGGAGTCCATCATATAATGCCTGTAGTTCATATATTAGTGCATCAAATCACTAATTTTCCTGTGGGTCTCAACATGGGAGAAAAATAGAGTAGCACTTTTGACGCACAGAGTAGCACATCCGAAAAATAGGGTAGCGCATTGAGACTTTCTTTTAGCGCATCTAGGGTATATTGTAGCGCATACAGTCTATTCTGTAGCGTGTCGCAGACAGAATATAATTTGTAACCGAAAGATAAAATTTAGGCTTTTGAAGCCCACCATGATGATTTGATTTTTTCTGCTAACTGACTGTGTGCAGATTCTAACATTTTATGCAGGAACAAAGGGGACCAGTTTAGTTTTCTTTGCTTTCTTTCAAAGTTAGTAAAAAGAATTCATCTTTCTTTATTGCATGTTAAAAAGAACAACAAAGAAAACCTTTCATTCCTGCAAGTTAGGAAAAACACTTCATTTGGAAGCTCTAAAAAGAACAAGCAAATTTACCTTTTGCAAAAGCTTAAAATGAACCTCACTTTCCTTTGGTGTCTAAAAGGATTCACTTTATTTTCGCAAAGTAAAAGAACCTCATTTTTATTTTGCGCAAAGCAAAGAGGGAAAGTTTTCCTCTATCGGTTTTCATTTTGCTGACCAAAACATCGAATTTACTTTGTTGACCAAATCTTTTTCATAGATCAGAAAATCATTGCTTTAAAAGGATAAAATAAACACCATGTTTTCGTGGAGCAACATCTCCATATAGATTTTAGCAAATCACTAAATTGAAAGGCTAAAAAGAACCAACTTGATTGATTTGTCTTGAAAGTGGAAGGAATATACTCTCCCCTTAACTGGGTGATAAAAAATCCAGACCACTCTTACAGCTTTCTGTACTTCAAGCATTTACATCCTTTAGCAGGCTTGCCTTCTCGAGGAGTTGGAATCAACTCTTAAAGCCGTTTATGGCTGGTGTGAAGGGAACGACCTAAGTGGGGAATGGCTTTAACGCCAAGAATTCCAACCCACTATAATCAAATGTGGAAAGTGATGAAAGTCCTTTTCAACGGTTTCACGTAGCGATTAGCCTTCCCCCAGTATCCTTGAGATATGTAAAGCCTTTGTTCTAAAGGTTGGAAAGCCTCCTGAGGCAGTTTATCATTGACGGTCGAACGGGAAGCCTGATTACGAACTATAGAAATAGAAGCTTTGAACAAAGTCAGTAACTAGACATTTATAACATCATAGTGCAAGGGTGGGGAAGAATCTGCCCCCAAGATTACTCACCATATATCTCCCAAAATAACTACTCAACTGTGAAGTGATTCACTTTGAATTAATTTCTGGCAAAACGCAAAAAAAAGGGCCCCCTCTAGGGGGTGACATAGCTGTTTGAGCTGACAGAGTATCGAGACTAGTGGGCTATGATGTTATTTATGACCCTTGACTAAAGAGTCTTTCTGAAGTGTATTATTTATATCCAAACCTGTTAAAACATTGGGGATTTGAACACATCCTCGCAGAACATACACTTTTTGTTAGATTAGGCAAAATGGTTGTACTTTTTGTGCCATGCTTGCATTTATTACTTCAAAAAATCATCCATCAAACTTGAAAAATTCACAACAAAAATTTAAAATTCACAAAAAACCAAACCAAAGAAAAAATCAGGGTAGTTTAGCACATAAGAGCAACTTCTTAGCGCGTGGAGTACTTCTGTTAGCACATCGGTTCCAAACAATAGCATTTTATCCCAAGTCAAATCAGTGTTGAAACATTTAGCGCATCAGAAAAATAGTCTAGTGCGTGGAAGAAACAACTTAGCATGTGGAAACCAAAAATTAGCGCATAAAGTTTAATAGTTAGCACGTGACAAGCCCAGGATAGCGCATAGGTTTTTCAACAGTTAGATAATAATTTTTAAACAGTAAAAAAATTAGCGTGTGTCTGGGGGTAGCCTAGCGCATGTGGTTATCATTTTAGCGCATTGAGGCATTTTAGTAGCGCATGTAGGCTCTGTTCTAGCGCATGATCAAAAACAGAAAAACAGAGAGCAAAACCGAGAGGAATTTTCAAATTTTCAAAAACATTTTCAGAAACCTTTTTCCATCAACATCATTTTTCATCAAACTAGAGTGACAAAAAACCCATAAAAACTATTTCTTGAGCTACATTTGTGTCAAAATAAATGTTGTCAAAATCCTAAATGAATCGCATGATAAAAGATGTCTCTCTTATCATAATCCGGAGACCTCGTCATCAGTATCAACAGAATCCTTTACCATCTTATAGATTTTTATCTCAAAACACTTGTTTAAAATTTTCAAATTGTCAAATCAAGTTTCCAGATCGGGAGGCTTTTATCCATATCATTTGACACACTTTGTTGTGAAGGGGCATCTAAACCTTCACTTTGATAAAAGTAATATTTGAAATTTTCGAAAACAAGAATCAACTAAATCCAAACAAATCAAAAGAAACCATTGATCACTCATGCATGACTAATCCCCTTATTCTAAGAAGAAAGAACCTTTATCGTAACATCACGTTGAAGAAATAACAACCTAGTTTTTCCAAATTCATCAAGAGAAATAATTTTTTATACATCAATCGTCAACTCTTCAAATCTCATCGGGTATTCCTTCATCATGTCAAATGGTATATCCAAAACAAATCCAACAAATTTGACAAAGAACCCTTGAAGACAAGAGCCTACTGTCAAAAATCTACTTTTAATCAATTCATAAACCATGGAGGAAAGATCAATCCAGCATTCTTGCTTGACGAGTGCATCACTTATAACACATCTCGACCAGAACCACCCACCCCCGAACAACACATCGAAGAGGATTTTGTCCCCTTCGTCACTAAAAGTTTCTACTAAAATGCCTGTTACTCGCTCTCAAAAGAACCAACAAAGCGAGACACATGCAGAATCAAGTATGAATCAAAGATTGTCAAATCATTTTGAAGTTCCACACTCAGAAGAGCCTGAAATTACTGAAGCACTTCTTCAGGAATGTCAAGAAAATCCTTCATTCTAAAAACTTGTCGAAAAGCTTATGGAAAATGGCAAAGAAAAGTATCTGCTCATGCTCACAAGTAAAGGCGTTAAACTTCTTGAAGATTTAGACACAAGCATTTTTCAAACCAGATCTTGACAATATGCATATCAAGAACAACAATGAGAAGAGGAAACTCACATACCTGAGCAACATATTCTAGAACAATGTATACCAGAAATGCGTATACCTGAGCTCGAAACTCCAGAACAAAACATACTGTTTACCACACCTTTTCAGCTAAGAACAAATACAAGGGAAGAACTTTTCCCTCGGCAAAATAATGCGCCTTTGGTTTCTCTTACTCAACAAATGAAAATGTTGCAAAGACAAATACAAAATATGCAACAAGGGACAACAGTGCGATACTCTTTAAATGAAATCTGTCCTTATCCATTTGACAGAAGATTGAACATGGTACCTTTTCCTCCAAACTCAGATGTTTCCAAATTTGATAAATATGATGAAAAAAGTGATCCCCGGGATCATGTTCGAGAATTTTACACCATGAGTCTTGAATTTGCTCATGATGACACCTATCTGATGAGGTTATTCCCAAGAAGCCTGGGAGGACAAACAATGGAATGGTTATCCAAGATTACACCACCTATTAGATCATTTGATGAATTGGTTAACAAATTCATAACCCAATATTCCTATAATATTCAACATGCCATATAACCATGCTAGATGTCTGTAATACCAAACAAAAGAACAATGAAACATTCATGATATTTCTTCAACGCTAGCAACACATGGTATCACGATATCCCCGAGATATTCCTGAAAAGGAGAAAATGGAAATCTTCATTGATAACTTAAATGGTGGAATGAGTTATAGACTAAAACTTCAATGCATACCATCTTTCGCTAAATTAATTGAAAATGGCATTCAAGTAGAAGAAGCATGTGTCAAAAATGGAACACTCAAATTCTACAAGAAAGGAACCAACTCATCAAACTACAATAATTAGAATAACACCAACCTTGACAAATCTCAATTTTGGACTCAAAACAAAAATGAAGGCAACAATGAATCATATGATCCCAAATCTAAGCAACCAGTGCTTGCATTATTAGGAAATCCTCAAAATACAAAGAATCCTAAATATGCTAATCTCAATGCAAACACATATGCACCAAATACTGATCAAGGACAACTCAACACAAACAACACTAATGATAATCAAAACAAAAACATGAATCCAGGACCTAACAACAATTCACGCAACAACACAAACAATTTCCAAAAGCGTATCTTCACACCACTAGGACAATCATTAGAATCAACATTCAAAGAGCTTTTGGCAAACAACATTCTTTCTTTGCCTCCAATCAGCAACTATGAACCCCCAATCAAACCACCTTGGTGGAATGATTCACATTATTGTGATTTCCATCGTAACAAGGGTCATAGAATAATTGATAGCATGAGATTGAAACACCTGGTACAGGACATGATTGATCAAGGTGACTTAATGATGGATGGTCTCAAAACAAATGGTGATCACGGAGCCTTCAAAAATCCTCTCCCGAATTACAACAAAGATGGAGCATCAACCTCAGATGATACACACGGAGCTCATATCAATCACATCTACAACAACACCATCAACCACATCTCAGCTGAAGATCATCAAGTAAATGTCATCACCATTAGAGATCGGCATGATCATGAGTCTGTCAATGTAACAACCCAAACTCAAAAATATGTCTTGAAAGGACATACTGCACCTACAACTACCACACCAAAAATCCAATATGACCTGGTTAGTCAACTACGCAAAACTCCAGCTCAGATATCTATACTAGAATTTCTGAAACTATCACCAAAGCATAAAGACATATTGGAACAAGCGCTTTTGGAAACCAATGTACCTCAAAATCTGGATACAAACAGATTTCAAGCCATGGTCACCCATATGACAGGACCTTATAACCTCACCTTCTTAGAGAATGACAATACTTCCTTGAGCCATCCGCATAATACTCCTCTCCATATTGAAGTCATTGTTTTCAAACACCGAGTAAAAAGAGTCTTGATAGATGGAGGAGCCAGACTTAATATATATACTTTAAAGCTTATCCATGCATTAGGCTTCTCCGAAGAGTCTATTAATCCCTGTAAGAAGATTACCATAAAAGCATATGATGATGAGGAAAGGTCCTCTAAAGGAATGGTGATATTACCTATTCAAGTGGGACCAGTACAAAAGGATACTATATGTCAAGTCTTAGACATAGATCTCACCTACAATATTTTGTTAGGATGACCCTGGATACATGAAATGCAAGCAATACCTTCTATGTATCACCAGTATGTCAAATTTCCTTATGATGGACAAGGAATATCCATATCTGTTGATCACAATCCATTTCAACATTGCAACGCAATGGGGGCAGCCCAAGATAGTTTGGTTCCCCATAATAGAGAAAAGCAGTGATCTTTGACATCAGATCTACAAACAACAAAACCTAACTCCTTATTTGGAGACTTCAAGTAGAAAATGCAAATCAAGGACCAAGGCATGGGAGAATACTCTTTGGAGCCTTTATGTTTGGCCAAATTACCAACATCACCTAGATCTCATGGTTTGCCTACTACATCAACACATCTGGCCACTCAGCCCATCACTAAATTTGATGGTACCTTCAACCAATTGGGTACTCTAGCAGATGAATCAGAAGACAAGGACGTTCTTAGCTGGTTATACAAAGATGAGGAAGAAGATAATAGAGCAACCGCTTTGGATATTGTTCTACCAACACACCTTTATGGAAAAGGATACTTAATCATGAAGCAAATGGAATATGGTGGTAAAGGACCTATTGGGAAATGCAAAGGAGTCACTGAACCTATAGATCTTCCTTCACAGCCTAGTAAAAACAAAGCAGGATTGGGTTCTAAACTCACTTTCCTATTGAAAAGGCTGCCACACACAACTACAAAACCTTAATGGAAGGTAAAGAAGAAGTACAAAGAAGAATCCTAGTAGGAAGCACTCTTTGAATCAGCAAAAACAATCTGCAAGACATGAGAACATCAAGATCAAAAGTTACATTAGGGAAAGCTTCTAAGTCATAAGAAGGCCATATCCGCAGTGGTAGCTCATATTCAAACACCAATGTCTCAAGAACAAATCATATCATCTTCAGATACCGTTATTCCTCCCCGAGGATGCACTATCTATGAACAAATCCAAAAAATAGAAGACATATCTGACACAGAATCAACAAAAACCATCAAAATGGTATCCATCATCAAAGATTTGTTTTCACCATACAACATACCTATTTGCAGCACAGATAGAATCTGGGATGATACCTCTGAGACAGATTCCAATTAATATGAATGGGGTACCTACTCCAATACTACTACAAATATCCCTGATGATACTGATTCCATATCCCTTTCTCAAGAAGAACATATTGCAGAAGATAGACCTCTTGAATTTGGACCACAAAATATCTATGATGCCAAGGAAAGTGAACAGAAACATTATGAACAAGTCTATGTGGAAGATGATACCATCAAAGACCTCGATGAAACCCTGGATTTCTTTAAAACCAAGAACAATCACAATGAACACTCTGTCCTAATGCTTACAGTAGCAGAGCATGATCCACCCAATGATTCCTTACCGCTTGTCTTTCCTGACCTCATCGACTGGGATGAACTTGAAACCCATGATATACCAATTTTCCCAGATGATGAATCTATTATCCATTACCTATGTACCGTAAATCCAGAAACAGGCTCTACCAGTGAACAAAGTAACAATGTCTGCCAATCAGGGAGTGCTAAGTCTCTCAGTCGCAAAAACAACTCAAATAAAGGATCTGATGTTGAAAACTAGTTAATGGCAGCTCTAGATCACAAAAAAATAAAAATAAAGGATGCATCTAAGGGTGAAAACCTTTTTAAGGCACCTAACGATGGGAGACTTGACACTCTTTCTAAGCACTTTCATGAGCGATCACCTATATTGATTGAGCCGACTCAATCAATCAACATTGGTACCACGGAAGTAGCCAGAAACATACACCTTATAGAATCTCTGACAGAGGAAGAAAGATCATTATTCATCATTTTCTTTAAAGAATAGCAAATTAACTTTGCTTGGTCATATGCTAATATGCCTAGAGTAGATCCACACTTAATCATGCATCACTTATCCATTTCTACAGGAGTTAAGTCGGTCAAGAAAAAGCTATGAAAGATGAATCCATAGGTGGCACTCATGGTCAAAACTGAACTGAAGAAACTATTAGATGTCGGATTCATCTGACCCATTGACTATGCGGAATGGATTTCCAACATCGTTCCAGTATCAAAACAAGATGGTAGTATCAGAATATGCACTGACTTCAGAGACGTTAACAAAGCCTGTCCAAAAGACGACTTTCCTCTACCCAGTATCGACATAATTGTAGATCTCATAGCAGGCCATGCAATGCTCTCACTAATGGATGGTTTCTTAGGCTATAATCAAATCAAAATAGCTCCCAAAGATCAAGATAAAATAGCGTTCACCTGTCCTAACATATAAAAATGACCATATTCCTAAATGAATATTTTATGTTCATTTCTCTATTTAATTAAATCCAATTTAATTAAATTACCCGCATTCCTCTATTTTATTAAGTTAATTACTTAGACTATTTAAATAAAATTCACTATACCCATTTAATGAATAAATCATTTTATTCAATTAAATCCCCCCTATCCACTTGTAATTAAATTCAAAATTAACTAAATAGTTATCCTAAATTGAATAAATCTAATTTATTTAATTTCCCCAAATTGCAACCAAATTGAATTAAATTACTTTATTTCAATTAAATCCTATTATCCCTCCATCCACTTGCAAAATCCCAAACCCCTTTCTAATCCCTTCTAGAATCTTCTAATCGCTTCTAATTAGCCTAATCCATCATTCTAAACTTTGTCACATCCCTAAGCAAAGGGAAGTCACTTCTCAAACCTCAAAGTCTTCGATAACCATTAAAGGCTTCAAACCTTCAACCACTTAATTCCTCAAAGTCTTTGATAACCATTAAAGGCTTCCAACCTTCAACCACTTAATCCCCCAAAGTCTTCAATAACCATTAATGGTTAACTCAAACCCTCTTACATGGTTAAAGAATTTGTTTTAACTCAACCTTCACCCAACCCAAGGGTCTCATCAAGCCTTAATGCTTTGACCATGATTATCTCTTAATCATTTGCACAAAGGTTTATCCTTGGATTAAATCTTAATCCATTGGGTAAGCCTATCTTAAGCCTAATCCTTATCTCTAAGATAACCATAAGGTCTTTTCAGGCATTTAATGCCTCCAACCCCTTCTCTCAACCCAACCCTATGTTGACACTTGTCACCATTTCATTGGTGCCAATTGCAAACATGGATCCCCAACTTTCAAACTCAACCCTTGATTGAATCTTTCAATCCTGGCCATCCATTGCCCTATTTTTGCTATAAATAGAGCTCTAATTCCTCCATTTTGATCATCCTCCAAATTTGAAGTATCACACTTATGCTCAAATACATTCAAGCTCCCATATATGATTTTATGCTCATCATTTAGCCTCTCTTTGGAATAGAAATTAGTCTAAGTATGCATGTTTAGAATACTTTCTTTATCATTTAGCTCAATCATAGACTAAATATATCATGTTAGGATAGTATTTATACTAACCTTGTCATCTTATCATCTAGTTTATTGCATTTCTAGCATCATGCCTAGCTTAGAATACATTTCATTCTAAAATCTATCAAAACATCCCTCGTTCTTGCATTTGCCATCCCTTAACCATTTTGCTCAGTGATCTGAGAGCAAAAACATTGGTTTGAGGGACATTGTGAGATAGAGAACCATGGGACCCACCTTGGGAAGCTGAGTAATACTTCATTACTCCATAGCTTGCACTGAGAAGTCCTGTGTGTGTGTGTGGACAAGTCATTTTGTAATATTTTCACATATTGAGATTTATCAACCCACTTTTCCTGCATACAGAATGCGAACCCTAACCTAATCTTAAAGTTAACTCTAATCATATACTTTTTAAATTTTTTTAATTATATCATAAAAGTGTAAACCCTTAATTAATTTTTTGGTTTGATTACCATTAGGGTTTGATAAACATTAAAAATCATACTCTAATCATTTATGTTTTACTTTTAAATTTATTCTAAAACTAATTGTTGATTCATTTAACAACATTAAAAAATAATATTTAAAAATTTTTAAAATGTGAATGGATTTTCATGAAAAAACAAAAAGGGTGAAATAGAAATGTTGTTAATATATTTAGATTAATTTCTTTTCTTTTTTCAATTTCAAAACTAAAAGCACACTCTAACAATTTAATATCAATTAATTTTTACTAATGCCTATAGAGTATACGTTTAACTTTTATTTAAAAATATATAAATAATATATATTACATAAATAAATATAAGACAAAAATAAAAATATCAAATTACTATTAACGATACTAATTTACTCTTATTTATCTAATATATTTATTAATAAAGTATATTTTGATACAACCTTTGTTAATTTTATTATTATTCAAATAATTTTAAAATGTTTTATGGATGTTTCAAATTATTTCATAAAGGTTAAACCCTTAATTAAGTATTTGATTTTAAACCCTAACCCTCTGATATAAACCCTAACCATAATTCTAAATATTAAGCCTTTGAACCATAGGCATAACCCTAACCATAATTCTAAATATTAATATTTTGAACCATAGACATAACCCTAACCATAATTCTAAATATTGATCCTTAACCCCAATCCCAATGTTGTGATATAAACCCTAACCCTAAACACAAAACTAACCATAATCATAAATCCCAATCCCATGAATATAGCCTAGCCCTAGAAGTAATCATAAAAATAACACTAAATTTTAATCCTAACAATAATTGTAAACCTAACCCTAACCTTAACCCTAAATCCAAAACCTAACCATTAAGCTAACCCTAACAATGATGTAAACCCTTACTGCAATCCTAACCCTAACCATTAACCTAACCCTAAAATTGATGCAAACCATAACTATAAATCTAAACCATAACCATAACTATAGAAATAAACCCTAACCCTAGACACAATCCTAAATATAACCCTAAATCCTAAGCCTAACCATAATCTTAACCCTTTCCCTAACCTTAATCCTAACCATTAGCCTAACCTTAACAATTATGTAAAACCTAACTATAATCATAACCCTAACCCTTAACCCTAACTCTAACCCTCTAATATAAACCCTAACCCTAACATTGTTATATAAAACCTACCCCTAAACATAAAATTAACCATAATCATAAATCCCAATCCCATGATATAAACCCTAACCCTACAAATAATCATAACAATAACACTAAATCCTAACCTTAAACTTAAACCCTAAATCCAAAACCTAACCATTAACCTAACCCTAACAATGATGTAAATGCTTACTACAATCGTAACCCTAAAAGTGATGCAAACTATAACCATTAGCCAAACCCTAACCCTAACCATGTTGTAAATCCAAACCGTACCCATTAACTTAACCCTAACAATGATACAAACCATAAACATAATCCTAACTCTAACCCTATCATATAAACCCTAACTCTAGACATAATCCTAAACATAACCCTAAATCCTAAGCATAACCACAATCTTAACCCTAACCCTAGCCTTAACCCTAACCTTGTTGTAAATGAAAACCTTAACCACTGAGCTAACCCTAAAAGTGACGCAAAACACAACTATAACCCTAACCCTAACCCCTAACCCTAAGTATAACCCTATTATATAAACCCTAGACCTACATATAATCCTAACCATAACCATAAATCATAAGTCTAAACACAATCTTGACCCTAACCCTAATGCTAGTCATTAACCTAAACCTAAGAATGATGTAATATCTATCTATAATCCTAACCCTAACGCTTAACCGTAACCATAGGCATAATCCTAACCATAATTCTAAATATTAAGCCTTTGAACCACAATCATAAACTTAACCATAACCCTAACCCTGACATTGTGATATAAACCCTAACCCTAAATGTAAAACTAACCATAATCATAAATTCTAATCCTATGATATAAACCCTAAACCTAGAAATAATCATAACAATAATACTAAATCCTAAGCCTAACAACAATTATAACCCTAACCATAAGTTCTATCCTAAATCCAAACCCTAACCATTAACCTAACTCTAATAATGATATAAACCCTTACTGCAATCCTAACCCTAGCCATTAACTTAACCCTAAAATTCATACAACCCATAACTATAAAGCTAACCCCGACCCTTAACCCTGAGTATAATCCTATGCTATACATCCTAACCCTACACATAATCCCAAACATAACCATAAATCCTAACTATAACCCTAACCCTAACCCTAATAGAAAGACAAAATGAACCCTATTCCTTATTGAATTAGGCCTACTATTTTAAACCAAATAAAATTGTAACCCTAATAGTAAACCAAAATGAACCCTATTCCTTATTGAATTAGGCCTACTATTTTGATTCCAATCCTAACTGTAATTCTAAATCTAGAATTGAACCAAATGGAATCCTAAATTTAACACTATACCAATCCAAAATATATCGCTATAAAACAATATATAATTTGAAATTAATTTATGCCATGTCTTTCAATTCACACTGCGACTGCTACTAGCTTATATATATTTAATAATATATATAGAATAAGCTGAGAGATATCCTTCTCAAGGTGCCTATTACACTTGAATGTTCATAAATTAATAAAAAATAGGCGCCTCTAGAAGGATATCTCTCGACTTATTCTATATATATTATTAAATATATATAAGCTAGTTTATAATAGATTTATAATTATTTTTAAATTTAAATATATGTTTCTATAATGATATATTAAAAATACTATTAATAGTCTAATATATTATTATTTGTTTTATCATTCAATTTATTAGAATAAGATCAAAGAAGAAAAGACATAGGTAAATCACAAATATCTATTTAAAATATTATAAATTTATTATAAATTAATAAAACAAATAATAATGACTAGTCTTAATCTTTTAAAAGGATATATTTGATTATTAAATTTTGAAATAGCTATGTTTACTTGTAGAATGTGCGGCCTTCACAAATATTTTAAAATGTTTTTCTTGATCTTTCAAGGTGTTAATCAGATAATTATAGTTCTTGTCGCATTCTAATTTCTTAATCTTATTGATTTTATTGATGTATTCTTCACTTTTAATTTAATTGAGATTACTTAAGATTTAAGAAAAAACATAGGATTTTATGGTCTCTAGTCACCCTTAGAACCAATGCTACAGTTGTAGGTTTGGAAACAAATCTACCTCCTCTAAACTGGCAAATAAAATGATAAATTATGGTAGACACTTACAACTATAATGAATGTCAAGAAACATAAAAATGAAAATTGGAATCAGAGGAGGTAAGGTACCATGCTTCATTTCTTAACAAAACAATTTTTTATTGCAGCATATCGAGAAAATTACAAGTTGTCATGTAGAGTTCCCTACCTGTTTAAGAGACTAAAGTCTCTAAATAAAAGATACAGATTACTGCTACAAATAGCATTTCCACTCCAAATTCTAATAGTTTTGATATTTTGACAATTATAAACTAAGCATGTATGACATTGTTTATTCGAACAACACTATGAATAGGCCCATCTAAAAGTAAACTAACCCAAGTAACAAATCAAGAAACAAGACAAAGATGAATTAAGCATGCAAGTCATGCATTATTTGGTAAAGATATAATAAAATATTAATTAAGGGAAAAAATAAATGTTTTATGAAAAAAAACTAACTGAAGATATGCTACATGGTGGATCTCTCAATCTATGAGATCAATCATTAGTTTTCTTCATACTCCCCTTTTGATGCTAAGAAGGCTCACAATCTAATCTACAAGTAATAAAAACTAAATTTTTGCATCTGCTTTGGTAAAGATATTTGCTAGCTGATCTTGAGTGTCGATGTCTTTCAATTTCATTTCTTTCTTCTACAACAAATCTCATATGAAGTGATACTTTAGGTCAAAATGCTTTGTTCTACTATGATGGACTAGATTCTCTTCTAATTTGATGGCACTTACATTGTTACAAAATAATCTACTTCTCCCTAATTTCTTGTGTACTTGTTGAGGTGACTGCAACATACTTTGCTTCTATGGATGAGAGAGAAACAACACTTTTTCTTTTTTGAGCTCCATACAATCAAACAAAAACCAAAATAGACAATTTCTAAATGTAGACTTACGATTATCCAAACTAACTCCCCAAAATAAATAACTAAAGCTATCATGATCACAAACCTTTTAGAAGATATGTATTTGATGCTTTGCAAAAAGGATGTTAGCAAACACACACACAAGATGGACAAGTCAAACATTAGTGTTAGTATCATAAATGAAATACGATCTTAAGCAAGCATATTAAGAGAGATATCAAACATTTAATGGAAAGCATGCAAAAACAAAAGAAAGATACTAGACTCCTCCAAATGCTTGGCAACATGTTCATATCTGCTCCTCCCTTGTTCCTCTCCTCTCCAAGTTCCACATGAGTGTAGCTCTCAGTACGTTTTACACTATTATGGATGTTGTATGGAGATTCAAGATTTAAAAATGATTAAAAGATGCAAATGCAAGCTAAATATGAGAAAGCACCTAATTAAGCTATATTAATTTTAACCAAAATAACAATGTAGATTATGATTTAATCCTAAAATTCTCTCTTAAATTTCACTATAGATTAGATGCATACAAGATTTTTGGATCTGGATTATGAAGGAATGGGCTCTATTTATAGGAAAAATAGAGAAATGGATGGTTGAGATTGAGTAATCTCAACAAGGGTTAAGAATGAAAGATTTATGATCCATGTGAACGCTTTGAACCCAATCCCAAGATGACAAATTGCAACATGAGATGACTTAAGAGGAGAGGGAAGAAGCATTAAATGCTTCAGATGACATGAAGGTTAGATTGGCAGGTAATCTTAAGCTTGAGTTGAATGAATAAAGCCTTTATCCAATGAATAATGATTTTATCCAATGGACAAACTCTTGTGAAAGAGTTATTGGGGATAACCATGGTCAAAACAATGAATGCTTGAGGAGACACATGAGTTAAATGGAGGTTGAGTTAAAGGTAAAGCCTTTAACCATGTGGGCAAGTCGAATTAACCATTAATGGTTATGTAAGAGACATAAATGTTCATGTAAGAACCATTAATGGTTTGGAATATTTTAGGGGTTAACTTGTTGGAGACATAAAGCATTTAATACTTTTCAAAGACTTTAGAGGCTTTGAGAAGTGACTTCAAGTTGCTTAGGAATGTGACAATAATTAGAGAGGGTGATTAGGCTAATTAGGAATGGTTTATAAGAATCTAGAATGCGTTTAGGATGCAAGTGGGTTTGGTGGGTGAGGGAAAATAGCATTTTAATTAAAATAAAATTTATTGTTTCAACAAAATAGGTACAACTTGCATTTGTAGAAGAATGCAAGTGGTGGGGTAGTATAGGGATTAAATAAATAATTGATTATTTATTTAAAAGAGGAAAGGTGGTTCAATTAAATAAATGTGCTTTATTAATTTAATTGATTTTGAGTGTGGCTTAATGAATTAATTTAAATAAATTAAATAATTTATTTAATTATAAGAGAAGGGGTCAAAGATAAATTAATTTAATTTACTTTTTATTGATGGTTAATTAATCAAATAAATACTAAATATTCATTTAATTAAGTAGACAAATTTATGTGACTACATTTGCCCCTCTTTGAGATGGTGCGGTTTATGGCTTTATTTCAAAGAAAGAAAAATAAGTGTGAAGAAATATATCCCATAAATGTTAATTTAGTGGGTGTTATGCCCCCTCAAGAGATGGGTCGAAAAGTTTCAAAAAATCGGGTGATCTCTTGAAAAAGAATGAGAAGTGAAGGGTGGTGGAGAATAAAAGAAATTAGCAATAATAGTGAAATAATGGAGGAAAACAGAGTAAATACAAAGAAACAATAAGCCAGTGAGTACCCTTAGGTCATGCAGGAGATACGATGCAAACGTGGTTTTGTGGTTTTGATTGATTCTATACAATTGATCAAAATTGATTGGACAATCTGGTGCAATGGGTTTAATTGCCCTGGTTGAGTCAAAGCATGATAGTTGATGTCAGTTGTTCACTTGGACAGGGTAAAGTCTGAGTGAGTGAGTCAAAGTCACCTATTGTGACTTAGACAATTGATGTAATTTTTTGATGAAGTCAAGGTATATTAAGAAAAATACTCATTGAGACTTGAGACAATTGATGTAATTATCCATTTTGATTGTGTTTTATTGGTTTAATCAATTGATAGTGTTTGCATTTTAGGTTGTTTGTGACAAATTATAGTAGCCCTATTGAGACTAGGTCATTGTGATAAATTCCTGTTGTATTCTAGGTTTTTCATAATCGATTACCTATTGAGACCCGAAGATACTTGATTAGAAAGTATCTGTTGATAGTCTAGGTTTGTGTGAGTCGGTGTACCTATGTAAACAGAGTAACTGGCTTGACTAGGTTGATGACTTAGGATGGAAAACATAGCCCCTCCTATTAGAGATGGATGGTGATGAATGTGGCTTGATTGGGTTTGATGGAAAATGATGTAGGGTATGTGATTTATGATGATCGAGATGGGGAGGGTGAGGGGGGGATTCAGTGTTAGATAAAAGGTATGGAGGACCTAGGACCTATTTCTATGGAATAAGATCAAAAAAAGAGAGTATCCATTGTAATTACTATGTATGAATGATATACAAATATATGGACTTATGGATGGATGGAATGCAATAGAATGAAATATAAACAAATGAGATGAAATGATGATCCATAGATTTTTTATAGTGCTTTATTTTCATCATTGAGTATGGTAGTACCGTTCTTGGCCAAGGTAGTAGGAACCAAGTTTGAGCATTTCACCTGTAAGAAAACATTTATAGACAAAGAAAAGTTACCCTCCATTCTGGTTCATGTGCAAATGGTCAAGGTATATGTTGTAGTTAGTAAGCCATAGTGATCCATGACTATGTTTTTCATTTGATCATGTAGCTTAGTTAAATTCCCATGTAGACACCATCAGTACATGCCCCAAAACTTCATTGGAAGAATTTGTAAACAACAAACAAAATGATATTTTAGGAACCATCCCAGCCACTCTAATCACTTTTGGATATCCTAGAGTAGCGTAGGAACTTGATATAAATGAATAAATAACTAACAAACCAACCAAGTACTTGATAGCTTAAACATAATTTTATTGTAAAAGAAAATGTTACCATGTCTTTGTTTTTGTAAGGAAGGATGCATCCTTGTTAGGACAATTGTGTGTACTTTTTTTTATTAACTGGTTGATTTGATAAGTGATCATCATTTAAGTAGCTCAAAATATTTATTTGGTTTCTATTACGATGTGTATGTACAAAGAATATTATATGTTGCAATGTTTTTGATGGATTTTTTTTATGTTTTATCATGTTTTTGGATTTTACGAGTGTTTTTGAATGTTTTTGGTATTATTTCTAGCCAATTTTGAATAAGGAACTTAATGAATCGCAAGTAATGTAGAATCCACTTCCATCAGTAGGTTGAAGAGTATTGCCCCCAGTTTGATGTTTCTATGAAAGAGGGATGTAGGACACATGAATTAATAACCCTGATTGCAGATCAATAACAAGCCATGGTTTGAATAACGGATGAATGGATGCAATGGATGTGATCGCAACAAGTCTTATAGAAAATGGAGCCATAGCCTTTACAACTAGTGCCTATTTGCCAGGTTTTCACCATTGTACTTACCCAAGGTGCCACCAGAGTGTTTGTTCACCATTTGAATGGATGATTTTTCTTTACTATTTTGATTTTTTGTATTTTCTTCAGGACATTTTTCTAAATGGTTTTAGTTTTTTTTTTTATATATATCGGACAGCTTGATGCTCTGCATAGCTTATGTATGAAACTATTTGAGATGCATGCTATTGATTGGATTTTCTAGAAGTTCTCCTTCTAAAGTTGCCAACTGATATGCCCCAGATCCAAATACAATAGTGATAACATACAGACCCAGCCAATTTGATTCAAACTTGCCCTAATGTTCTCTGTGTGGTTGATTATGAGCATTCTCTTCGAGAAAAAGATCACCTACCTCAAATGTATGAGGTTTAACCTAATGATTATAGTTTTTTCTCATTCACTATTGATAGACCTTGAGGTGGTTGTATATAGCTTGTCGCCTTTCATCAAGTAGTTCTAAGTCTTGAAGACGTGAGACTTAGTATGCTTCATCATCTATCAGATTGTGCAAGGAAACCTATAGAGATGGTATCTCAACCTCAATAGGAAGAATGGCTTCTGCTCCATAGACCGGTGAGTAGGGAGTGGCACTTGTAGGGGTTTGAATGCTAGTTTGATATGCCCATAGTGCTGGATTTAATTGAACGTGCCAATCACAAACAACATCATTGACTGTCTTCTTGAGGATTCTCAATATGTTCTTGTTTGATGCTTCAGCCTAACAATTTCCTTGTGGGTAATATGGGGTGGAAAAGTGGTGTTGGATGTGAAACTTCTTACAAAGCTCATAGAAATCCCAATTTTTGAAAGGAAGCCTGTTATTTGTGATGATGGACATGGGTACACCATACTGACAGATGATGTAATTAAGGATGAAAGAGGCGATCTTCTTGCTGGTGACTTGGGTAAGTGGAAAAACTTCGATCCACTTTGTGAAGTATTCAGTGGCGGTAATGATAAATTTGTAGCCATTGGATGAAGATGGATGAATTTTACCCAGAAGGTCAAGTCCCCATTGACAAAAGGGCCATGGTGTTTTGATTGGTTACAATTCCTGTGTAGGTGCATGTATCAAGTCACCATGAACTTGGCACTTCTTGAATTTTCTAACAAAACGGTAGGAGTATTTTTCCATGGATGGCCAATAGTATCCAGCACGCACGATCTTCTTTGCTAAGGAAGGACCACTTGAGTTAGCCCCAAAAATTACTTCATGTACCTCTTGCAAGGCCTTTTCTATCTCATCTTGTTCCAAACATTGAAGGAGAGTACCATCAAGACTTCATCGATATAGGGTTTAAGGAATGATGGTGTATCGAGCAGTTTAGCAGATGAAGGTTTTGTGATGGTTATTGGATTGGTTGGGAGGAAGTGTGTGATCATGGAGGTAAGTAAATAACTCACCGTACCATGGAGATTCAAAACTGACTAGGAGAAATATCATTTCAGTTTTGGGGATATCATAATCGGGGATCCAAAGTTGCTCTACCAAGAACTCGTAGTGTGTGGAATTTTGCAGAAGATCCATTAGAGATGTAATTGTATTCATTGTGTCAGCAACTCGATTATGATCTCTAGGTACTTGCTCAAAGGTGATAGTTGTAAAGGATTCTTTGTAACTATCCACCATCCTTTTATATGGCATGAGATTATCATCCTTAATTTGATACACATCGGTAACTTTTCAGATAACTACCTATGAATCTCCATATATTTGTAGCTCTTTTAGATGCCATTGTATAGCCAATCTGAGTCTTGGCCTCATATTCTACTATATTATTGGTGCATGGAAAAGTGAGCCTGTATGACTTCGGGATGCTATCACCTTGAGGTGTAATGAAAAGAATACCTACCATCGATCCATGTCTAGTATATGAGCCATCAAAGTAGAGCTTCCATAGTTGTGTTGATGTGATCATGAAGATCTTTTCATCTGGAAAGTTGGAAACAAGAGGATGGTCACATGCAAGGGGTGCATCGACCAACTGATCTGCAATAACTTGCCCTTTGATAGCTTTGCGGTCCGTGTACTCAATGTCAAATTCACTCAGAATCATAACCCATTTGGCCAAGCGGCTTATTAATACTGCCTTGTTGAGTAGGTATTTGAGTGAATCAATTTTGGTGATGAGTTGTACCTTGTGTGTCCACATGTAGTGACTCAATTTGGTGGCTCCCAAGATAACTGCTAGGAAAGCTCACTCAACAGGTGTGTAATTGAGTTCATAGCCTATTAATGTGAAAGAGATATAGTATACAACACATTCTTTTCTGTCTAGATTGTGTTGTGCTAGCATTACTCCTAATACTGTATTAGTAGTTGAAATATATAGTAATATATGTCTACTTGGATCTAGTGGGATCAACAACAATGTATTCATCAAGTATTCTTTAAGAATTTAGAATGTTTGCCCACACTTTGTATCCTATTGAAAGCGAATATTCTTGTGTAATAGATGCATGAAGGGATGACACTTATTAGCCAATTGGGCAATGAATCTCTGAATTGATTGTAGCCACCCTTATAGTGTGCTTAACTGAATGATGTTCTTGGGAGGTGGCATGTCCATGATTGCTTTGACTTTTTCTGGATCTACTTCAATGACCTTTCTTGAGACAATATATCCTAGGAGTTTCTCGAAGGTTACTCCAAAGACACATTTCTTTGGATTAAGACAAATATGATATTGCTCTAATCTGTCAAATATTTGACCCAGTCTTGCTAGAGGACCTTCTCTTGTTAATGATTTAGATATTAAATCATCGACATAATCTTCCATTATAGTGTGCATCAGGTCATCAAAGATGGTAGTCATAGCTCTCTAATAGGTTGCCCCTGCATTTTCAGACCATATGGCATCACATTCCAATAGTAGGTTCCCCATGGGCATGTGAAAGCTGTTTTATGTTGATCGTTTGAAACAATCTTGATCTGGTTGTACCCTGAAAAGCCATCCATAAGAAAAAGAATTGCATGACCCACTATGAGATCAACGTCTTTAGGGCATGCCTTATTCAAATCTTTGAAGTCTACACCAATACACATGCCCCCATTAGGCTTGCCGATAGGTACAATGTTGGAGATCCAATCGGCATAATCGTTTGATCAGATGAAACCAACATCTAAGAGCTTTTTGAGTTTTGCCTTGACAAGCACAAAAATCTATGGGTGCATCTTTCTGAGCTTTTGTTTTACTAGTTTAGCTCCTTCTACCATAGTGAGGTGATGCATGACCAAATTAGGATCTAAGCCAGGCATGTTTTCATAAGACCATGCAAAGTTGATTTGACGCTTCTGGAAGAATTCCACAAATTTTAGCTTTTCCTCTAGAGTTAGTAGAGATGCAAAATGTATTTGGTGAGGAGTCTCCAGGGTCCCCAAATTAAATTCTTTTGTTTCTTTGATTAGGATTGTGGATCTCTCCTGATTTGTACTAGAGGGGAGGATGTCAAACCTTTCATCTGCAGGTGCCTTAGAGAGGTTTTCACCTTTGGATACACTCTTTATTTTTACTTTTTTGGGATCAACAAGTGCCACTGTATGGTTTTCACCAGAAGATCCATGTTTTATTGTGATGTTTTTGCAGTTGAAAGGTTTGGAATCTACCCCAAAGTACAATGCACTATTAAGTTCAATGGCAAATCTAGCTTTATGATCCCCACTTGGTATCTGATCCTGTATTTCTAAAAAGTCTATGACTGCCTCATCATTTTGGAATTTATCAAGACATGGGGGATTTGGCTGGTTCCAATCAATGAGTTTGGGGTGGATGATAGGCATGACCTCATCAATTAAGTTGAGTTTAGAGGAAGCGTCAGTGAGGGTTAATACTGATGAGTGAAGTTCATCAATGGTACTCTCCTTGTCAAGTTCTGGTGTTGGATTTGATGTAGGGCCTGTGGAAGGTGCTTCTTTCTCATTAACCCAAAAGGTTTTAATCCATGCCTCCCCATAAATTAGGATATCTTTACAAGGTGGGGGAGGGGATGTGTCTTCTTCATCTGAAGTATTTAGATTTACTGAATCAAATTCCCACTCATGTGAGTCGATCTCTGAATCACTCTCTAACATCCTATTACTGTACCATGTTGGGATGTCTTGTGTATTGAAGAGTGTATTCATCATGGGTTTATGCACTTTTATAGGTGGGATTGCTAGTGCCACTACTGCTATTGATAGTTTAGTAGGTGCAGTTGGTATAACTATTGGGAGTGTTAGTGCTAGTTATGCTGTTGCTGTTACGGATGGTATTATTAGTGTTGTTGATGCTACTGAAGGAATTATTGGTGTTGTTGGTATAGTTGGTATTACTATTGTTACTGATGAAATTATCAATTTTGTAGATGCTTTTGCTGGGAGTATTGGTATAGTTGGTACTATTGGTGTGACTGATGATCAGTTTTGTTGGTGCGGATGGTGTTGTTGGTGTCGCTGATTTGATGATCAGTTCTTTTGGTATAGTGGGGTTTGTTGATGCCACAAAGATAATCAAGGAGGGCTTCTGTGGAGTAACTATTTGATACATGGGTTTATTGGGTTTACCTTTGAATTTGAGCTTAGAAAGAGATTCCTTTTGAAAACCTAATCCATTTTTATCTTTAGGTTTCAACTCAGGTTGTAAGGGTTCGTGTCATCCCTATTTGCAATATCCCAAAGCACTCTAACCATCATAGACCATTCTTTGCATGATAGTGAGGCCTTTTCCATATTTATGAGTAGGAAGCATAACCTTTGGGATTTCTATGGTGATAGGGTCGTTGTAGATCAATTCTTCTTGGTCCTCATCTGTGGTTTCCTCTTCCTAACTTTTACCAGGGATGAACTGCACCAAAGTGCATGCTTGCTTGGTCAGTACTGGTTGAAGCAACTTTTGAGGCTTGCCATGATTTCTAGGGGAAGCAGGTAATTTCCCAACACAAAAGAGTTGGCTTAAATTATATTCCACAGGACCTTCCTCAGCCATTTTCATTTTCAACTTCTCTTTCTTTCATATAGGGGTGATTAAACTAGAAAGAGAGGTTGGACTAACATAGGATGTGGAAGGGATAGCTTCTCAGTTGTTAGGTATGGTGATCTCTAGCTGATGGTTAATATTGTTACAATTTGCAAATGGATTTGCATCACCCAGGATTGTGATTTTTACACTGTTATGGGGAAAATTGATACACTGATGATAGGTGGGTGGAACGACCTACTCTAACCAATCTTGCAAGGGATGTATCCAAGGTCTTCCTAACAAGAGATTATATGGCAAACGAAGGTCCAAAACTTGGCAGATGATATACTTTACTACTAGGCCCACTCTAATAGGTAATACAACAGCTCCTTTGGAAGAATGCTCTGCATCATCATAGGCCTTAATGGTTGTCTTTTTGCTTGGATCCACTGATTCTATCACATATCCCAATGTTGTGACCAACTACAAGGTGCATATATTTAGGCTGACTCCATTGTCAATCAAGACTTGCTTGATTCTGTGTTGGTTTATAAATCCTTCAATGTGAAGGGATGTGTTATGTGGTTGTTGGAATCAAGCGTTGTCACTTTCAAAACAAGTGAGGCATGGTGATGACTTGAGATTGCCAACCATGGCTTGAAATTGATCTGTGTTAAGGTTGGCAGGGACTGACGCTTCTTGGAGAGCTTGATCCAAGATTATTTTATGTGAAGGAGATAAGCGCAAAAGCTCTAATATGGATTTGAGTGCAAGCGTTTTGTCCAATTATTCCACAAGATTATATTGCTTGTGCAAAGGTTTCGTTCCTTGTGGTGCAGCTCAAATGGTAATTTTGCTACGACATGTAACAAAAATGCATGTGGGACTTGGATCTTTGATGGTGAGGGTTGAAACTTGTTCATTAGCATCATAGAGGTGATTCATAGTATAATTATAGGAATCTTGTGTATAATTAGTTGTAGTATTTGTGTTTCGCCCCGAGGTGGAAGGACCCCTTTGATCATGTGATGGAAAAAGATTCTTGAACATTAGATGATTGTCATTTGTTGTTTTATGGTTTTGTCCTTTGATTTCAATTCCTCCTCTATCAATGAGATCTTGAAAAATGTCTTTCAATCGATGGCAATTACTTGTCTTATGCCCTTTTCCTTGGTGGAATTCATAATGTCCATTATCTCTCCACCATGGAGGTTTGACTTGAGGTTCATAGTTAGACTTTTTCGGTAAGGTTACAAGATTGGAAGAGACCAATTGGCGTAATATTGTTTTGATAGGTTCCCCTAAGGGTGTGTATGTGCGTTTTCGTTTATAGTTTTGTTGCCATTGTCTTGGTTCTTCTTGTGGTGCATTGCGACCTTGATTTTATGGATGAGTGATGGTGTTGTTTTTAGGAGGGGGATTTTGCCCCATGAATCTGGCCACAAGTTGTGCAATCTTTACAGTCCTTGTATCTATGACCCCGTCATTGACGATGTTCTTGTTCTTGTTCCAGAAATTGGGTTTATCACTATTATAACGGGGGCAAGGGAAATCTTTTGGTTCATTGTAGATTTTGATAAGTCCCTTTTTGATAAGGGCTCGTTCACATTTTAATCCTGATTGATCATCTCTTCAAAATATTTAGTACCCTTCATGTCTAAATGAAATTTCATCTTGTCATTCAAGTTGGAAATGAATATTTCCACTACTTGTTTAGGCAAATGAAGAGAACGTCTACTAGATAGTTGCCTCTACCATTGTAGGAAATCTAGAAACAACTCCCCTGGTTTTTGTTTGGTGTTGGATAGATCTTCCATGGTAACATCTCGTTTTATGCTATGTGAATAATGTGCGATGAACATTTGGAATAGTTCCTCGAATGTTCTAATGCCACCTGGTAATAAGGAAAAACATTACATGGTTGTGCCTCCCAAACTTTGAGGAAAGAGGTGCATTAGATATGTGTCCTCATAAGCCACCTCTAAACAAGCTGAGTGAAATTCCCAGACATGATCTCTAGGGTCTCCTTTGCCCCTATACTTTTCAAACTTAGGTGTTTCAAACCCTTGTGGAAAAGGTGGCATATGCATGTTCCTATCAAAAGGATAGGGACGAATATCATTAAGTGAAAAAGGGTAGTCTTCACACCACTATTGAGTTGTTGAGCGAGATTCTCAACTTGTTGTCTCAACATGTCTATTTCTAGAGGAGGAGGAGGTGGGGGATTCCCTTGATGATTAAGGTCATATCAGAAGTAATCTCTACCTCTTCCACCATCGTTATGGCAATGTTGTTTTGATGTCTGTGGTATCTATGCGGTATCAAAATCATGGGTAGTTTAGCACCCTCTATCTCACTAAGAGAAGTTAGAAACTGCTCAACTAATAAATTATTTCCCATCGAAATATGAATACATAAATATTTGGAAGCTGACATGCTAGATATCTCCAACATTGAGTCCACATACTTATTGTGACTCAACCTTTTTGTTATCTGTCTCTTCTAATCCTCATCCTCAAGATGAACCTAGCCACCCAAAAATACCCCATCTTAAAGTATACTAAACATTGAGACTTCAATTTACAAATCATATTCATCCTAATATAGAAACATAATAGATGATCAATATATAATGCAATAATAAAACATTTAGTATTCATCTTATAATAGATGTAGTTATGCAATTTAGACCTTAGAAGTCCCAATAGGAATACAAATATATCAAATGTTTCATACATCTTAAGAGATGTTAAAAAGAACAAAATAATTTCTTCACTCATTATGTAAAATCTTTTCTTCACAATTCTCAATATAATATTCTAATTTAAATATTTTTAGTTTAAAATAAGAAAGTTTAATATAAAGATTTATGCATGCAAATATTTTCTATAACAACAAATTCTCTTATATCTAAAAACTATCTATTTTAGCATTCATTGAGATCACATTTGTTATACTTTTTTTTTATTCTTGATTATGGACCACTATAAGCAGTGATATGATGTTTGAATACCATACATCATGGACTTCACTAAATACATAAGATGAACCTTGGATCGTTATAATTCGTGAAGTATTTTATCTTTACGTAATTTTTCATTTCATTACATAATTCTTAAGGTAGCTCATAAATGAACCAAAGATCAACAAATTGCATTCATCCGTTGTTAAATGGAATGGATCTGAAGGAGAGGGATCTACTGAGACTGACGGCGTATAGAGGTGGACCAGCCAAACCCTAACAGTGATTCTCAAGGATTCAACTGCTGTAAATTGTTTCCACATTTGCCGGCGTCAACACTGTAATCTTGGGCAGCGTGGTATTGTCGGAGTCATTTGCATTCTTTTTCATCCATCTTCTCATGCCCCCTAGCGCAAAATAGATAGGCGTGATTGCTGCTTCGACAACTCTTGTGGTACTGGAGCTGTTCACACTAGAACCATGGTAGCTCATCACAATTGCTTGGTTCATAGTGCGAGACAATGTGCTTTTCCAATACCACCTATAACCAAATACCACGTCTAATCCAAAACAATACATCGTCTTAAACAACAAAGTACCAATTCCGTCAAAATATTGAATTATCTATAACGAAATGAGGATGCTAAAATATTGAAGCTAGAAAGAATAAACCAACCAACAATATTTGTTATATAATGCCATCCATGCGATAAACCCTCCTTCCTTATATAGGATTCCTGCTCAAAATATGTGCCTGATTTGCAGAATACCCAAACGTTGAATGTAGTGTCATTGAGTAATAGTATCAGCCACCTTGTGTAACATGCCCACTCACGGTATGTGCGTGACTCATAATAGCTTAACAATCCATTTCAACTCATTTAATTTGTTAAGCTCATGCAAAAGTGATTATTTCCTATCTTAACTGATTTGGACTTGTCTTCTTCTGTTTGAGTATATGCTACCCTCTCAGAATATTCCACCAAAATTTTCATTCACTAAGATTTAATTCATAAGTCCCATTTTTTCTTGGCGAGAAATTTTACCACACCTACTAGAATTATATGCCTATTTCAATTGAACATTTCTAATTCTCTTAGTATTCTTCCATTTTTTAAGATGACTACTTCAGCCTAATTTTTAATTTTTAATTCAATGAAAAAGGAAATTTATGGGCAGAGAACATATTTTGGAAATCAAATTTTGACATAAACTTAAACACAATTATTGATATTGACATTCAAAATAATGTAAAATTTGAGTTAGGTCATTAGTTTATTGGTGTACTAGTTTATTGTATATTTATCATATATTATTTGGCCTTATTTGTCATTTAATTTATTATAATTGAAGTTTTTTATATTTTTTCATAATTTTATTTTCGAAATTTTATAAAAAATAAAAATTTCTTTTGTTTATTAAGCAAAAAGAATAAATTTATGTGAGAATTGTAGTTTAGCACTTGAATTAGCGAGCACAAGGAAATAATGTTCATTATGTTTCTAAAAATGATAGTCCATGTGGTCCATTGTTTGGGGATGTTTCAAAAATTTATCTTGCGAAGACTCATTGAAATTGGACTCTAGAGGTACATTGTATAAAAATGAAAATGTGTTTTCTAGGGAAACCTTGTGAAGGAATTCTTCAAAGGAGATGTCATTGGATATTGACATTGTAAGATTTTGTGAAGCCATTAGTTAAATTCTGGTTTGAGACATAGTGATAGACATAGACCTTAAGGATATAGGTTGGAGATTTTGACTTGACTAGGACGAAGTGCTAAAGGATATAATTTAGGTTTTGGATTAAAAATATGATTGGTACAACTTGGAAACACTACCAAAATTCAAGGTGCATTAAATGCATAGCTAATCAAGAATGCTTCAGATGATTCCAAATCCTTAACAAAAGATGATAAGCCTACTTAGGTTGGACAGTCCGTAAGATAGAGTTGATTGAATAAGCTAACTCAGGATAAAAATGTACCACAATAAGTTGAGTAAATGATAGATTAACTTAGGTTGGACATTCCCTAAGATATGATTGATAAAAGATGGATAAGGATCAAGGAATTATATTAACCTTCAACAAACCTGATTTTGCTATGTAGATGAATATGGATACATGGAATTGAGGGATAAGATAGATGAACCAATGACAATTGATGATGTAATATGGATGACTAAAACCTAATCCAATCTCTATGAAAGGTGGCTATGTTATGACTGGGATTTTGGTAATATGGTTTGGCAATGGTGGATGTTTAAGAAAAAGATAGGCTTGGTTTTTTTAAAAGTTTTTTTTCTTCTTTCACTTTTTTAATATTTTTGGCTTTTGATTTAATGACTATTTATATTTTTTAGATTTTGAAATAATCAAAAGTAACTTACCTTTTACATCATAAGAATTTATTATATGTAATTCCTATCATGATGATATTATACACAATAAAAGATTCTAACAAATAGCCAAACTATGCAACAACAATGTAGTACACCTTGTTGGCAACAATGTAGCAAACTAAGAGGGGGGGATGAATCAGTTTGCACCAAAAACTTACTAACACTTCAACCCCAAAATAGATCTGATGATTAACAATTAAAGCATGAAACAATACCACTTCAATAACACACATAAAGAATTTTCATGCTAGGAGTAAATGTGAATATTACAATGGGAACACACATGCATTCAGGTACACTTCCTAGAGCTCATTGCTCAAAATAAGAAACCCAGAAAGGCTACAACCTTAAGGGAAGGCTCACTACCTTACAGGAAGTCTCACTGACTTACAAAAACATTCAAACTACATTCCAGAGAGTATGAACTATGAAAATAGCATCTCCATATGCTTGAGTACAGTTCTAGTTAAGCACACAGTTTGCTCTACAACACTTCAATTCTCCATATTTTTAAAAGATCAAATCACTTGTTCACCCATCCAAATCGATCATTTACTCACATATACAATGTAGATACTCACAAACATGCATCTTAAATGATTATTGCATTTATTTATACAAACCCTTCAACCTGTATTTCAAGGTTGGCTAAACCCTCAATACCAATTATAGAATAATATCCTCACACACTACAACAATACATGTGAACCAATACATTGTCGACTAAGACCCAAATCAATACTGCAAATAAGAAACATCTCAAACAATCATGTATTGATCATCTGTGACATGATACAATCATCAAGAACATCACATAACATAAAGAACATCACTGGATAAGGAAAATATTCAATAACGTGCACAATAATCAATGCAGACCACCATATGCATAGAACATGATCAAAAGATATTCAAAATCAATGTGAATTGCATCACAATAACTACAGCAACTCAAATTACTAGAATCATCTTCATCTTTCTACTGGAGCTCAAGAACATCAGCATAAATGACTGTCAAACTAAAAGGTTCACTTGTGGCTATCAAAATAATGAACCAGGATAATTGAGGAGACACATCAATTTCCAAAGTACATTCCACACATCCACAACAAAAGATGTTGCAATTCCAGAGCAATATGAAGCACAAACCAAAGTACTTAATAACATGAACAACTACATAAAATCCTCAATATCAAATCTCATAACCTAGTCAAATCATCATGCAAACCTCTAAAAATGGAAATGAACCATCTATAGACAATGTACCAAAAACCCTTTAAACCACAACAACTCATCTACAATACACAGGCTAAACTAACTCATCCAATCAATCTGCAATATTGGAATATACAAAAAACTTTCGAACAATCTCCACATATATCACTCATGTTGACTAATGACAACATGTAATTGATAAAATATCAGCCAATATCCAACAATATCCCCCTTTGGCATTGATGGCAACATATGAATGTGAAAAACAATCAATGCAAAGAAAGAAATCAACTCATAGAAATCTCCCTCAAAATCACAAGGATCGGCTCTCAAAATAATTTAGGGTTTTTCACATGCTTCTCTCCCCCTTTGAAATGCAAAAATCTCAGCAATTAGGCTTCTCTCTCCAGAAAATATGAACATCTAAACCACCAACACTAACACTGACTACTCCCCCTGAGTAGTAGCCACACTTATCAATCCAGAGCATAAAATGTCTCTATGAAGTTCATCAAACTGATGTAAATCCACGCACCTTAGTTCTCATCAAGAGGGGAAATTACCCCTAACTTCTCTCTAAGATACTCAAAAGTATCTTTAGGCAAAGGCTTCGTAATGATAACTACAACATGCTCCTTTGTAGAGACATACTCCAATCTGACTTGTTTCTCATTCACCTTCTCTCTCAAGAAATGAAACTTGATTGATATACGTTTTGTCTTGGAATGCAACACCATATTATTTGAAACATTAATAATACTTGGATTGTCATAGTATATAGTAATAGGTTCATCATAAATAACTCATATATATTTCAACATTTACTTCATCCAAATTACCTAAGTACAATTGCTAGCAATGACAATGTATTCAACTTCTACACTAATAAGAAAATAGCATTATGTTTCTTACTTTCCCAAGAAACCAACTTCTTTCCCAAAAAGAATGCACCAATAGTAGTGCTTTTGTGGTCATCAACATCACCCACCCAATCAACATCTGTAAAAGAACTCAAAGTAAAGTCATCATTTTTAGAATACCACAAACCAAAATCAATTATTCCTTTCAAATATCTGAATATCTTTTTTATAGTAATAACATGAGATTCCTTATGATCAACTTGAAATATACAAACATGACACACGATATTCATTATAACAGTTCTAGTCTAAGTCAAATACAACAAACCACCAATCATAAATCTAAATCTGGTCTAATTATCTTTTGGAGAGTCATCATCCTTGTTCAACTTACATCCAGTCACCATAGGTGTACCAATAGGTTTAGAATCCTCAAAACCAAATTTCTTCAATAATTCCTTCACATATTTAGACTGAGATATAAAAATACCTTTGTCCAATTGAGCAATTTGCAATCCCAAAAAGAATTTCATTTCACTAATCATAGACATCTCAAATTCATTCTGCATCTCTTCAACAAATTTCTTACATAGGCAATTGTTTCCTCCAAAGATAATATCATCAACAAAAACTTAAACAATCAAAATATTATTCTAACCAATCTTGAAATAAAGATTATTGTCAGTAGTACCTTTGCTAAATCCAAGTTTCGTCAAACACTTATACAATATAGCATACCAGGCTGTAGGGGTTTGCTTCAATCCATACAATGACTTCTCCACTCAACAAATCAAGTTCTTCTCATCTGTAAGCTAAAATCCATCTGGTTTCTCAATGTATACTTCTTCTTCCAATTCTTCATTAAGAAAAGTTTATTTGAGATCCATCTAATAAACCTTGAAATCTTTGTGAACAGAATAGGAAAGAAATAATCTAATAGCTTCAATTCTACCCACTAGAGAAAATGTCTCCTCATAATCAGTTTATTCAATTTGTGTGAATAACCTTTACAAACAAGTCTAGCTTTATTTTGGACAACTTCATGTTGTTCATTCAACTTATTCCAGACTACCCATTTAGTTCCAATTACATTTTTATCCTTAGGTCTCAGGAAAAGAATCCATGTATCTTTTTTTTTTAATCTTATTCAATTCTTCTTCCATAGCTTTAATCCAATTTTCATCTTTGCAAGCTTCATCCACATTCTTAGGTTCAATCTTGGAAATCAAACAAATTTATTTATCAACTCTTCTTCTAGTCATCACACCTATATACTTGTCACCAATAATTTTATTTTCAGAATGATTCAACCTTACATACCTAGGAGTTTTAGGTTTTTCTTGAATTCCAGGCTCTTGAACTCTTTCTTTTGCATTAACATCTGCAACTTCTCCATGATTCTCCATCTTTTCCAAATCAACTTTAACTTGACTTAGGGTCTGCACTGACTTTCCTTTACCTAAACTGGTATCCCCGTCATTTGAATAATATCCGCAAGATCTAATCTATCTTATATTTCCTTCATCAACCTTAACATTATCACTTTCAACCATATTTTTCAATATTTTATTGTAAAAATGACAAGCCTTACTTTTAGTAGAATAACCAAGAAAACTTATGATGACAGAACAACCCAAGAAATAGAATACACAACAAATTGCAATAAAAACAAAACATTATGTTATTTATATCTAAAATCAAACTATCTATAATACATGCAATTACAATCTAGAGGAATAAATCCTCATAGACTGCAATACTTTATAGCTGACAAAGTATTCTAAAAACCCTTACAAAACAATATCCAACCTAGAAACTAACTGCACAAAACTCAACTCCAAAAATCTATTACAAGTTTCCTCAAATGAGTCCTAAATAGCCTTCCACCATTTTGGAGCTGAAACTACAATTTAGAAATTACCAATTGGTGAACAAATGCAAAAACATGAAAATGGAAATATGAAAATACAACTAGATTCAAAAACTGAAACTTTCCAAAAAATTGTCCAACTTCCAGCAAACATAACTTTTGATCTAGGAATTGGATTTACGAACCATTGGAAGCATCAAAAAGCTCTCTAAGTGTAGATTATTCTCAAGAATCCACTCCACTGATTCTCACTATTTTCGGTCCCATTCAACACCATTTAATGCCTCAAATCTGATTAGGAAGAACTTTTTTTAGTTTTTTGGGAAACCAAAACTTTAATAAATTTTAAACCGTTAATGCTTTTGACCTTATTCTTTTGCCAATCTTCTTATTTTTCCTTCCTTAATCTTCTTGTAAATATTGGGCTTCATCTGCCTTCAAATAAAAACCTACTATTTTGGGCAGTCGGCAAGAAAAAATAGCTTAACAATTATGAGAGTTATGGAATCTTTTATTCATCCAAAAGTGTATCTAGACTTGCAAAAACATAAAATTTAAACTAAACAAAATGAAATATTTTGGGTGATGCAGGATTTCCCTTACACCAACAAATGCTCCTGCATTAGATATTGCCACAACCATCATGTACAACATGCCTATTGAACTGCGATGGCCTCCCTAACAACATGTGACATGCATCCATAGGTATGATGTCATGGAGTACATAGTCATAGTAGCTTCTAGTCTTGAATTTTACCAGACACTATTCATTGACCAAAACCTTGTGGTCATTCTACAACCATAGTATCCAATGCAGTTGTGGATGTCTTTCCCTCTTTAGCTTCAACTTTGTAACCATTTCTTTAGACAGTAGATTATTAGTGCGCTCACTATCAATTATCACATCACAACACTTATTTTCACATTTTCATGTGGTACGAAACAAACTATTCCTTTGATTTGGTTCTTTCATATCATTCATGAGGGTTCTCCTAATAACTAGGGCTTCTCCCCTTTCAACATCATTAGAATATTTAGGATGAGCTTCTTGGTTTGCATGCACAACTCGTGCATGACCATCATTTCTTCTATTTTTCCTTCCTTGGTGTTGTGAACATTGAAAGGCTCTATGCCCTTCTTCTCCACATCAGAAATAGGTTCCTCTAAAACAACCTCTCCCAGACCCTCTTCCAGACCTTCCTCTTCCTCTTCCTCGTTGTTCACCATTATTTTGGTCACGTGGATGATAGAAATTATCACCCTTCTGATTCTTACTAGGACCCATATCATCATTTCTCTTTTGATCTTCATTTCAGTTCCCAAAGGATACTCTTACACCTCTTCCACCTTGAATTTTCCCTTTTTCCTTACCTTCAAATCTTGTATTCTTTTCATCACCTCTTAAAGAAAACTAATATGCTTCTTCAATACTAGCTATTCTAACTAGACTCAGCTCCTCTTGAATGGTCGATCTTAACCCATTCAGATAATGAGCGACCTTCTCCTTGTTGACCTCTACATGGCCTATTTTGATGATTATTTCATGTAAAATTCTTCTATATACTGGTTCACAGATTTTGTACCATGCTTTAGTCCTTGCAGTTTGTTTAGTAGAACCAATTTATAGTCCATAGGAATGAATTGTTTCTTCAGCTTATCAACCATCCAGTCCCATCTGGTGATCTTTCCCTTTCTTCTCTAATTTTTGTCTAGTTGGACCTCTTTCCACCAGATATTTGCATGACACTTTAGCTTTGTTTTTGCAAAGTTGACCCAATCTAGGTATTCTATCTCTTCATATTCAAAATATTCCTCTAGCTCATTAATCCAATCAATCAGCCCTTCTGGGTTCAGATTCCCAGAATAATTTGAAACTTTAATTTTGGGTTTCTTCCCAATCTAAGAAATGGCCCTCAACAATCGAGTCTGATCTTGATCTATTGCTTCTTTCGATTCACTTTAGGATGAATCTTCAAACCTCTCATTCATCATCACTTTCTCCTCTCTTTAGATTAAACCTTCTTCTTAACTCTTCTTGCAATGCATCAATTTGTCTTTGGAGATCTGTCAAACCATCGTTTGTTAAAGCATTCCTACCACCAACATTTCTGGCACAAGCATGTTTGCCACCATGCATCACGCTTGGCGACAACTTGAACATGAGCCCACAATCACAAGTTTTGCTATGATCTACCTCACATTTGGTGATTTATTCACACACTCAGGAACAACCTGCTCTGATACCACTTGATGAGGGAGCAACTTGAGAAATAGAAAACACAACTAATTGCAATAAAACATAGAAGACTATGTTATTATTATCTGAAATCAAACTATGTGCAGTACATGCAATTACAATCTAGGGGAATTAATCCTCATAGGAGAGCTGAAATTACAATTTAAAAATTAACAATTGGCAGACAAATTCCAAAACATGAAATTGGAAATATGTAAATACAACCAGATTCAAAAATTAAAACTTTCTGAAAAATTGTCCAACTTCCAACAACCATAACTTTTGATTTGGGAATCAGATTTATGAACTATTTGAAGCGTCAGGAATCTCTCTGAGTTTAGAATATGTTGGTAATTCACTTTGTCAATTTCTACCATTTTTGGGCCCATTTAACACCATTTAATGCCTCAAATATGAGTTAGAAGATTTTTTTTGGTTTTACAGGAAATTGAAACTTTAATAAATTTCAAATCATTAATTCTTTTGACCTGATTCTTTCACCAATGAACTCATTTTTCCTTCCTTAATCTTCCTGCAAAATTTGGGCTCCATCCACCTTCAAATAAAAACCTTCTATTTTGGGCACTCAACAAGAAAAAACATCTTGACAATTCTGAGAGCTGGAATCTCTTATTTGTCCAAAAGGGTATCTTGAATTGCAAAACATAACATAAAAACTAAATAAAATAAAATATTTTTGGGTAATGCAAGATAGCCCTTACACGACCAGATGCTCCTACATCAAATTCCTTCATCACATCTAGCATTAAACTTTCCAAGATCTTCATTTCTTTTGATATAGCACTTACTACCAAAAATTATGAAATATCTAACAATAGAAGCATGACCAAACCATAACTCATAAGGACTCTTACCAGGATCACCTTTGATATTTACTCGATTAAGAGTGTATACAACAATACTCACAAATTTTCTACAAAATATATGTGAGATATTTTCTTCAATCATCATGGTTCTACCAGCTTCTTGAACTGTTCCATTCTTCCTCTCCACAACATATTTTTTCTATGGTGTCCTAGGAGCATATAACTGTCTTAGCTCCATGCTCTTCACAATATGCATTAAACTCACCAGAAGTGAATTCTCCACCTCTATCAGATCTCAGACATTTTAGCTTTATTCCATTCTTAGTTTCAACAATAGCTTTGAAAATCTTTATCTTCTCTAATGCTTCATAATTCTCCATTAAGAAGGTGACCCACATCATTGTTCAATAGTCATCAATCAAAAGCATGAAATACCTATCACCCTACAAGATTCTTATTCTAGAAGGGCCACATAGATTACTATGCACAAGATCCAACAATCCATTATAATTATATCATTTTCTCTTATAAGTAACTCTTGTATGCTTCCCTAATTGACATTCCTTACATACTGGATTAAAAGGCTATATTAACTTTGGTAGATCTCTTACTGTTTGAGTATAACTTATCCTAACCATGTAGTAAAAATTTATATGACACGTCCTTTTATGCCATAACCAATATTCATCAATCTAAGCAATCAAACAAATTTTACCACCAACATTCAAGTGAAATATATTACCTTTAGTCTTTGTACCTGATGCAATCTTAGTTCTAGAGCTACTCAAGATCTTACATTTTCTATTCTTAAAAGTTTAAATTATATCCCTTTATCAACCATCTGACTAACACTCAAAATATTATACTTTAAACCTTCAACATACAACACATCATCAGTATTAGGCTTACCATCAAGAGTAACCTCTACCACATATTACACAAGATTTGTTTTCTCCAAATCTTACTATGCCATCATACATTTCCATGTTTTCTCTAATACCACTTGTTACAAGTATGGTTGTTGTTTCAGTAAAAGATTGACTTGTTAATACCCAATACAACTATTAGACTTATAGAATCCATAGGAGGCGATTAAGCCATGTGATGAACCTAAGTGTTGCGCTAGACAACACAAGGAGACCAAGGGAACACACCTAGAAACAATCCCCCCAGCGCAAGCAAGGGGTTTGAAACTTTGACCAAGCTCTGATACCAATTGTTTCTAACAATGCATCAAATTGAGAGGGGGGTGAATCAGTTTGCACAAAAAACTTACTAAAACCTAAACCATAGAACAAATTTGATGATTAACAATTAAAGCATCAAATAGTACCATATCAATAACACACATAACACTAAAAGTTTTGACATGGAAAGCTTGGTTAAGGGAAAAACCATGACGAGAACCTACCCACAATGAGATAATACCATGTTAAGAGTAAATGGTTTTATTACAATGGGAATGCATATGCATTCAGACACACTACCTAGAGCTCACTGCCAAAAATAAGAAACCTAGAAAGGATACAACCTTAAGGGAAGGCTCACTGACTTACAAAAAAATTTGGACTACAATCTAGATAGCATGAACTATAAAAATAGCATCTCCATATGTTTGATTACAGTTCCAGTTAAGCACACAATCTACTCTGCAAAACTTCTCTTCTCCACACTTCTAAAAGATCAAATCACTTGTTCGCACATTCAACTCTATCATTTACTCGCATTTACAATGTACACACTCATAGACATACATCTTACATAATTATTACAACTATTCATACAAATTCTTCAACCTATATTTGAAGGTCAGCTAAACCCTCACTAGCAATTACAAAATAATATCCTCATGCTACAACAATACATAGCGACCAAAACAATGTCAGCTAAGACATAGTCTGGACCCAAATCAATACCACAAATAGGAAACATCCGCAATAAACTACAATCATCAAGAACATCACATAACACGAAAAACATCATCGAACAAGGAAAAAATCTTCAATAATGAACAATAATAAATGTGGACCACCAATACGCATATAACATGATCAAACAACATTCACAAGAAATGTGAATTACATCACAACAACCACAACTCGAATTACTAGAATCATCATCTTTCTACCAGAGCTCAAGAACATCAACATAACTGATTATCAAACTAAAAGATTCTCTTGTGGATATCCGAATAATGAACCAAATTAATTGAGGACACACATCAACATCTAGAACACATTTCACACATCCACAACCAAAGATGTAACAATTCCATAGCAACACAAAGCACGAAGAAGAATATCAAATAACATGAACAACTACATAAGATGCTCAATACCAGATCTCATAACTCAATCAAATCATCATGTGGACCCATACAAATGGGAATGAACCATCTACAAACAACATACCAGAAGCCCTTTAAACCATATCAACTCATCTGCAATACACGGGCTAAACGAACTCATCCAATCAAACTGGAACACTGGAATACACATAATAATTTCCAATAATCTCCTCATCAACAATCTCCACATATGTCACATATGTTGACATCAATGACAACATATCAAACAATATCCAACACTTTTAGCTTTTTATTCTCTTTTAGGTTTAGCTTAATGGGTAATGAATAGTTACTAAGTGTTATTCTCTTTTAGATTTAGCTTAATAATTAATGAAGTTCATAAAGGCTCCCACAAATATTGAAAAGTGATCTTCATTACATCCCATTGTACTTGTTTAGGATCAACAATGAAATAACTAAGGACTCAAACTAATTGGGTGATTTATGGGCTTGTTCAAACCATAACATATGTTAATATCCCAACATCACTAACTTAAGGTAATTTAACCATATTCTTCATCGCATTAGGAAAACTTAGACACCACTCAACTAATAAATTAGTTCCCATTGAAATAAGAATACATAAATATTTGGAAGATGACATGCTAAATATCTCCAACATTGAGTTTATATCAATCAACATTTTTTTTTCATCTCTCTTTTCTAATCCTTATCCTCAAGATGAACCTAACCATCCCAGAATCCTCCATCTTAAATTGTACTAGACATTTAGACTTTTATTTACAAATCATATTCATCTTATTATAAAAATATAATAAATCACCAACATACAATGGAATAATATTAAACATTAAGTATCCATCTATTATAAAAATTTATATTAATTCATCTTTATAATTATAATTTAATATGAAAATTTATGCATGGAAATCTATTCTATAAGAACACATTCTCTTATATCTCAAAACATACTATTTTAACATTCATGAGATCATATTGTTGAATATTGTCTACTATCGAATAGAAATAAGATGCTTGAATAGTAGAAATGAATGGACTTCACCAAATACATAAGGTGAACTTTGGATCATTACAAAACCTGATTTTTTTTTATCCTTGCATACTGTTATGTTCCATTGCATAATTAGGCCGAAGAAGAACAAGAGTGGCTTGCGCAAAAATATGCAAGGTAGTGGTGATATGCTTTTTATGAGAGGTGTGGAATTAAATTTCTAAGAACAAAATTGATCGAACATAAACAATCATTTAAAAGATACCAGATAATAGTTAGAGGTATGAAAAGAGCTTTAGAAACCAAAGAAGCTCGTTCTTCACAATAAGGCATAATGTGCTTTTCCAATGCCTCCTATAACCAAATACTACACCTAACCCAATACAATAATACATTGTTTTACACAACATACTACGAATTCCACAAAACTACTAAATTCTGTAACGAAATTGGGATGCTAAAATATTGAAGCTAGAAAGAATAAACCAACCGGGAATATAGGTTTTATTGTCCCATCAATATTCTTTCTACTGTTCCAAACCTTCTTTATATAGGATGCCCACTCACACTGTCTGCGTGATTTGCAGAATACACCAACTGCCATTGAATGGTCACACTGTGTGCGTGACTGGAGAATTTGTTAAAGCTCATGCAAAAGTGAGTTTTCCCTATCTTACATTATTTGGGTTTTCTTTCTTGTCTTTGACTTAAGAATATCCTACCAAAATTTTTCTTGGCTAGAAATTTTAGCAAACCTGAATACAGTTATTCAAACCTGAAATTTTAGCAAACCTGAAATTTTCTTACTTATCTACTAATATTCAATTTTGTAAGATGATTGGTTCAACTTTTTTTATTTTTAATTCAACAAAAATAAAATTTATAAATATAGATTGGATTTTAGAAATCAGATTTGATCACTGTTGATTCTGGCAATTGTTGATACTCACATTCAATGATTATATATACTTGACTCAAAATTTCAATGAGCTCTTTAGCTTCTTGATGTACTAGTTTAATTATCAATTTATTATATATCAAGAATAGTAGCATTATTTAGTTTGATCTATCATTTAATTTGTTATAATTTATATTTATTTTATGTTCAATGGTTTTAATAAATGTATAAATTAATTTTTATATATAATATTTTTAATAATCTTATTGCTCAATTTTTACATAAAATTTAAAATATTTAATTTTGATAAAAGAATAAAATTATATTGAAAAATATCATATCTATTTACAACATAACAACTTTGAAATAGCAATACACGTGGATAAAATTAAAAGAAGAAAAATTCAAATAAGATATCACAAAATCCTACCAATCTAACATAAGAAAACATTCCATGAGTCAAACATGAATCAAATTCCAAATAGATTCAAAAAATGAAGAAATTAAGCCCAGTCATGATGAAATTATTAGAGTAGTTTAGATCCAACCAAGGATAAAAGCCCCCGATCCATAATGTAATGCCCCGCCAGGAAACCCCGAAGGGATTAAGCCAAACACAAGAATAGAGTGCAATAATTTTTTTTTAAAAGTTAAATACAACATCATGATACAACAAGATATCAAAGTTCAGATTACATAGTGGAAGACATCAACTAACATCTATAGGGTTTCCCAATGTGATTACTTAATTCCACAATTCACTTAACTCACACTAATAAATCCAATAAGTTGATTATCTTATAATGAGATAATTCTTAAACAAGGATAAATTCTTTCAGTAAGATGAAAATGTAGATCACAAGATAAGGTTCATCCATTAAGATTTATTCATACCTTTCGTTCATACTTTTCATTAGAATTTAAGTCAAGCATCTAATTTAATAACACACTTGAATTTCATCATATACTAATGAGAGCTTTCCATGCATACTTAATTTCCTTAGCAATAACTGAATATATTCCAATATTCTAATCCACATTCTTTTATGATCCAATTTACTGTATTTTAAAGACAATTACATACATGCATCTACGATTAATTTCATCTTATCCACTTTATACATCCTAACATAATGTCATCCATACATGCTAAAACTGAAAAAGGAAACATAAGAACATAAGCATCACATAACACCAAATTGATCTCAGAGTCCACCCCTAGAGAGCTACATCTCTGGGTCTGCTCAACTACAAGACCCCTTTGATAATTAAATAAGTTAAGAATACATGAGGTTCTCATCAATTACAATCCTGCCATCGAGGCGAACATAACCAATATACAAATGACCACATCGGTCAATAAATACATAAATGATCCTTGAATAGGAAAAGATCCATTTGAACATAATCGAAGCAAATACAAAGGTCCATTGGAGCATCCATAAAACTAAGACATCGAAACCCAAGGTCTATCATGATAAGCAGGTACTCGCAAGAGCATAAGTAATAGGATGACTCCACAAAAGTTCTCCTATCAGGACAACACAACAACATGCTAGCGAATGTAAGGGACAAGTGTCATCACACAACCTAGTATGGTTACCAAGGCAAGTCTTCATAGCTTCCGGCCCCATACCTTGGGTTACCCTAGCAACCTAATCCAAACCTCTGGCCCATCCAAGCCTCATGTGGACCCACACATCCTTTCGTGAAGACAAGGATGATGGTTTGCCATTTCAGGCCTTCTCATTGCATGTCAAGTCTATACTAGCACTCATCCCATGTGTGAGGCATAATTATCTTACTTACTAATTCATTAACACTATTTTAATATACTATTAGGTTATCACTTATTAGACACACTTTTGATGGGTTACCTAGCACCCACTTTGGGCGCAGACCCCAATTGAAAGCCACTTTCCCATATGACACTAGACTACACTAAAATGAACTCAAAAACCAAGGAATACACATGGTCAAACCAATAGAGTTCAAAATGAAGGAAACAACCATTTGGTCAAACACGACTTTATAAGAGGTGCACTGACTGATGGTACTCTAACTAGAGACCTAACCAACTATGGTCAACCATAAATCATCATTCGACACCCGCATAAAGGATATGACCAATTAGGACACCATCACAAAAAAATAGTCAAACTCAAGACTGAGGACTGAAACAGGTACCCCAAATCAATCCATACGATAGGGTCCAATCAAACAAAGCAAGGCTTGCCATTACTTAAGAAAAAGTGAATACAGAAATTAAACTTGCATAGGCAATAACCAGAAAAGACAATATTTTCCAACATTGATTTAAACATAAAAGTCGATCAAGTTTTCTAACTGATCTAAGTTAGATTGTAGTTATCTACCTCATCTAGGTACAAGTTGTTTTTGGTTTTCTAACTCTCTAAGGTTCATTGCATCAAACATTCATAAATGCATCATTATGAGTTTTAAACCAAGTTCACGTGAATATATTTAAATTAACATTAACCGAATAAATATGCTATTTAATCTTCAAATAAAACATCATAGACATACTAGTTTGAAAACAGTCTCTCCAAATTCATCTTTTCCAGAACCAAGTTACATTTTCAGATCAAGGAAATATGTATTTAAAAAAAATATATATATATAGATAATCCATTCCCAAATTAACAAATTATTTCCTTGTGTACATATTAAAAAATACTAAAATTAACTATTAATTAATGTATATATTTATTAATCCATGATTAATTAAATATAACAAATTAATAATTAATAGCGAACTTAACAAATTAAATACTTAATTAGAAAAAAATATGCATTAATCATAAAATGAAATCTGGCTATTAAATTAACGTATAAATAACATTATACAATTAATTAATATCAAATTTAATCATAAATCAAAATTAATGCCACATTAATCCTAATTAAAACCTTAATAAAAAAATAACATTTAATTAATATTAAACTACTATATTTTATTTTTGATAAAAAAAAAATATATTAAAAAAAATAATTTAAAAAAAAATAATATATATATGGGAGGGAGGGTACCCATGTGGACCCCCACGTGCCCCCCCCCCCCTTGGTAGCTCATGCTACCTATGGTAGCACTGCTACCTTTTGGTAGCAGTCTACTACCATTGGTAGTGCTGCTACCAATAGGTAGTAGATGCTACCTTTGGTAGTGAGCTACCTCCCGCATGGTGGGGGTTATTCCCCGCCACGTGGGTTATTGTTTATTTAATTTTTTAGTTTATTTAATTATTTATTTATTTTTTAAAAATATTCACTATTAAAAATAAACAGCTCGCAGCAGTAGAGACAAAAAAAAATTTATTATTTTTTATTTTTACAGTCTTAAACAGAGATTTAAATAAACTTTCCAGAATGTCCATATCTTTCAAAATATAAAATTTATGTTGAATAACTAGACTAAAATAGGCAATATTTCTTACACCAAACAACATATTTGGGCCAAAATAATCCTTTTTCACATGATGTTTCAACCAAACAGCCAAACTCCCGACTAAATTTCAATTTGAAACTTATTTAAGAGAAGATTCATTGGAGTTTTAAACAAAATTTCCTCAAGAACAGACAAACCCCAATATTTGGTTTTAGAAAAATAATCTGGACAACCAAATTTAAAATTTGAGAGTTGGGAAAGAAGCGAGGGTTTGAGTTTGTGATTTCATTACAACTCTTCCATTTTCCACAAAATAAGAGATTATTTACAATCACGACCTAATTACTACAAAAGCACCAAAAACAATCTTTTAAAAACAAAGAAACTAATGAAATTAACTAGAGGCCTACCTGGTTAAGTAATCCTGCAAGATTGAAGAAGATCCCAATTCTCCATCTCAAGAAATTCCTTCTCGTCCCAAAACCCTCAAATTTTTCCATCCAAAAATATTTTCCAAAAAAAAGCAATCTCCCATATTTTTCCAAAAACCTAGGTTAAATGGGAGAAGTTTGACCAAATTTTTTTTTTTAATTTAAAATAATTCTCCAAAAATCATTCTTTTAAACTATATCAATAAATTAAACTTTCTTTTCAATTTAAAATTGATTTTCTCAAATAATTAAAATTAATCTTTCTGTTTCCAAAATTCCAACCAAATTAAATTAATTCTATTGCAATTAAATTTAAATCTTTCTTTTCCAACATCATAAACATAATAAATTTAACATTAAAATTAACCATTTAATGGAACTTGCTACCAACCTGAATTGAGGAATTCAATTAATGATTAATCACATAAAAAGGGAGCCTATTTAATTTAGTCCCCAAAATACTAATGTGAAAACACACATTAAATCAAATTAGAGATTAAGGATTAATTACTCGATTCAACCACACACAAAACATGCAACCCAAGAAAGTCAAACAACGACCCGCAAACCCAACCAAAGGGAATACCGATGACTACTGACGATGCTCGCTTGAGCACGACTATGGTCAAACGAGGGTCTTATGACCACCTAATCCAAACTCTAAGGATCAAAGAGGTACACTCAAAGCTACGAATTCAGGTGGAGATGAACCTCGCACCCATGCGGTACTGTACCTAAAATCTCCTGCAACCAAGAGTCATACATGCATACATATATAAACTTAACGAAAGCGTTAGCCCGAGATAATAACGAGAAATAGGAGAATTAATAACTTTCATACAAACTGGTGTGAAAACCACATCAACAGGCATGCACTAAAATCAAAACATCTGACTATAATCATTATATTATGATAAACTAACCTAGGTCAAACTGAGATTAGAAATTAATTAGGGCAGTGGTACTACACATAACTTTTCACATATAAACAATGTCAAAAGAGTAGCTACCATATTCTATTGCTTAGGCAAATGAACAAAATAAATAGAATCAAAATTAGAAACCAAACTATTCAATAATAGAATTCATCTATTAAGAAAGATGATGAAATTTCCTTTATTCAAAAGAAAAGTTAAGATCATAAAGTCCATTTAAAAAAAAAAAAAACATTTTCATTCAAATAGAAAATTTTAATTAGTAAAACAAGAATCACAGACCCTCTATTACAAATTATTTAATAATTTTGACAAGGATCAAAAGAGTCTTCTAGATAACTACAATTCTAACAACATTTAGTATTGGACTAATAAAAGTAAAACAAACATGGAAAATATATGATCTTTGATTTTAATATTATAGCATAATTATTGTTTCCGTTAGCTGAAAGGTAATAACATATTTAAGGTTTACTATTATATTTAACATATGTCATTAAATTCTAATTTAATTTATAATCAACCCATGTATTGAATAGAGTAGAATATTGATTTTTGAGAAAAATTATCTAAATTTTTAGTAGCCCTTAGTATTACAAGTGAAGAAAATAGAGGTGATTTAAAAAAAATACACACAATCTTAAAGGCGCTTACTTACAATGTTCAATCAAATAATAAATGTCAATTTTGTTTATTTTAAAGCGGTGAATTTGTTAACTAGAATATAATGATCATTTAAAGTATTATTTGAAGATGCTAGTATATTTATTATAAATTCAATCCAATTTAGAGTAATACAAGTTTTAGGAATTTTTTTTGGTAATAAGAGATACATGAAATGCATTGTTTTCTTTCATTTTGAATTGCTAGTTCAATAATTAATTTACTAAACAATTTAATAATCTGAGAAGATGATGCTGCTACCTTTATAGTTATATTTCACGTTGTATTATTGATTTGAATATGTGCACTCAAGAAATATAATAAGGATTTCACAACTATTTTTTATCTTTTGGTAAATATGAACTAATTTATTGGAGAAATAATATATATAGTATTGTGGTTTTATTATGTTATTTTGGAAATAAAAAGTTATTGTAAAATTAAATCTTCATTTTATTATATATTTTTAATGGGATATAATTATATGATATTATATTCGATAAGTGTATATATTTAAGTAATTTTATTATATTATTATATATATATTTAATTTGAAATTTAATTTAGATTATTGGTATAAGCTAATCGGATATATTTGTAAATTAATCATAAGCATAGAATTAGGGGGTTAATTTTTATGTGATTGATTCAACCTTATTGGACAAATGGAAAAATTTATTTCTTTGTATTAATATAGTTGTATTTTCTTATTTTATGGAAAATCTTTAATTGCAAGTTATTTATGCTTTTGGTTGTTTAAAGAAAAGATTGTCTATATTACAGTCTTGTGTAAATGGTGTTTGCAGACAAGCTCAATTCTGTTGCAATTCTGGTTGAGTTATCATTGTGTCCTATGTTATTATATCTCCTTGTTCAGGTGTTGTTGTATAACCTTATTGATGTGAGCCATTGTGTGTTTTGCCCAAATGGTCAATCTTGGGTTAGTAATTGTGCATCCTTCACCTGTGGTTTGTCAGGATTAGTTATGGTTGCCTATTTCAACATAGAGTTCTCGTAGAGAGACCTTTCTTGTTATTGTCCTATGAGAGAGAGTGGCTTTCAAGCGGGGGCCATGCCCAAAGTGGATGACAGGATAACTCATTGAAAGTTAGTTAAAAAGTGATAACCTAATAATATTTTGGGGGGGAGTGAGATAAATAGTAATTAAGATAATGTACCTCATCCATAGGTGTAGTGCTAGTACAAGGCTCATAATGCTATGAGAAGGCTTGGAATGACAAACTTACCACCTTGTCTTCACGAAAGGATTGGTAGGGTTCGCATGAGACTTAGTTGGAACCCGAGGCTTGAGGGAGGTTACAAGGAGCAACCGAGGATGGGGGTTGGGACCTATGGATGCTATACCATGGTATCCACCGTAAGACATGCGATGACACTCTCTCCTTAGAGTCACTTGTGTTTTGTGAGTTGAGTTACATGGATGTTTGTGGATTCTTGTAGTCCTTTCATACTCATCTTACTTTGCTTGATTGAGGGTTTTCTACTATCTCTTCGCATGGTGGGGTGGTTCCATTTCAGGATCACATGGTCGAGTGGTAGTGCCACTTCCCATCGGATGTTCTGGATTGTATCTTCAGGCAAGGAAAGGCTTCACTGGTGTTTCTTGGTTTGTGGTTCATGTACCAACCCTTGTTCGAGATCATTGTTTAGTTGAGACCTTGTGGTCATTGTATCATACTTTTATGTAACCTTGATATTGTAACTTTGTAATCAGTGGCATTATTGGAAGCCATGTATTTATGGATATTGTAATATTATGTCAATGAAATGAATGTTACTGCTTTGATCTTATCTTTAAATGTTTTATGGAAATTGGATACCATTGGAATACTTTCATTTCTTCATTATGAAATTTGGATGTATGTGTAGTTTTAAACTTAAGCATTCAATTTATCTAATTAAATGGATTAACTATGATGTTAATATAATCTATGAATTAATCTTCATTGGTAACCCTTAGGGATTCATATGTTAGACTTTCACTGTGTTATTAAATGTGCAATGGTTATAGTTATTGCACTTAGTCTTTAAAAAAAAATTATTTCACCCTTTAGTTGCCTTGTTGTGTTTTTTTCCTTTAGGGTTCCTAGCAGAGCATTACATTTGGTATCGGAGCCAAGTTTCAACACTAGGTACTCTTGGTTTGTAGTGTGCCTTTCAGTTGACCATCTTTCTTAGGTCATAATGTTTGTATCTCTCTTGTCATATCCTTGTTGAAGACCTGAACCATTTTCTCTTTTATGGTACCAGGTCATGGCTAGGAAAGCTAGAGGAGGTGGTCGTATGAGTGGTCGCAAGGGAGCCAGAGGTGGAGGATGGGGCCGTGGTTTTGACCATCACAGTCCTTCACCACCACCCACTCATGTGAGTAATGAGCTGAAATAGTTTGTTCATCAAAACTCTCAGCATGCAAGAGAACATGTTCCCGAAAGGGAAGAGCTGAGACAGATGTTTTAGGAGGTTTTGGCTAGGTGAGGCCAAAGGCTTGAATTTGAGCAGCGTAGTCATGCTCAAGTTGAGGAACTGCTTCAACAGGTTCCAGAGGAGAGAGGGAGAGGGAGAGATCACCTTGGAGGAGAGAGATTCTAGCTGACCAAGATCCACTTTCTTTGGGTCACATAAAGGACTTGATGAGATCGAACCCTCCTTACTTTGACGGTATGGGTACCGTTCTTGAGGTAGAGACCTGGCTCATCAGTTTTGACTGGTGTTTTGCTATGATTCCATACAGTAGCAACACCAAGGCGAGATGTGTTATTATGCGTCTCAATAAATTTGCTTCAATCTAGTGGAGATTAGAGGAGGAGAAGATCGGTGTATGCATTAGCACCTTTACATAGGAACTATTTATGGAGAGATTCAAGGCATGATTTCTATCCCCCTAGTGGAGGCAGACTCGAGCAGATGAGTTTTATGCCTTGTGTCAGTATGGGATGATAGTAGATAGGTATGAGCACAGGTTCTATGACCTCAAACAATATGTCGGAATTGGTAATGACAGAGCAATGCTTGCCCAACATTTCTTGAGGGGGTTGAATGACCACATTAGTGGAGGAGTGAGGGTGTTTGAGCCACATTCAGTTGAGATAGCCATCGCAAAAGACATATTAGTTGAACTAAACCTCAGTCATGCACTTGGTGGTTAGCCAGGTGTGCAAATAGGGAATACACCTTCGAATGGGAATAGATCTCGGGGAAATCATTCCCAGTCAGCTGCACTATCTAGGACTCCTCAGACACCCACAAAGGGTGGACAGCAGTAGCAACAACAACTATCAAAATTGAAACAATTTCAGGGCCCTTCAGGGCAATCCTCGCAGATTGAATCTCATACCCCTAGCCAAGGAAATTTCCAGTAGTCTAGTGGGCCAATATGTAATAGAGGACCAGGTAGAGGAGCTTTCTTCTCTTGTGGGCAGTTTGGTCACAGAGCTGGGTAGTGCCCTCAGCGTTTCCACGATATAGGTAGTCAAAGGCTAGCAACATCAAAGCCTACAGTGGGAGATGCAGGGAGATCCCATAGAGTGTTTACATTGGTGGATGACTGCCAAGCTGATCCTTAGGGGACACACCATCGACCAGGTAAGGGTCCTATGGGATCCAAATGATGAGACCTTAGAAACTTGGGAGGATGCAGCGAAGATGAGAGAGCTGTATTCTTATTTATTTTAGGCTTCTAGGAGTAACCCTAGTTTTGGGGGGGAGAATGTAGTACCCCTACTCATTTGAACTCTTTAGACTCATACTTTATTGTTGTTTGTTTTTAGTGGATACATTACCATGATGTGTTATTTAGATTTTTATGACATTATTTCAGTCTTTATTTGGATATGAGATGTATATTATATTTGCAGTATTTTAGTATTTGTGATTTATGGTATTTTATGGATTATACCTATGTACTAACATTTTACTTTATCTATGCAATGTGTAATCATATGTTGTGTGTTTGCGAGTGTATTGGATGCAAGAGGACGATTCTCCTTCACTCATTATGGTGAGATAGGGAATGTCACAATTCTTCTTCATCGGTGTGTATGCTATGTTTTCTATATTTATATATACATCCATGTGTGCTTAGGTGATGCAGATTATTGGAGGTACAAGTATTGGGTATGTACAGTGTATCGTCTCCACTTGGCTTCACAGGTCTGAGCATGCCTTATATTTTCTGATGGAAGTGGAGGAAATAGTAGTTGACCCTATTTTACTCAATTACACTCATGTGGGTGTCGTCAGTTGGTCATCTTGTTAGTTTGTTGGGCCTTCGTATTTTGTCATTTGATCTTTTTATGGGTAATTTCTTGAGATTTGTTTAATTTGAGTGTTTTAGTGGATTTAATTAATTAATTAACTAAGTCTATGGAATTATCTCATAGTTGTATTGTTTATGCATTGAGAATATAAATTTAGGTAATTACAATAAATTATGAAATTAAGTTGCAAGCTGCATGATATAGAGGAATAAACGAATTAGTTAGAATTAAATTATTGTATTAACTCTTTATTTAGAAAATTAATTAATTTGCATGAGAAAAGAGAAGAAAGAATAACGATTTTTAATTATTTCATGTTAGCTTATCTTTTGTTATAAAATTAGAAAATAAAAAGAAATTACTTTTATTCTAAATTTAAGTTTTTGAGAAAAAACTATTGAACCTAGAATTTTAGTTTAAATAAGGGAATAAGTCTTTATTTTAGATACAAATGAAATAGGTCGTGGAATTTAGGAAAAGAATTTTATTTGGAAGCTTGTTGGAGGATTGGTTCTCTTCTACAAATTTTCTTCCAAGAAAGTTATATCAGGTTGAGTGGCTTCTTTTCATTGTTTGTTTCAAAGAAAATATTTTTATTTCTTTGATCTTTCTGAATGATGTGTGTGTATATTATTTGTCAGATCCAAAACCCTCTTCCGGTCCATCCATGTTCTTGATTTAAAATTTATATTTGAAGTTAATTTCTAGTTTATGGAAAAAAGTTATTTTCTCGATGTTGTAGATTTAATTTTGAGAAAATTGGGAAAATTGTTATGGTAAATTTTGTCAATCTTTTTGTTGTGCATGGAAAATTACAAGATTTGGGAGGAATGGGATTTACAAGAGAAATCATTCCCTCTTGTTTGATTTTTGTTTCTATATTTGGCTATGACAGTCTTTTTTAATATTTGTGCATCTCTATAATATTATTAGTTATTATAGAAATAAATTTAATTATTATTTAAATTTATTCTATTATTAAAAGTTAAGGGAAATTATTTTATTATATTATTTTGGAGAAATTATGTATTAATTAATTTCCCTGTAAATAAATTTGATTGGAAATAAATTTTGGGTGAAAATAGAATTTACTTGTTTTAGATTATTGTATTAAAAAAATTAAAAAATTAACTAAAAAAAATAAAAATTAAAAAATTAATTAAAAAAAGAAAAAAAAATAATTAATTAAAAAATAAAATAAAATAATATTATATATATATGGTATTGTGGTTTTATTATGTTATTTTGGAAATAAAAAGTTATTGTAAAATTAAATCTTCATTTTATTATATATTTTTAATGTGATATAATTATATGATATTATATTTGATAAGTATATATATTTATGTAATTTTATTATATTATTATGTATATATTTAATTTGGAATTTAATTTAGATTATTGGTATAAGCTAATCGGATATATTTGTAAATTAATCATGAGCATAGAATAAGGGGGTTAATTTTTATGTGATTGATTTAACCTTATTGGACAAATGACAAAATTGATTTCTTCGTATTAATATAGTTGTATTTTCTTATTTTCTGGAAAATCTTTAATTGCAAGTTATTTATGATTTTGTCTGTTTAAAGAAAAGATTGCCTATATTATGATCTTGTGTAAATGGTGTTTGCAGATAACACCAATTCTATTGCAATTCTGGTTGAGTTGTCATTGTGTCTTATGTTATTATATCTCCTTGGTCAGGTGTTGTTGTATAACCTTATTGATGTGAGCCATTGTGTGTTTTTTCCAAATGCTCAATCTTGGGTTAGTGATTGTGTATCCTTCACCTGTGGTTTGTCAGGACTACTTATGGTTGTCTGTTTCACCATAGAGTTGTCATAAAGAGACATTTCCTATTAGTGTCCTATGAGAGAGAGTGGCTTTTGAGCAGGGGCCTTCCTGAAGTGGATGACAGAATAACCCATCAAAAGTTAGTTAAAAAGTGATAACCTAATAATATATTGGGGGGGATTGAGATAAATATTAATTGAGATAATGTATCTTGTGCATAGGTGTAGTGCTAGTACAAGGCTCATAATGCGATGAGAAGGTTTGAAATGGCAAACTTACCACCTTGTCTTCACGAAAGGATTGGTAGGGTCCACAGGAGACCTAGTTGGAATCGGAGGCTTGGCAGAGGTTACTAGGAGAAACCCAGGATGGGGGTCATGACCTATGGATGTTGTACCATGGTATCCACCGTAAGACATGCAATGACACTCTCTCCTTAGAGTCACTTTTATTTTGTGAGTTGAGTTACATGGATGTTTACGAAGTCTTGTAGTCCTTTCATACTTGTCTTACTTTGCTTGCTTGAGGGTTTTCTACTAACTCCTAGCACGATGGGGTGGTTCCATTTTGAGATCACATGGTCGGGTGGTAGTGCCACTTCCCATTGGATGTTCTAGATTGTATCTTTAGGTGAGGAAAGGCTTCACTGGTGTTTCATGGTTTGTGGTTCATGTACCAACTCTTGTTCAAGATCATTGTTCAGTTGAGACCTTGTGGTCATTGTATCAAACTTTTATGTAACCTTGATACTGTATCTTTTTAATCAGTGGCATTATTGGAAGCCATGTATTTATGGATATTGTAATATTATGTTAGTGAAATGAATGTTATTTCTTTGATCTTATGTTTAAATGTTTTATAGAAATTGGATACCATTGGAATACTGTAATTTCTTCATTATGAAATTTGGATGTATGCATAGTTTTGAACTTAAGCATTCAATTTATCTAATTAAATGGATTAAATGTGGTGTTAATATAATATACGAATTAATCTTCATTGGTAACCCTTAGGAATTCATATGTTAGACTTATGTTATGTTATTAAATGTGCAATGGTTATAGTTATTGCACTTAGTCTTTGAAGAAAATTTATTTCACCCTTTAGTTGCCTTGTTGTGTTGTTTTCCTTTAGGGTTCCTGGCGGGGCATTACATTTGGTATCAGAGCCAAGTTTCAACACTGGGTACTCTAGGTTTGTAGTGTGCCTTTCAATTGACCATCTTGCTTAGGTCATAATGTTTGTATCTCTCTTGTCTTATCCTTGCCGAAGACCTGAACCATTTTCTCTTTTATGGTACTAGGTCATGGCTAGGGAAAGCTAAAGGAGGTGGCCATATGGGTGGTCGCAAGGGAGCTAGCAATGGGGGACGGGGCTATGGTTCTGACCATCACAGTCCTTCACCACCACCCACTCATGTGAGTGTTGAACCAAAACAATTTGTTCATCAGAACTCTCAGCATGCAGGAGAACATGTTCCCGAAAGGGAAGAGCTAAGACAGGTGATTCAGGGGGTTCTAGCTAGGTTAGGCCAAAGGCCTGAATTTGAGTAGCATAGTCATGCTCAGGTTGAGGAACTGCTTCAGTAGGTTCCAGAGGAGAGAGAGAGGGAGAGATCACCTAGGAGGAGAGAGAATCCAGCTGACCAAGATCCACTTTCTTTGGGTCACATAAAGGACTTGATGAGGTCCAATCCTCCTTACTTTGATGGTATGGGTACCAGTCTTGAGGTAAAGACCTGGCTCATCGGTTTGGACTAGTGTTTTGCTATGTTTTGATACAGTAGCAACACCAAGGCGAGATGTGCTTTTATGCATCTCAATAAATTTTCTTCAATTTGGTGGAGATTATAGGAGGAGAAGATCGGTGTATGCGTTAACACTATTACATGGGAACTATTTCTGGAGATATTCAGGGCACGATTTCTCTCACCCCCGTGGAGACAGACTCAAGGAAATGAGTTTTACGCCTTGCGTCAATTTGGGATGATAGTAGACCAGTATGAGCATAGGTTCTATGATCTCAAACAGTATGCTCGAATTGGTAATGATGAAGCTTTGCTTGTCCAACATTTCTTGAGGGGGTTGAATGACCGCATTAGTGGAGGAGTGAGGCTGTTTGAGCCACTTTGAGTTGAGATAGCCATGGTGAAAGCCAAATTAGTTGAACTCAACCTTAGTCATGAACTTGGTGGTCAGCCAGGTGTGCAAATAGGGAATGCACCTTCCAGTGGGAATAGAGATCGAGGAAATCATTCCCAATCAGCTGCACCATTTAGGACTCCTCAGAGACCCGCTAAGGGTGGACAACAGCAGCAACAACAACCGTCAAAATCGAAACAATTTCAGGGCCCTTCAGGGTATTCCTTGCAGATTGAATCTCATACCCATAGCCAAGGAAGTTTCCAGCAGTCTAGTGGGCCAATAGGTAATAGAGGACCAGGTAGAGGAGCTTGCTTCTCTTGTGGGTAGTTTGGTCTCAGAGTCGCGCAGTGCCCTTAGCGTTTCCACGATATAGGTAGTTAGAGGCTAGCAACATCAGAGCCTACAGTGGGAGATGCAAGGAGATCCCATAGAGTGTTTACAGCAGTGGATGACCGCCAAGCTGATCTTCAGTGGACACACCATCGATCAGGTAAGGGTCCTATGGGACCTAAATGATAAGACCTCAGCAACTTGGGAGGATGCAGCGAAGATGAGAGAGCTGTATTCTTATTTATTTTAGGCTTCCAAGAGTAAGCCTTGTTTTGTTGGGGAGAATGTAGTACCCCTACTCATTTGAACTCTTTAGACTCATACTTTATTATTGTTTGTTTTCAGTGGATACATTACCATGATGTGTTATTCAGATTTTTATGACATTATTTCATGCTTTATCTAGATATGAGATGTATAATTTATTTGCAATATTTCAATATTTCTAATTTATGGTATTTTAAGGTTATTGCTATGTACTGACATTTTACTTTATTTATGCAATGTGTAATTAAATGTTGTGTGTTTACAAGTGTATTTGATGCAAGGGGATGATTTTCCTTTACTCATTTCGGTGCGACAGGGAATGTCGTGATTCTCGTTCATCAGTGTGTATGCCATGTTTTCTATATTTGTATACATATGCATATGTGGTTCGGTGATGCAGATTATTGCAAGTACAAGTACCGGGTAGGTACGGGGTATCGTCTCCACCTGGCTTCACAAGTTTGAGCACGCCTTATATTTTCTGATGGAAGTGGAGGAGATAGTCGTTGACCCTATTTTACTCAGTTACACTCATGTGAGTGTCGTCAGTTGGTCATCTTGTTAGTTTGTTCGGCCTTCATATTTTGTCGTTTGATCTTTTTATGGGTAATTACTTGAGATTTGTTTAATTTGAGTGTTTTAGTGGATTTAATTAATTAATTAATTAAGTTTATGGAATTATCTAATAGTTGTATTGCTTATGCATTGAGATTATAAATTTAGTTAATTAAAAGACATTATTAAATTAAGTTGCAAGCTGCATGATATTAGAAATATATTTTTATTTAAATGGAAAAATAAATTAGAGTAATTATATTTATTGTTTCCTAGAATTTTAAATAAATAAATAAATAAAAGAATAAGTAAATAAATGAATAAAGGAATTAGTTAGAATTAAATTATTGTATTAATTCTTTACTTAGAAAATTAATTAATTTGCACGAGAAAAGAAAATAAAGAATAATGATTTTTAATTATTGCATGTTAGGTTATCTTTTGGTATCAAATTAGAAAATAAAATAAAATTACTTTTATTCTAAATTTAGGTTTTTGAGAAAAAAATATTGAACCTAGAATTTTAGTTTAAATAGGGGAATAGGTCTTTATTTTAGATACATATGAAATAGGTCATGGAATTTAGGAAAAGAATTTTATTTGGAAGCTTGTTGGAGGATCGGTTCTCTTCTACAAATTTTCTTCCAGGAAAGCTATACTAGGTTGGGTGGCTTCTTTTGATTGTTTGTTTCAAAAAATATATTTTTATTTCTTTTATCTTTCTGAATGATGTGTGTGTAAATTATTTGTCAGATCCAAAATCCTCTTCTGGTTCATCCATGTTCATAATTTAAAATTCATGCCTGAAGTTAATTTCTAGTTTATGGAAAGAAGTTATTTTCTGGGTGTTGTAGAATTAATTTTGAGAAAATTGAGAAAATTGTTATCATAAATTTTGTCAAGATTTTTGTTGTGCATAGAAAATTACAAGATTTGGGAGGAATGGGATTTACTAGAGAAATCATTCCCTCTTGTTTGATTTTTGTTTCAATATTTGGCTATGACAGTCTTTTTTAGTATTTGTGTATCTCTGTGATATTATTAGTTATTATAGAAATAAATTTAATTATTAATTAAATTTATTGTATTATTAAAAGTTAAGGGAAATTATTTCATTATATTATTTTGGAGAAATTATGTATTAATTAATTTCCTTGTAAATAAATTTGATTGGAATTAAATTTTGGGTGAAAATAGAATTTACTTGTTTTAGATTATTGTATTAAAAAAAAAATAATAAATAAATAAATTAATTTAAAAAAAAAAAAAATTAATAAAAAAAAATTAATAAATTAATAAATAAAATAAAACAAAATAAAACAACAATATATATATATATAGTATTGTGGTTTTATTATGTTATTTTGGAAATAAAAAGTTATTACAAAATTAAATCTTCATTTTATTATATATTTTTAATGTGATATAATTATATGATATTATATTCGATAAGTATATATATTTATGTAATTTTATTATATTATTATATATATATTTAATTTGGAATTTAATTTAGATTATTGGTATAAGCCAATCATATATATTTGTAAATTAATCATGAGCATAGAATTAGGGGGTTATTTTTATGTGTTTGATTTAACCTTATTGGACAAATGACAAAATTGATTTCTTCGTATTAATATAGTTGTATTTTCTTATTTTCTAGAGAATCTTTAATTGCAAGTTATTTATGCTTTTGGCTGTTTAAAGAAAAGATTGCATGTATTATGATCTTGTGTAAATGGTGTTTGCCGACAAGCTCAATTCCGTTGCAATTCTGGTTGAGTTGTCATTATGTCCTATGTTGTGATATCTCCTTGGTCAGGTGTTATTGCATAACATTATTGATGTGAGCCATTGTGTGTTTTGTCCAAATGGTCAATCTTGGGTTAGTGATTGTGTATCCTTCACCTGTGGTTTGTTAGGATTAGTTATGGTTGTCTATTTTGCCATAGAGTTCTCATAGAGAGACTCTTCCTATTAGTGTCCTATGAGAGAGAGTGGCTTTCGAGCAGGAGCAGTGCCCAAAGTGGATGACATGATAACCTATCGAAAGTCAGTTAAAAAGTGATAACCTAATAATATATTATGGGGGAGTGAGACAAATATTAATTAAGATAATGTACCTTGTGCATAGGTGTAGTGCTAGTACAGGGCTCATAATGCTACAAGAAGGCCTGGAATGGCAAACTTACCACCTTGTCTTCATGAAAGGATTGGTAGGGTCTGCATGAGACTTAGTTGGAACCGAAGGCTTGGGAGAGGTGACCAGGAGAAGCTTGGGATGGGAGATGGGACCTATGGATGTTGTGCCATGATATCCACCGTAAGACATGCGATGACACTCTCTCCTTAGAGTCACTTGTGTTTTGTGAGTTGAGCTATGGATGTTTGTGGAGTCTTGTAGTCCTTTCATACTTGTCTTACTTTGCTTGCTTGAGGGTTTTCTACTAACTCCTAGCATGGTGGGGTGGTTCCATTTTGGGATCACATAGTCGGGTGGTAGTGCCACTTCCCAGCGGATGTTTTGGATTGTATCTTCAAGCAAGGAAAGGCTTCACTAATGTTTCTTGGTTCATGGTTCATGTTCAAACTCTTCTTCGAGATCATTGTTCAGTTGAGACCTTGTGGTCATTGTATTAGACTTTTATTTAACCTTGATATTGTAACTTTGTAATCAGTGGCATTATTGGAAGCCATGTATTTATGGATTTTGTAATATTATGTCAATGAAATGAATGTTATTGCTTTCATCTTATGATTAAATGTTTTATGGAAATTGGATACCATTAGAATAGTTTTATTTCTTCATTATGAAATTTAGATGTATGTGTAGCTTTAAACTTAAGCATTCAATTTATCTAATCAAATGGATTAACTGTGGTGTTAATATAATCTATGAATTAATCTTCATTTGTAACCCTTAGGAGTTCATATGTTAGACTTCCACTGTGTTATTAAATGTGCAATGGTTATAGTTATTGCACTTAGTCTTTAAAAATAGTTTATTTCACCCTTTAGTTGCCTTGTTGTGTTGTTTTCCTTTAGGGTTCCTGGCGGAGCATTACATTTGGTATTAGAGTCAAGTTTCAACACTGGGTACTCTGGGTTTGTAGTGTGCCTTTTAGTTGACCATCTTGCTTAGCTTATAATGTTTGTGTCTCTCTTGTCTTATCCTTCCAAAAAACCTGAACCATTTTCTCTTTTATTGTACCAGGTCATGGCTAGGAAAGCTAGACGAGGTGGCCATACGGGTGGTCGCAAGGGAGGCAGAGGTGGAGGACGGGGCCATGGTTTTGATCATCACAGTCCTTCACCATCACCCAGTCATGCGAGTGTTGAGCTGAAATAGTGTTCATCAGAATTCTCAGCATGCAGGAGAACATGTTCCCAAAAGGGAAGAGCTGAGATAGATGTTTCAGGAGGTTCTGGCTAGGTTAGGCCAAAGGCCTAAATTTGAGCAGCGTACTTAGGTTGAGGAGCCGCTTCAGCAAGTTCTAGAGGAGAGAGAGAGAGGGAGAGATCACCTAAGAGGAGAGAAAGAGAGGGAGAGATCACCTAAGAGGAGAGAGAGAGAGGGAGAGATCACCTAAGAGGAGAGAAAGAGAGAGAGAGAGATCACCTAAGAGGAGAGAAAGAGAGGGAGAGATCACCGAAGAGGAGAGAGAGAGAGGGAGAGATCACCTAAGAGGACCTGATGAGGTCCAACCCTCCTTTCTTTGATGGTATGGGTACCGATCTTGAGACAGAGACCTGGCTCATCGGTTTGGACTTGTGTTTCGCTATGTTTCCTTACAGTAACAACACCAAGGCTAGATTTTCTATTATGCATCTCAATAAATTTTCTTCAATCTGGTGGAGATTAGAGGAGGAGAAGATCGGTGTAAGCATTAACACCATTACATGGGAACTATTTCTGGAGAGACTCAGGGCATGATTTTTGTCACCCCAGTGGAGGTAGACTTGAGCTGAAAAGTTTTATGCCTTGCGTTAGTATGGGATGATAGTAGACTAGTATGAGCACAGGTTCTCTGAGCTCAAACAGTATGCCGGAATTGGTAATGACGAAGCTATGCTTGTCCAACATTTCTTGAGGGGGTTGAATGACCACATTAGTGGAGGAGTGAGGGTGTTTGAGCAACCTTCAATTGAGATAGCCATGGTGAAAGCCAGATTAGTTTAATTGAACCTCAGTCGTGCACTTGGTGTTCAACCAAATGTACAGATAGGGAATGCACCTTCTAGTGGGAATAGAGCTCAGGGAAATCATTCATATTCAGTTGCACCATTTAGGACTACTCAGACACCTGCTAAGGGTTGACAACAGCAGCAACAACAACCATCAAAATCAAAACAATTTCAGGGCCCTTCAGAGCAGTCCTCACAAATTGAATCTCATACCCCTAGCCAAGGAAGTTTCTAGTAGTCTAGTGGGCCAATAGGTAATACAGGACCAGGTAGAGGAGCTTTCTTCTCTTGTGGGCAGTTTGGTCATAGAGCCATGCAGTGCCCTTAGCATTTCCACAATGTAGGTAGTCAGAGGCCAGCAACATTAGAGCCTACAGTGGGAGATGTAGGGATATCCCATAGAGTGTTTATAGTGGTGGATGACTGCCAAGCTAATCCTCAAGGGATGCACCATAGACTAGGTAAGGGTCCTATGGGACCCAAATGATGAGACCTCAGCAACTTGAGAGGATGCAGTGAAGATAAGAGAGTTGTATTCTTATTTATTTTAGGCTTCTAGGAGTAAGCCTAGTTTTGGGGGGGATAACTTAGTACCCCTACTCATTTGAACTCTTTAGACTCATACTTTATTATTATTTGTTTTTAGTGCATACATTACCATGATGTGTTATTCAGATTTTTTTGACATTATTTCATGCTTTATCTAGATATGAGATGTATAATTTATTTGTAGTATTTCAGTATTTGTGATTTATGGCATTTTATGGATTATTGCTATGTACTGATATTTTACTTTATCTATGCAATGTGTAATTATATGTTGTGTGTTTGCGAGTGTATTGGATGCAAGGCGATGATTTTCCTTCACTCATTTCAGTGAGACAGGGAACATCACGATTCTTCTCCATCAGTGTGTATGTCATGTTTTCTATATTGTATATATATGCATGTGTGGTTCGGTGATGCAGATTATTGTAGGTACAAGTACTGGGTAGGTATGGGGTATTGTCTCCACCTGGCTTCATAGGTCTGAGCATGCCTTATATTTTCTAATGGAAGTGGAGGAGATAGTAGTTGACCTTGTTTTACTCAGTTACACTCGTGTGAGTGTCGTCAGTTGGTTGTCTTGTTAGTTAGTTTGGCCTTCGTATTTTATCGTTTGATCTTTTTATGGGTAATTGCTTGAGATTTTTTTAATTTGAGTGTTTTAGTGGATTTAATTAATTAATTAATTAAGTTTATGGAATTATCTCATTGTTGTATTGTTTATGCATTGAGATTATAAATTTAGTTAATTAAAAGAAATTATTAAATTAAGTTGCAAGCTCCATGATATTAGAAATATATTTTTATTTAAATGGAAAAAATAAATTAGATTAATTATATTTATTGTTTCCTAGAATTTTAAATAAATAAATAAAAGAATAAGTAAATAAATGAGTAAAGGAATTAGTTAGAATTAAATTATTGTATTAATTCTTTATTTAGAAAATTAATTAATTTGCATGAGAAAATAAAAGAAAGAATAATGATTTCTAATTATTGCATGTTACCTTATCTTTTGTTAAAAAATTAGAAAATAAAATAAAATTACTTTTACTCTAAATTTACGGTTTTGAGAAAAATTTATTGAACCTAGAATTTTAGTTTAAATAAGAGAATAGGTCTTTATTTTAGATACACATGAAACAGGTCATCGAATTTAGGAAAAGAATTTTATTTGGAAGCTTGTTGGAGGATTGGTTCTCTTCTACAAATTTTCTTCTAGGAAAGCTATACCAGGTTGGGTGGCTTCTTTTGATTGTTTGTTTCAAAGAAAATATTTTTATTTATTTTATTTTTCAAAATGATGTGTGTGTATATTATTTGTGAGAGCCGAAACCCTTCTCTGGTTAATCCATGTTCTTGATTTAAAATTCATGCCTAAAGTTAATTTCTAGTTTATGGAAAGAAGTAATTTTCTGGGTGTTGTAGATTTAATTTTGAGAAAATTGGGAAAATTATTATGGTAAATTTTGTCAAGATTTTTGTTGTGCATGGAAAATTACAAGATTTGGGAGGAATGAGATTTACCAGAGAAATCATTCCCTCTTGTTTGATTTTTGTTTCGATATTTGGCTCTGATAGTCTTTGTTAATATTTGTGCATCTCTCTTATATTATTAGTTATTATAGAAATAAATTTAATTATTAATTAAATTTATTGTATTATTAAAAGTGAAGGGAAATTATTTTATTATATTATTTTGGAGAAATTATGTATTAATTAATTTCCCTTTAAATAAATTTGATTGGAAATAAATTTTGGGTGAAAATAGAATTTACTTGTTTTAGATTATTGTATTAAAAAAATCAAAAATAAATTAATTATAAAAAAAAATTAATTAATTAATAAATAAAATAAAATAAAGAAAAATAATATAATATATATATATAGTATTGTGGTTTCATTATGTTATTTTGGAAATAAAAAGTTATTGTAAAATTAAATCTTCATTTTATTATATATTTTTAATGTGATATAATTATATGATATTATATTCGATAAGTATATATATTTATGTAATTTTATTATATTATTATATACATATTTAATTTGGAATTTAATTTAGATTATTGGTATAAGCTAATCAGATATATTTGTAAATTAATCATGAGCATAGAATTAGGGGGTTAATTTTTATGTGGTTGTTTTAACCTTATTGGACAAATGACAAAATTGATTTCTTCGTATTATATAGTTGTATTTTATTATTTTCTAGAAAATCTTTAATTGCAAGTTATTTATGTTTTTGGCTATTCAAAGAAAAGATTGCTTGTATTATGATCTTGTGTAAATGGTGTTTGCAGCCAAGCTCAATTCCATTGCAATTCTTGTTGAGTTGTCATTGTGTCCTATGTTATTATATCTCCTTAGTCAGGTGTTGTTGTATAACCTTATTGATGTGAGCCATTGTGTGTTTTGTCCAAATGGTCAATCTTGGGTTAGTGATTGTGTATCCTTCACCTGTGGTTTGTCAGGATTAGTTATGGTTATCTATTTCACCATAGAGTTCTCATAGAGAGACCTTTCCTATTAGTGTCCAATGAGAGAGAGTGGCTTTCGAGCGGGGGTCATGACCGAAGTGGATGATAGGATAACCCGTTGGAAGTCAGTTAAAAAGTGATAACCTAATAATATATTGGGGGGGAGTGAGATAAATATTAATTAAGCTAATGTACCTCATGCATAGGTTTAGTGCTAGTACAGGGCTCATAATGCTACAAGAAGGTCTGGAATGAAAAACTTACAACCTTGTCTTCATGAAAGGATTGGTAGGGTCCGCATGAGACTTAGTTGGAACCGGAAGTTCTGGAGAGGTTACCAGTAAAAACCCAGGATGGGGGTCGGGACCTATGGATGTTGTACCATGGTATCTACCATAAGACATGCGATGACACTCTCTCCTTAGAGTCACGTGTGTTTTGTGAGTTGAGTTACATGGATGTTTGTAGATTCTTGTAGTCCTTTCATACTTGTCTTACTTTGCTTGCGTGAGGGTTTTCTACTATCTCCTAGCACGGTGGGGTGGTTCCATTTTGGGATCACATGGTCGGGTGGTAGTGCCACTTCCCATCGGATGTTCTGGATTATATCTTCAGGCGAGGAAAGGCTTCACTGGTGTTTCTTGGTTCGTGGTTCATGTACCAACTCTTGTTTGAGATCATTGTTCAGTTGAGACCTTGTGGTCATTGTATCAGACTTTTATGTAACCTTGATATTGTAACTTTGTAATCAGTGGCATTATTGGAAGCCATGTATATATGGATATTGTAATATTATGTCAGTGAAATGAATGTTATTGCTTTGATCTTATGTTTGAATGTTTTATGGAAATTGGATACCATTGGAATACTTTTATTTATTCATTATGAAATTTGGATGTATGTGTAGTTTTAAACTTAAGCATTCAATTTATCTAAATAAATGGATTAACTGTGGTGTTAATATAATCTACGAATTAATCTTCGTTGGTAACCCTTAGGAATTCATATGTTAAACTTCCCCTATGTTATTAAATGTGCAATGGTTATAGTTATTGCACTTAGTCTTTAAAAAAAATTTATTTCACCCTTTAGTTGCCTTGTTGTGTTGTTTTCCTTTAGGGTTCCTGGCGGGGCATTACAAATTCTATAATACCCAAAATTATTTCTTGTGTTATTTTAAATTTTTTTTTTTTTGCTATTTAACAATTGGTTTTTCATGATTTATTTTGTTATACATTTTTAGGTTGAATTTTTGACAAGGGATTAACCTTATAGAGGATCGAAAAGGGTATCTCTAACTTAAATTTAGTTAAAATTGGACAAGAATCGGCAAGGAACAAATTAGAGATATGATTTATTCCAAGAACCATGAGAACACTCAATAAGTTTAAGTTCCCACTTAGATCTACTTGACAAGTCTCTGGGACAAAGTTTATTTTTTTGAGTTAGAGATTAGAGTAGTTCTAGGAACCATTAAAACTATGACAACTTCAATTTTTAATGGAATCATCACCAAGTCTATAAGACGGTTTCTTTTACAAAGTAACTCCTTAAAGTAGTTTTGAAAAGCGCTAGAATTGTCAAAAAAAAAAAAAATTATAGTTCTTTTTGGGATCACTGATAAAAACTAACTAGAATTGTCAAAAAAAAATTATAGTTCTTGTTGGGATCACTGATAAAAACTTAAGTTTTTATCAAAGAATAAGAATTTACAGATTATAGAAGTTCTAAGAACCACCAAAAATCTGAACAGTTCCAACTTCTTGTAGGATCACCAAAACAGCTTATCTTTTAATGAACTTTTTAAAATCAAAGCACGACGGAATTGCAAAAACCATATAAAATCTCAATAGTTTCAGTTCCTAATAGCATAACCAACACTTTCCAAGGCTTTGTATTCTACAAGAGTATTACCAATCCTAAGAGTCCCTAAGACAGCAGGAACTTTTATTAAAATATTAGAATATTTGGTTCCCAATGAGTTGCCCAACCAAAAGCCATAGTGAACTAATATCTAAAGTTTCTTATTACGTATGAATAATAATGCTTAGTTCTTGATAAAGCAAGAATCCTTGGGGAGAAGAGAAGACCAACATTCTAAGAGATCCGAAGGAGTCCAGAACCGCGAATAAATATACTAGTGTTGGATAAAAGGAAATATTGAATTCCCAAGAAGATTGGAAGAAAACTTAAGTATAACATGTAGTTACTTGGAAAATATATTTATATATTCACACGTGGATACTGTGACTGATTCATTTGTGATGATAGTTGAACTTCCACTTATAGAAATATAAAAGATGATAAAATCGATATTTTTGCTGTTGGTTGGATATATTAGGAAGAAGATCATAATAGAAACAAGGTCAGGTTATTAAAAAAAAATTTCTTTGCACTGCTTTGTGCTATTGATAATAAAACTATTGATAATAAAACTATTTAAAGTCATTTCTATTATCTAACAAATATTCTAATTGATAACTATTGTGAATGTGTAGTTGGGTTTGTTACTAAGGGAGCTCAATCTTGATTACACCAAGTGGTGTCAAATACATTTTATGTTGGGATTATGTCAAAGAAGAATTCCTAAGATAAAATATTATGGGAGACTAAAGTGGGTAAGGTTGCAGTTATAGAATACTTGAACGATACATGAAGCAAAAAGGACATAGCTAAAGAGTTGCACCATATGCTGGTCATATGGTGATTGTAGAGATTTTCTGAAGAATTGCAACAATGTTGGAAAAAATAGAAGTGGCACAAAGAAGAGATGTACATATCAAAGATGATAGTTAAAATTATGAAGTGGGAGATGGAGGAGATGAATGAGTGAAGGTGAAGGGGGCAAAGAAGATGAAACATTTTTAAGGTGATGTCCAAAATAAGTTGTAAATGGGGACAAGTTCATCTAGCTATAATGATCATTTGGATGACATAATATGGAATCTTAATATATAAGCCCAAGGTAGGATTATGATTTGTGATTTGTGAAGTAATAAGATAACTAGAGGTGGATGAATTATGTTTTGGGATTTCGAGGATTAGAAGATGGGAGTGTGGAAGGACCTTGTTGGATGATCTAAGACACATCAAATTCATTGGGTATCTTAGCACTTGAGTTAGCTAATGTAAGGAAATATTGTTCGTTATTTTTCTAAAAGTAGTGGTGCATTTAGTTCATTGCTTGGGGATGTTGGGAAAATTATTCTAGGGAACACTCACCGAAATTAAACTCTAGAGGGACATTGTATTAAAATTGGAATGTGTTCTCTAGGGAAATTGTGAAGGACTTCTTCAAAGAAGATGTCATTGGATAGTGAGGTTGGAAAATTTTGTGAAGCCATGAGTTAAATTATAGTTTGTGACCTAGTGAAAGACATAGACCTCAAGGAAATAGGTCTGCATATTTTAGGACTACTAGGATGAAGTGGTAAGGGATAAAATTTAGGTTTTGGATTTTGATTCAAATTGAAAATATGATGGGTACAACTTGGAAAAATAAGGGTATTCTAAGGTGTGCTAAATATATAGATAATGAAGAATTTTTCAATTGATTATATATTCTTAAAAAGGAGATGATAAGCCTACTTATCTTAGAGAGTCCATAACCAACAGTGGATTGAATAAGCTAACTTGGGTCAAACAATCCCCAGAATAGGTTGAGTAATTGATAAAATAACTTAGGCTAAAAATTTTCTAAACGATGATTGATAAAACATGCGTAAGGATCAAGGAATTAGATTAACCTTCAACAAACTTGATTTTTCTATTTATATGAATATAGATATAGAATTAAGGGATAGGATAGATGAACCAATGGAAATGGATGCTGCAATATGGATGACTGAAACCTAATCCAAGGTCTAAGATAGGTGGGTATGTTATGATGGGGTTTTCAGTAAAATTTCTTAGGAATGGTGGATCTTTAAGAAAAAGAGGTTTGATTTTATGAAACTTTTAACCTTTTTAGCTTTTTTTTTAATTTTTAATTATTTTTGGCTTTTGATTTTTTATGATTTTGGGACTTTTAAAATATTTTTGAAATGTTCTTAAGTAACCTATCTTTTATATCATATGTAAGTCCCATCATGATGACACTATACATAATAAAATATTATAACAAATGGCCAAACTATGCCACCTCAATGTGGTACATTGATCTTGTTATGTGAAGGGAAAAGCCAATTAACATTAATTTCATGTCACCTTTAAATCTAGAATGTCAACTCTTCCACATGAACACAAATATAGAAAAGATGAAATAGTGAATACATAAAAAGGTATCAAAAACTACAAAATTTAGAGACCTTCTCTAAATATTCTTCTACTTATTAAAAAATGTGGAAGAAAAGAAAAGAGAAACTTACAAATACTAAAATCTAACTTGTAGGGTTGGGGTGCCCATAAATGCACTACACTACTTAACATTCTCTATTCTCACAAGTTTTATCAATGAATATTCAATAACAATCAAATTATCAACCTTCTCCAATACCATTCTCCCAAACTCTACCATTTTAGTAATAGACATCAATATATTTTTTGCCAACATGAAATATTTGTTTTTTTGCAAGACATGACACACTTAAATTATTAAAAGGAACAATAATAGTTCTTTGGACTCACACCACATTTGAACATACTTGTTCAGTATGGATGACTTTCTTAGAAGCATGAGTAGCCACCATGTGCTTTACTTCTATAATGGATAAAGTGACCATAAACTATAACTTTCTCACATAGCGAATAACACCACTTAATATAGTGAAAACATGGCTTCTAAGTATATATTTTACTATCAACATGCCTAGTCTAATAAAAATCGACAAATTCATGAATAGTTACTAAGTGTTACTCTCTTTTTGATTTACCTTAATAATAAATGAAGTACTTAGAGGTTCCCAAAATATCCAAGGGCCCTCTTGATAACATCCCAATGTAACTGTTTAGGATTAACAATGAAATAACAAAGGACTCAGACTAGTTGGATTATTTTGGAGCTTGTTGAGACCATAACATATATTAATATCCCAACATCACTAACATAAGGTAATTTAACAGTATTTTTCATCTCATTAGGAGAAGTTAGACACCACTCAACTAATAAATTGGTTCCCATTGAAATAAGAATACAAATATATTTGGAAGTTGACATGATAAATATCTCGAACATTGAGCTCACATTCTTACTCTGACTTAGCCAACATTCTTTTTATCTCTCTCTTCTAATCCTCAACCTTAATATGAACCTAACCTCCTAAAAAATCCCGCATCTCAAATTATACTAGACATTGAGACTTCAATTTACAAATCATATTCATCCTATTATAGAATTTAAACATGTCATCAACAAATAATGCAATAATCATTAAACATTAACTATCCATCTTATAATAGATATAATTATGCAATTTAGACTTCAAAAGTCTCGATACAATGCAAACATATCAAACTTTTGATATATCTTAGAAAAAATTTAAAAGAATAAAAAGTCCATTTCACATAATTTTTTTTTTTTACATTTTACAATATAATATTCTAATTTAAACAATTATAATTTAAAATAAAAATTTATATTGATTCATCTTTGCAATTATATTTAAGTATGATAGTTTATGCATGCAAATCTATTCTCTAAGAACACATTCTCTTAATCTCAAAACTAACCAGTTTAACATGCATGAGATCACATTTGTTATTACACCGAGAGGCATATTACACTCACAGGTAGATGCAAAAAATTTTGTAAATAAAAATAAATTTCATTTAATTTGATGTGCATTTAGTTGTCAACAGATTTGTCAATTAAAAAAAATGCATTAAATTTTCTTTGTTATTATTAGATTTTATAATTGCCAAAAGCGATTTTTTTTTGTTTTCAAATTTCAAAAATATTTAATTTTTTTTATTATTATTAGATTATATAATTTTTAAATACAATTTTTTTTGTTTGCAAAGGAAAATAAAAAGCATTTCCTTTATTTTCATCAAATTTAATAAGTTCTAAATGCAAACTTGTTTTGTTTTCGAAGAAAGAAAAAAAATAATTCTTATTTTCTTTATTAGCTATGTTATATTAAAAAAATATAAGAATGATATGGATATATATATCCTTAAAAAAAATGACTTAATTAAAGTAAGTTTCTAAATTCATATTTTAAACATATTTATGATTTTTTTTCAATATTTTAAATATTAAAAACATTTATTCATTCTTAAAAGAGATTAAATTAATATTATTTAATAATAATATTATAAACTTATATATTTTAATATTATAAATTATAAATTTGTCTAATTAAAGTAAAATAATGGGAAATTAAATTATTATATTATTTAATATAATTAATTTTATGACGAGGAGTAATTATGTAGTGGGACCACTCTTTCTTATCTATGTCATAAAAACAAAAAGGAAAAGAAAAAGAAAAGATAAGTTTCTATTTAATTGCACATGTTAGATCATTGCTAAACTTGTTTATTTTAAAATATAGTGTGAGAGTTTATTTCCTTATGAATAATGCATGGTGGTCATTTTTTTATAGGTTTTTTTTTAAGAAATTTGTAAATTGATTGGTAAAGTGGGGTTCTGAGCACATATTAACAACATAAGAAGGGTATCATTGGTTTATTTTTATTATTATTTTATTTTATTTTTGTGTATTATGGGTAGGTATGAGCCAAAGGGAGATAACATTTGAGAGGCCCAACAAAACTCTATTGTCATCATTGTATTTATCTGAATATTGCTATTGTCTTTTTTATTGTGATTACAAGTTACAAGTTTGTTGAAAATGAGTTGGATTCACCTTCTAAAAAGTGATAGGAATATTGAGAAGATAGTTTCTATCCTTCGATCTTTTATTACATTTTGAAAGAGTGTTACAATTTTATTTGCATGTGATGATCTTTGATAAAAGAAGGTAACTGAAATATGTTTTAATTTAATTGCATAGAACACCATTGATTCCTCTATGTTGCATATAGTCATATGTATTAGAATATAAATTGCAAGTAGACATTAATGCGGAAAGAGGTAAATTTTATTTTATTTTAATGTCTTGTATATTATCCTTTGAATTAAGTTTGCAGGTTTGCAATGCAATTTGGACAAGGATAGGTTTTATTGACTAAATTGTTCAATCAAAATCTTTAATCAAGTCTTTGTCTATGTATAGTTACAGAAAAGATCACTTTCTTAGACAAAACTCTAACTTTTAATTAAATCTTGTTAATAGCATCATTATGGAAAGATTGAAATAATTGGATGAAAATTTTGATTTTGTAAATGTAATTGATAATACTTTTGATTTTGTAGATATAACTAATAATAATGTTGATTTTGTAAATGTAATTGATAATTGTCACTTTCATCTTCAATCAACAAACATATCAACATCTAGAAAACAAAGAATACAACTTTTTGCTCAAGTAAAATTTTTTTAAAATTGGTAAATTTATGCTAAAATATTGATTCAATACAATATTATTGGTTCTATTAATATTATATCATTAAATTAAGATTATATCAAAATAATTTTTATATATTTATAAATATCAACATAGTAGCAATTTTTTTATAATAAGAATGTTTAAATATTTCAAATTCTATGATATTTCTAAAATTTAATTATTTAAATAAATTAAAATTATGTGAAAGTATCGTTTCATATGTATGAATATAAATGTAGTAACAAAATTATTATTTTTTTAAAATTTATATTTGTTTTTTGTTAGGATAAACAGGTTTTGAGGGGACCACAAACCCTGTACAACAAGTTTTGAAGGGACTTGAAACCATAGGATTTTTCAAAAATCTGGAACCAACAAAGGGATGCTGCAAAGATATGAATCAAACTTAAACAACTGCAAAGCCACAACCAAAACCAGCCTTGTGGCACCGAACCAACGCCGACTAGTCAACAAAGTAACAAGAAAAACCTCAAGCTGGCAAAAACACTAGATCTAAATCAACTTATAGATCTAAAATCAGAGATTGAGGGTTTATCTGGCACCCTTGGCAAACAATAAGGGTTTTCGCAGGCTCCCTTAACCTATAACAGAGTATCTAGGTTACCAATAGCCAAAACTGATCCTAACCAAAAACAATAACTGGCCAAATTGGGCCCTTGAAAACTACCAGCATCAATCCTGTCCTTGAAAAGAGCATAGAAAAAATGGATTTTCCAGGATCCCTCAACCATGAAAGTGAGTTTTTGAAGGCTCCCACAACCTGACAAGGTTTCACCAAGGCACCCAAAACCTTCAACATAAACAACCACCATGAACCAGTAGCTCCAACCAAAGCAAGTACCATCCATCTCCACCTCATTTGGAGATCGGTCTCCTCCAGCCACATCCATGTCCCCCTCCATGGAAGGCATGACCACCTTAATAGGAATGACCAGAAAAACACAAAGATGCAGATTAACCAACCAAAAAAACCAGACCATGGAGCCATGATATAGAAAGACATAAGGACCCATACTTTGAAAAAAGAAAATAGGGGTTATCATAAATCTCCCTCATCCTCACCCTAGCACTCCCACTTGCAAAGCTCTCATTCCTGCTCATTGTGGAATTGATAAAAATTTATATTTGTTACTTTTACATTCAATTCTTAATTTCATAATATTTCTATAATTTAATTACTTAAAATAAATTAATATTATAAACCAAATTAAACCTTAAATCTAAATCAAATTGACCTCTACCCCTAACACTAAAATAAAATAAATCTTAACCATAAAGTAAATTGAGCACTATGACTAAATAAAAAAATAATTAATAAGAACAAAGATATCTCAATACTTTGAATTCTAAGATCTTTCTAAAATTGAAGTACTTAAATAAATTAAGATTATGTTACAAGTATTTTTTATTAGATTTTATTGTTAATTTGTAGGTTTTATTATATTCAATTTTTTGGCTGTATATTTATCTTGTAAATAAGGCTTCAATGTCTCATCAATTGATCAATGCAATATGGTCTTTATAATAATAGAATGCTTGAATACCCTCACATAAACGGACTTCACTAAATACATAAGGTGAAATTTGGATCATTACAAAACCTGAGGATTTTTTAACTTCACTTAATATTTCATTCCATTACATGATTAAACCGGAGAAGAACAACAATTAGTATAGCATGTTCACGACACGATAAAAGTGTGGCTTGCACAAAATGAGATGTAGAATTAAATTTATATAGAAGACAATCTGATTAATCGAACATATATAGTTTTCCTCATCATTTAAAAGACACCAAAACAATAGTTGGAAGTATAGATAGAAGCTCTATTGGAATTCCATGAGGCTACAATGGAACTCTAAGTGGAAAAGTCAAGACTAAAACTTGATTCCAAGGAATCTCGTAACTACTGCTTTGTTCACATTGAGACATAATGTGCTTTTCCAATTCCTCCTATAACCAAATACTACACCTAACACAATATAATAATACATCGTTTTACACATAATACTATGAATTCCACCAAACTACTAAATTCTGTAACGAAATTGGGGTGCTAAAATATTGAAGCAAGAAAGAATAAACCAACCAGCAATATTGGTTTTATTGTGCCATCAATATTCTTTCTACTGTTCTAAACTTTCTTTATATAGCATGCCCACTCACACTGTGTGCGTGATTTGCAGAATACACCAACGTATAAGTGTACTGTCATTGAATACTCACACAATTTGTTAAAGCTCATGCAAAAGTGATATTTCCCTATCTTACATTACTTGGGCTTACTTTCTTGTCTTTGACCATATGCTACCCTCTTCAGAATATTCTAACAAAATTTTCATTCATTGAAGATTTTATTCCTAAAGTTCCAATATTTTTCTTGGCTCGAAATATTAGCAAACCTGAATACAGTTATATGCTTACTTTAAGTGAACATTTCTAATTTTCTTACTGATCTTGAATTTTCTAAGATGATTGGTTAAATTGTTTTATTTTAAATTTAATAAACTTTTTCTTTTATAAATATAGATTGTATTTTGGAATACTGAGTTGATCATAAAATTAAACACAACTATTGATTCTGCAATTGTTGATACTCACATTCAATGACTCTATGTACTTGCCTCAAAATTTGAATTAAGTCTTTAGCTTCTTGATGTGCTGGTTTATTATTAATTTATTATACATCAAGAATAGCAACATTATTTAGTGTCACCTGTAATTGAATTTATTATAAATTATATTTATTTTATATTTAATATTTTTAATTAAATATATAATCTAATTTTTGATATATAATTTTTTATAAATTTATTTCAGAATTTTAATAAAAAATAAAACATATATTTTTTTTATTAAAAGAATAAACTTTTATTAAAAAAATCATATCCATTTACAAAATAACAACTTTAAAATAGTGGGACCTATAGATGAAGTTAAAAGAAAAAAACTTCAAGAGAATATCACAAAATGCCACAAAGCATTCCATGAGTCAAACATGAATCAAACTCCAAATAGAGTCAAAATGAAGAATTAAGCTCAATCACGATGAAATAATTAGAGAAGAATATTAGATTTAGCCAAGGATAAAAGATCCCAAACCATTTGATTTCACTTATAAATATTGTCAAAAATCATTTAGTAGATACCATATTCTATTGGTTAGGGATACAAACAAAATAAATAAAATCAAAATTAGAAACCAAACTACTCAATCATAGAATCCAACTATTTAAAAAGATGATCAAAATTCTCTTTATTCGAAAAAATAATTCAAGATCATAAAGGACTTCTTCAAAGAAGATGTCATTAGATAGTGAGGTTGGAAGATTTCGTGAAGCAATAAGTTAAATTCTAGTTTGTGACCTATTGATAGACATATACCTTAAGAATATAGGTTTGGAGATTTTGGCATGATAAGGATAAAGTGGTAAACGATATAATTTAGTTTTTAGATCTGGATTGGAAATATGATGGGTAGAACTTGGAAACAATAGGGAAACCCAAGGTGTGTTAAATCGATAGCTAATCGAGAATGTTTCAAGTGATTCTAGATCCTTTACAAGGAGATGATAAGCATACTTAGGTCGGATAGTCCCTAAGAAAGATTATATTGAATAAGCTAATTTGGGTTGGACAGTCCCTAAGCTATGATTGATAAAATATGGATAAGGATCAAGGAATTAGATTAGCCTTCAACAAAATTTATTTTTCTACGTAGATGAATATGGATAAGTAATTTAGGGATATGATTCATGAACCAATGGCAATTGATGATTCAAACCTAATCCAAGATTTAAGAAAGGTGGGTATATTATGATGGGGTTTTTGGTAAAAATGGATTGGGAATGGTGGATGTCTAAAAAAAATTATAGGTTTGATTTTATGAAACGTTTTCTTTTTTATTTTGCTTGTTAAAAAATTTTGGCTTTAGATTTTTGTGATTTTTGGTTGTTTTTTGGATTTTTGAAATGTTCTTAAGTAACCTCACTTTTACATCATAATGATTTACCAAATGTAAGTCCCATCATGATGACATTATACAAAATAAAAGATTCAATGTGGTACACCCATCTTGTTATGTGAAGAAAAAATATACTAAATGTTAATTTCATGTCACCTTTAAATGGGATTTCCACTCTTCCACATGAACACAAAATATAGAAAAGATAATATAGAAAAGATGAAATAGTGAATACATAAAAAGATATCAAAAGAAACATATTGAAACATCTTCTGTAAAATATTCTTCTACTTGTTAAAAAACTTACAAGAGAGAAAGAGGAACTTATAAATTATACTAAAATCTAACTTCTAGGGTCTGGGGTGCCCATAGAAGCACTAAACTACATGAAATTTTCTATTATCACAAGTTTTTTCAATGGATATGAAATACTCATCACAGTATCAATCTTCTTCAATACCAATGTCCCATACACTACCATGTTTAATACTAGACATCAATATATTTTTTTTCAACAAGAAAGAATAGATTTTTTGTGACATATATGACACTTTGATTATTACATGGAACAATAATAGATTTTTGACATACAACGACATTTGAACGTAGTTTTTTTAGTATACGTGGCTTTCTTAGAGGCATGAGTAGCCACCATGTGCTTTAATTCTTTAAAAGATAAAGTGACCAAGACTATCATTTGCTCACCTAACTTGATAACACTGCCAAATATAGGGAAAAAATGGCTTTTAGTAGATATTTTACTGCCAATATACCCAGTCCAATAAAAATTCAAAAATACATAAATATTTACTAAATATTATTCTAATTTAGATTTACCTTAATAATAAATCAAGTACTTGGAGTTTCCCACAAATATCGGAAGTTCCTGTTCATTACATATCAATGTACTTGTTTAGGATTAGCAATGAAATATCTAAGGATTTAGACTACTTGAATGATTTATGGGCTTGTTAAAACCATATGCTAATATCCCAACAGCACTAACATGAGGTAATTTAACCTCAGTAGGAGAAGTTAGATATAGTTCAACTAATAAATTAGTTCTCATTGTGATAAGAATACATAAATATTTGAAAGATGGCATGTAAAATATCTCCAACATTGAGTTCACATACTTAAGCCGACATCAGAACTTGCGTCGGATCCAAAGGAAGCTCATGACTAATGCTTTGCTCACACAGACGTAATATTATTTTCCAATGCCTCCTATAACCAAATAGGGCACCTAACCTAATACAATACATCATTTTACTGAGAATGCTACGAATTCCACCAAAATACTAAATTCTGTAACGAAATTGGGATGCTAAAATATTGAAGCTAGAAAGAATAAACCGACCAACAATATTTGTTTTGTTATGCCATGAATATTATTTCTACTGCGATAAGCTTTCCTTATATAGAATGCTCACTCACAATGTGTGCATGATTTGCAGAATGGCCGAACGTTAAATTCATGTAGTGTTATTGAATACTAGTATGCTTGCCCACTCATACTATGTGCGTGACTGCAGAATGCCTCAAACATACATTTAAACTCATACAATTTGTTAAGCTCATGCGAAAGTGATTTTTTCCTTTCTTAAATTACTTGAGCTTGATTTCTCGTGTTTGACTATATGCTACCCTCTAAGGATATTCTACCAAAATTTTCATTCATTTAGGATTTTATTCCTAAAATCCCATTATTTTTCTGGAAAGAAATTTTACGCAAAGTGAAATTTTAAAGATTACTATTATATTTAAGATGTGTCAAACTTTAGTATGTTAATTGATAATGAACCCATGTGATGTTCTTTTTGAAAAATTAACAAATTTTCTAGTATCCCTTAGTATTATAAGTGAAAAAAATGGAGGGGATTCAAAAATAAATATAATATATCTTAAAACTGCTTACTTTCAATGTTCAATCAAAGAAAAAAAATTAATGTTGTTTGTTTTTAGTGGTGAATTTGTTTATCAGAATATAATAATTATTGAAAGCATTATATGAAGATGCTAGTACATTTATTAAAAGTTCAAAGAAAATTAGAATAATATGAGTTTTAGAAGAAAAAAAGCTTTTGGTAATCGGAGATACATGAAGTGCATTATTATCTCTCTAGTTCAATAATTAATTTACAAAACAATTTTCTTGGCAATCTATTGATGACAAATATGAGAAGATGACACTACTATCTTTATACTTATTTTTCATTTTATATTATTATTTTGAATATCTGCACTTAAGAAATATAATAAGAATTTTATAAAAAAATTTTATCATTTATGAAATATAATGAGATTCATTGTCATATGAAATTCCCTCAACCATTTAGAAATTTGATTTCCTTTCTCTACAATCTATAGGGATATATAAATATCCTCAACTTCCCATTCAATATCAATATGAATATTATTTTGAAAATTAGCTATCTTTTCTATTATTCTCAAATTATTATTTTTTTGCAAATAGAGGAGCTTTAATAGTACTTTTATTTTCTATAACTTGATTGCTAGGCTTATCATTCTCAAGAGATGGGATGAAATTATCATCAATTGTTATATATTAATAATGTTTGATCTAATTTTTAGATTCTTCAATTTAGAGCTCTTTTGTGAGATGTAGAACTAACATTATTAGCATTTTCTTTAAAATATAGGAATTTTTTGCTTGGCTGGTTTCATTAGAATAAAAATAATAGAATCTTTATTAGTGTTCTTGATGAATCTAATAAGCTTATTAAATATAGAAATATTCTTTCTTTTCTTCATCATTATAGGGTAAAAAAAAGGTCACATAAAGGATGTGGGACCATCCAAGGTTACATGAAATCCTTTATCACTCAAAAAATTTCTCTTTATTTTCAATCTTTGCTTTATTTTTCTAATGCAATAGTTGGTTTTTAATGATTTGTTTTTGGATAGATTTTTAGGTTGAATTTTTGGCAAGGGCTTCACATTATAGAGGATATAAAAGGGTATCTCTAACTTAAATTTAGTGAAAATTGGACAAGAATTGGCAAGGTTATACACACTCACAGCTTGACGCTTCCTAGGAACAAATTAGAGATACAAGGTATTCCAATCTATACAAGGTTGATATTTTATGGTAAATGTGAGAGAGTATGAAAATGAAGATAGTTGTCCTATCATAACTTAAAATTTATTAATTGTTAATGTTAGTAGGAACATGAAATTATTGTAAGGTTTTTTTCTAATATGTTCTTATGCATGAGTGAGGTACAAAGTAGCTCCAAAATGGATATTTGTGTTAGGGTTTCCCATAGTAGGTCAGGGAGATCATATTTATTAGTATTTTTAGATGATGATGATGGGGCTCCTTGGATGGTAACATGGTCACTATGAGCAATGACAACACATGTAGATAATTTAAAGGTAATAGTGGCTATTTGACTAGGAATCTCTTCAATGCAAGCTATAATAATCAATGGATTGATAATTATTAACATTGTTGTTATATCGGACCCTCCAATAGGTTATGAAAGCATCACCATTTTTATATTTAAAAAAAGAGTTCTTGTATATAGCCAAGTCATTGTTAGGAGTGTTATGGTCTTCAACAAAAAAATATCCTTGATTAATAAGCTCTTGGATCAAATGTTAATTCTCATACAAGTAGAGACATTATGTCCCTCGGTTCTATGATAGTCGCAATAATAATTATAATAAACCAAGGGGATCCAAGAATGTTCTCATGAAGTAGTTTGATAGGTGGAAGTTGTATGGCATTAGCTTGAACGAGATTTTATAGGATTGCTTTGACAGTCTCATCTATGGGGTAAATGTATTTCTAGGTGCTCATTTGGGATGTCCCTTGGGGATAGTATATGTTGCATAGCAACTTGATTTTTTTGCATATGTATTTCTCTTTGTAGGTTTTAACTATGCATTTATCAATTAGGGCTTATTTGGTAGAAACTAATTTTTAATGATCTCATCAAAAGAATTGACACATTGAGTACACAAGTGGAATCTCATTACTTGGTTTAAGTTCTGGATATAGATGGTTACTAGTCATTTGTTAGAAATAGGCCAATTAAATCTAATAGAAAGGTATCTCCACTTTAGAAAGAAAGATGAAAATAATTCACCAATATTTTTTGTTATTATATAAGTCCTTCATGGTGATTTTACATTCTATGTTGTAGGGAAAGTGAGTGACAAATGTGTGGCTAGCTTGGAAATGATACCAATGGTGCCATTTTGCTTAAGGTGTGTAATCGAATCAAGATTTTTTCCTCATAAGCTCATAGAAAAGAGTATCAAAATATAGGAATCAAGATAAGATACCTCTTGAAATATGATGTAAAATTTCTTAAGGTGTTCCTTAGGGTGTCTCTTTCCTTCATGCTTATCAAACTTAGGAATCTCAAAATTTTGAGGAAAGGGTATGATGGTGATAGACTTGTCAAAATGATATGGACATATCTCTTGAAAGGTATAATACTTATTTGAATGTCCTAGTTGAAGGTATGTAGGGGTATTTTAGCACTTGAATTAGCTAGTGCAAGGAAATATTGTTCATTAATTTTCTAAATGTAAGGGTGCCTACGGTCTATTGTTTAAGGATATTGGGAAAATTCTTCTAAGGAAGACTCATTGAAATTGGAATATAAAGGGACATTATATGAAAATGGGAATGTCTTCTACATGGAACCATGTGAAGGAATTATTCAAATAAGATATCATTGGATAGTGAGACTAGAAAACTTTGTGAAGCAGTGAGTTAAATTCTAGTTTTTAACCTAGTGATAGACATAGACTTGAAGGGTATAGATTTGGATATGTTAGAATGAATAGTATGAAGTGGTAAAGGATATAATTTTATTTTTGGACTTGATTTTTAATTGCAAATATGATGCTTACAAATTGGAGAGACCTATGAAACCATAGGTGTTCTAAATGGATAGATAATCAAGAATATTTCAAGATATTTTAGATCCTTAACAAGGAGATGATAAGCCTACTTAGGTTGCATAGTCCCTAAGAAAGAGTGAATATAATAAGATAAATTAAGGTATCAAATCCTCATAATATGTTTATACAGTCCCCATAATAGTTTGAGTAAATTACATACCAACTTAGGTTGGATAGTTCCTAAGCTATGATTGATAAAAGATGGATAAGGATCAAGGAATTAGATTCTCCTTCAAATAACTTATTTTTTCTATGTAGATGAATATGGATATGGAATTGAGGGATAGGATATATGAACCAAAGAGAATGGATGAAACAATATGGATGACTCAAACGTAATCCAAGGTCTTGTTGGCAACAATGCAACAAACTAAGAGGGGGTGTGAATCAGTTTGCACAAAAATGAACTGCAACTTAAACCACAAATCAGATATGATAACTAAAAATTAAAGAATGAAACAACACCACATCAATAACACACATAACACGAAGATTTTTGATGTGGAAAACCAAGTTAAGGGAAAAACCACAGTGGGAACTTACCCACAATGAGATAATACTCTACTAGGAGTAAATGTAAACATTATAATAAGAATACACATACATTCAGGCACACTTCCTAAAGCTCACTACTCAAATAAGAAACCCACAATGGATACAACTTTTAGGGAAGGCTTACTACCTTACAGGAAGTCTCACTAACATAAAATCATTCGAATAACAATCCAAATTACATGAACTGTGAAAATGACATCTCCATATGCCTGAGTACAATACTGGTTAAGCTTGCTATCAAATCTTCTCTGCAACACACTTCTTTGCATAGCTTTGCGCAGCATCCCTTCTACTGAATGATTGATACAATATGTGCACATAGCATCATGTCTCTCAATTATTATTACATTCATTTATACATGTCATCAACCTATATTTCAAGGTTCGCTAAACTCTTCATACAAATTACAAAAAAATTACCTCACATGCTACAACAATACATGTGGACCAAAACAATATCGGCGAAGACATAGTTTGGACTCAAATCAATACCATAGGCATATAACACCTCCAATAATTATGCCTCAATCATCCACAACATCCTACAACATCAAGAATGTCACATACCATGAAGAACATCATCGGACAAAGAAAATCTTCAATAATGCACACAATAATCAATGCAGACCACCAATACACATAGAACATGATCTAGTGACATTCACAAGAAATGTGAATTTGATGTAAAAGCATCCCAAGTCTATGAATAATCTTGCATGAACCAAAAATATTTTCTTTTAGTTTTGCTCTTGTTGCAATTTTTGTGTTACTTTCAAATTTTTTGCTGGTAGTTGTTTATTTTTCCTTGCGAATCATATTTTTCACTTGCATGCTTCTTCTTGTTCATAATTATAGATTTCCAATTATTTGGATTCTTTTCTGGGAAGTTATTCCTTTCGTAGTGTCTATTACTTTGTTCGGGAGTAGTTCTAATCTTACCATCTATGTTGAAGATTTCTTCTCATGTGGAGTGATTCCTTGGATTGCAAAACAATTTGTCATGTACTTAGTCCCTTGTTCAACCTTCCTTTGTGGTCCGCACTTCATGTTTGTTCTTGGTGGATGAGATCTTCACGTTTTGGGGCCAACCTATTTTCAACATTTCATTTTCTTTCCTTGGTAAATGTAATCTTTTTTGGCTGACCCAGATGTGTTTTGGATGATATATATTGTTGTATGTGATCCTTTGAGATCTAACGAAGTAGTATGATGATCTAGATTCATAAATTGTAATTCAAACACTTCTTGGAGGTCCAGATGAATTGTATTCTAGGATATCGTATGAACTAGACATGTTATCCTATATGTAACCTAAATATTACCGGATGTTCTATGATAAATATATGATCATGCAAATATCTAATTTTCTATTTTCTATGTTCTACATTGTTGCTTCCATTGCATTAATTTTGTTGCATGATCTCCAGGATTATTCTCTTCGAGGATCCTTCAGGTCATGGCTGCATTAGAATTGCACCATGATAACCGCAATAACTCAAATCACTAGAATCATCTTCATATCACTATCGGAGCTCAAGAACACCAACATGACTGACCGTCAACATGAAATATTCCCTTGTGGACTCCCAAATCATGAACCAATCAAATTGAGGACACACATCAATATCCATAATACATTTAACACATCCGCAACTAAAGATATAGAAATTTTGAAGCAATACAAAGCACAAACCAGAATACCAAATCACATGAACAACTAAATATCATCGTCAATACTGGACCTCATAACTCAATCAAAAAATCATGTGGACCTCTGCAAATGGGAATGAACCATCTACAAAAAATATACCAGAAACCCTTTAAACCACATCAGCTCATCTACAATACACGTGCTAAACCAACTCATTCAACCAAACTGTAACACTGGAATACACATAAGAGTATGTTGACATCAATGACAAAACACCAAAAAATGTCCAACAATATCCCCCTTTGGCATTCATGGCAACATATGAAGGTGAAAATAATCAATAAAAAGAAAGAAATTAACTCTTAGCAATCTCCCTCAAAATCATAAAGATCATCTCCCCTTTAGACAAAAAACTCAAATCACAAATCTTCTCAAGATGCTCTCCTCTCCCACAAAGATTTTTTCACATACTTCTCTTCCCCTTTGACATGAATGAAAAAGGCTCAAGAATCGGGATTCCCTCCCCTTTGAATTATCTTCACAAATCTATACATCTGAACCACTGAACACCAATACTAACTACTCCCATTGAGTACCAACCTCACTCATCAATTTGAATCACAAAAAATCTCTATGAAGTTCATCTGACTGATGCAAATTCATGTATCTTAGTTTTCACCGGATTAGACAAATTAAGCACAATCTCAACTGTAACAATAATAAAGATAATGACAATAATAGAAACACACATAACACCAAGAACTTGGACATGGAAAACCCAGTTAGGGGGAAAACCATGGTAGGAACCTAACCACAATGAGATAATACTCTGCAGTAGTATGTGTAAATATTACAATGGAAAATGCACATGTATTCAAGTACACTACCTAGAGCTCACTGCTCAAAATACAATGACCCAAAAGGCTCCAACCCTCAGGGAAGATTCACTACCTTATAATAATATTTCAGACTACAATCTGGTTAAGATGAACTAAAAGTATAACATCTCCTAATGCTTGATGACAATTTCGGTTAAGCACATTTGTCTACCCTGCAACAATCTCTTCTCAATACACAATACTAAAAGATGATTTTTCTTATGAACACACACATGACTCTTTGATAATGCAAACACAACCACCATACATTAATTTTATAAATCTAACACCTATTTATACAATTCATCAACCTTGACTACAAGCTCAGCCAAACCCTCAACCCTTAATTGAAAAATTACATCATATGATACATAAATCTACTACTGGACCAATATAGTGATATAGACAACATAACATGAACCTAAATAATATCTTTGAACATGACGACCACCAAAAATCTTGCCAAGATCAACTGCAACATGCTACAACACCGAAAATACTGCATAACATGAAGAATATCACCGGACCCAGAAGATCTTCAAGATCATGCACAAGGATCAATGCAAACCACCAAAAGATATAGGACAGAATTAGGAAACACCAACAAGAATTTTTGAACCATCTGCAATAGCTGCACCAATACCACTTATTCAAATCTTGATCAATCGACATGCTAACACTCAAGAACACTCAACAACAACAATTTGGAATAGAAAGATAACCTGTAGATCACTAAATTATGAACCATTTGAAATAAAGATACACATGAACATGCCTAATACTCTCCTAAATCAACAACCAAAGATTAGATCATAGGAGAGCACAACAGATCAAATACCAAACTCTGCCAATCACTAAACAAAAAAGACCAAACCTCAAACCCGATCAATTGATATGATCAATAAAACTTGCAGATCACTGAAACCAATAAAGAATGAAGTAGAGATACTAGAGATACTTCACTACTGAACAAAAAACCTCACTAGAAAGCCAAACTGAATCAATTCTCTACAACACCAAGACACGTGAATATGATGACATCAATGACAACAACATATGCTAGCAACACCAATATCAAACACAATACACATAGAACATGATAAAAAGATATTCACAAGCAATGTGAATTACATCACAACAACCATAACAACTTAAATTACCAAAATCATCAACATCTTTCTATTGGAGCTCAAGAACATCAACATAACTGATTGTCAAACTAAAAGATTCTCTTTTGGATATCAGAATCATGAACCAAGCTAACTGAGGACACACATCAACGTATAGAACACATTCCACACATCTGCAATAAAATATATAGAAATTCCAAAGAAATACGAAGTACAAACTAGAATATCGAATAACACAAACAACTGTATAACATCATAAATATTGGATGTCATAACTCAGTCAAATTATCATGCGGAACTTTGCAAATGGAAATGAACCATCCATAGACAACATACCAGAAACCCTTTAAACAACATCAGTTCATCTGCAATACACATGCTAAACAAACTCATCCAATCAAATTGCAACATTGGAATACACAGAAAACTTTCCAATAATCTCATCATCAACAATCTGTAGATATGTCACATATGTTGACATCAATGACAACATATTAGCCAATTTCCAAAACACCCAACTTGTTATTCTATTTTAGATTTATCTTAATGATTAATGAATCGTTACTAAGTTTTAATTCTCTTTTAGATTTAGCTTAATAATTAATGAAGTACATAAAGGTTCCCACAAATATCGAAAAGCCATCTTTATTACATCTCAATGTCCTTGTTTAGCATCAACAATGAAATAACTAAGGACTTAGACTACTTGGGTGATTTATGGGCTCGTTCAAACCATAACATATGTTAATATCCCAACATCAATAACATAAGGTAATTTAACCATATTCTTCATCTCATTAGGAGAACTTAGACACCACTCAACAAATAAGTTAGTTCCCATTGAAATAAGAATACATAAATATTTGGAAGATGACATGCTAAATATCTCCAACTTTGACTTCATATACTTACTATAACTTAATCAAAAAAAAAAATCATCTCTCTTTTTGAATCCTTATCCTCAAGATGAACCTAAACACCCCAGAATCCTCCATCTCAAATTGTACTAGACATTTAGAATTCTATTTACAAATCATATTCATCTTATTATAAAAATATAATAAATGATCAACATATAATACAATAATAATTAAACATGAACTATCCATCTATTATAAAAATTTATATTAATTCATCTTTATAATTATAATTTAATATGAAAATTCATGCATGGAAATCTATTCTATAGGAACACATTCTCTTATATCTCAAAACATACTATTTTAACATTCATGAGATCATATTGTTGAATATTGTCTACTATCAAATAGCAATAAGATGGTTTAATACTAGAAATAAATGGAGTTCACTAAATACCTAAGATGAACTTTGGATCATTACAAAACTTGAATTTTTTTTTTCCTTACGTAATGTTATGTTCCATTGCATAATTAGGCTGAAGAAGAACAAGAATGGCTTGCACAAAAATTTGCAAGGTAGTGGTGACATGCTTTTTATGAGAGTTGTGGAATTAAATTTCTAAAAACAAAATTGATCGAACATAAACAATCATTTAAAAGAGAATAGAGATAATAGTTAGAGGTATGAAAAGAGCTTTAGAAACCAAAGAAGCTTGTTCTTCACAATAAGGCATAATGTGCTTTTCCAATGCCTCCTATAACCAAATACTACACCTAACCCAATGCAATAATACATTGTTTTACACAGCATACTACAAATTCCACCAAACTACTAAATTCTATAACGAAATTGGGATGCTAAACTATTGAAGCTAGAAAGAATAAACCAACCAACAATATTGGTTTTATTGTGCCATCAATATTCTTTCTATTGTTCTAAGCCTTCTTTATATAGGATGCCCACTCACACCAATTTGCAGAATACACCAACGTATAAGTGTACTGCCATTGAATAGTCACACTGTGTGCATGACAAGAGAATTTGTTAAAGCTCATGCAAAAGTGATTTTTCCCTATCTTACATTATTTGGGTTTTCTTTCTTGTCTTTGACTTAAGAATATCCTACCAAAATTTTCAGTGACTGAGGATTTTATTCTTGAAGTCCTAATATATTTCTTGGCTAGAAATTTTATCAAACCTAAAATTTTCTTACTAATCTACTAATATTCAATTTTGTAAGATGATTGGTTCAAATTTTTTTATTTTTAATTCAACAAAAAAAAAATTTATAAATATAGATTAGGCTTTAGAAATCAGATTTGATCACTGTTGATTGTGGCAATTGTTGATACTCCCATAATGAATTGTATTATGGGATGTAGTATGAACCATACATGCTATCCTATATGTAACCCAAATATTACTGGATGTTCTACGATGAATATATGATGATGCAGATATCTGATTTTCCATTGTCTATGTTCTATGTTGTTGCTTCCATTGTGTTACTTTTGTTGCATGATCTCCAGGATTATTCTCTTTGAGGATCCTTTGGGTCATGGCTGCGCTAGAATTGCACCACAATAACCACAACAACTAAAATCACTAGAATCATCTTCATATCACTATCGGAGCTCAAGAACACCAATATAACTAATCGTCAACATGAAATATTCAGTTGTGGATTCTCAAATCATGAACCAATCAAATTAAGGACACACATCAACATCCATATTGCATTCCACACATCCCCAACTAAAGATATAGCAATTTCAAAGCAATATAGAGAACAAACTAGAATACCAATAACATGAACAACTAAATATCATCCTCAACACCAAACCTCATAACTCGATCAAAAAATCATGTGGACCTCTGCAAATGGGAATGAACCATCTAAAAAAAATATACTAGAAACCCATTAAACCGCATCAGCTCATCTGAAATACACGTGCTAAACCAACTCATTCAACCAAACTGCAACATTGGAATACATAGAAGAGTATGTTGACATCAATGAAAACACACCAACCAATGTCCAACAATCTCCCCCTTTGGCATTCATGGCAACATATGAAGGTGAAAAATAATTAATACAAAGAAAGAAATTAACTCTCAGCAATCTCCCTCAAAATCAAAAAGATCGTCTCCCCCTTAGACAATAAACTCAAATCACAAATCTCAAAATGCTCTCCTCTCCTACAGAGAGTTTTTCACATGCTTCTCTTCCCCTTTGACATCAATGACAAAGGCTCAAGAATTAGGATTCTCTCCCCTTTGAATTATCTTCGCAAATCTATATATATGAACCACTGAACACCAACACTGATTACTCCCCCTAAGTAGCAACCTCACTCATGAATCTGAATAATAAAATATCTCTGTGAGGTTCATCTGATTGATGCAAATTCATGCATCTTAGTTTTCATCAGATTATACAAATTAAGCACAATCCCAACTACAGCAAGAATAAAGATACAGACAATAATAGCAATACACATAACGCCAAGAACTTTGACATGGAAAAACCATGGTAGGAACCTACCCATAATAAGATAATTCTCTGTAGTAGTATGTGTAAATATTATAATGGGGAATGCACATGTATTCAGGTACACTGCCTAGATCTCACTACTCAAAATACAATGACCCAGAAGGCTCCAACCCTCAGGGAAGGTTCACTACCTTACAATAATATTTAGACTATAATCTGGTTAAGATGAATTAAAAGAATAGCATCTCCTAATCCTTGATGATAGTTTTAGTTAAGCACATTTGTCTACCCTCCAACAATCTCTTCTCAATATACCTTACTGAAAGATGAATTCTCTTATGCACACACACATTACTCTTTGAGAATGTAGACACAACCACCATACATTAATTTTATAAATCTAACACCTATTTGTACAATTCATCAACCTTGACTACAAGCTCGACCACACCCTCAACCCTTAATTATAAAATTACATCACATGATACATAAATCTACTACCAGACCAATATAATTATATAGACAACATAACATGGACCTAAATTAAATCTTCGAACACATAACACCACCAAAAATCTTGTGAAGATCAACCGTAACATGCTACAACACCAAAAATACTGCATAACATGAAGAATATCATCGGACCCATAAGATCTTCAAGAACATGCACAAGGATCAATGCATACCACCAAAACAAATAGGACACAATCAGGAAACACCAACAAGCATGTTAGAACCATTTGCAATAGCTGCACCAATACCACTTATTCAAATCTTCATCAATCAGCATGCTAACACTCAAGATCACTCAACAACAACAATTCGGACTAGAAAGATAACTTGTCGATCACTAGATCATGAACCATTTGAATTAAAGATACACATGAGCATGCCAAATACTCTCCTAAATCCACAACCAAAGATCAGATCATACGAGAGCACAATAGATCAAATACCAGACTCTGCCAATCACTAAACAAAAAGACCAAACCTCAACCCCGGTCAATTGATATGATCAATAAAACTTCTAGATCACTGAAACCAATAAAGAATGAAGTAGAGATACTTCACTATTGAACAAAAAATCCTCATTAGAAAGCCAAACCAAATCAATTCTCTACAACACCAAAACACATGAATATGTTGACATCAATGACAATAACATATGCTAGCAACACCAATATTGAACACAATATGCATAGAACATGATCAAAAGACATTCACAAGCAATGTTAATTACATCACAAAAACCATAACAACTTAAATTACCAAAATCATCATCATCTTTCTACTGGAGCTCAAGAACATCAACATAACTGATTGTTAAACTAAAAGATTCTCTTTTGGATATCCAAATCATGAACCAAGCTAACTAAGGACACACATTTGCACCAAAAGATATAGCAATTCCAGAGCAATACGAAGTACAAACCAGAATATTGTATAACAAAAACAACTATATAACATCCTAAATACCGGATCTCATAACTCAATAAAATTATCATGTGGAACTCTACAAATGGGAATGAACCATCTACAGATAACATACCATAAACCCTTTAAACAACATAAGTTCATCTGCAACACACATGCTAAACCAACTCATCCAATCAAACTGCAACACTAGAATACATAGAAAAATTTCCAATAATCTCCTCATCAACAATCTCGAGATATGTCACATATGTTGACATCAATGACAACATATCAGCCAATATCCAAAACACCTAACTTGTTATTCTCTTTTACAGTTATCTTAATGATTAATGAATAGTTACTAAGTTTTAATTCTCTTTTAGATTTAGCTTGATAATTAATGAAGTACATAAAGGTTCCCACAAATATCGAAAAGCCATGTTTATTACATCCCAATGTGCTTGTTTAGGATCAACAATGTAATAACTAAGGACTTAGACTACTTGGGTGATTTACGGGCTTGTTCAAACCATAACATATGTTAATATCCCAACATCACTAACATAAGGTTATTTAACCATATTCTTGATCTCATTAGGAGAACTTAGACACCACTCAACTAATAAGTTAGTTTTCATTGAAATAAGAATACATAAATATTTGGAAGATGACATGCTAAATATCTCCAACATTGACTTCATATACTTAGTTTAACTCAATCAAAAAAAAATTCATCATTCTTTTTGAATCCTTATTGTCGAGATGAACCTAACCACTCCAAAATCCTCCATCTGAAATTGTACTAGACATTTAGACTTCTATTTACAAATCATATTCATCTTATTATAAAAATTTAATAAATGATCAACATATAATGCAATAATAATTAAACATTAACTATCCATCTATTATAAAAAATTATATCAATTCATCTTTATAATTATAATTTAATATGAAAATGTATACATGGAAATATATTCTATAGAAACACATTCTGTTATATCTCAAAACATACTATTTTAACATTCATGAGATCATATTGTTGAATATTGTCTACTATCAAATAGCAATAAGATGCTTGAATACTAGAAATAAATGGACTTCACTAAATATATAAGGTGAACTTTGGATCATTATAAAACCTGAAAATTATTATCCTTACGGAATGTTATGTTCCATTGCATAATTAGGCCGAAGAAGAACAAAAATTAGAAAAGCATGTTCACAAGACTATTAAAGCGTGGCTTGCACAAAAATTTGCAAGGTAGTGGTGACAGGATTTTTATGAGAGTTGTGGAATTAAATTTCTAAAAACAAGATTGATCGAACATGAACAATCATTTAAAAGAGACCACAGATAATAGTTAGAGGCATGAAAGAGCTGTAGAAACCAAATGTAGAAACCAAAGAAGCTCATTCTTCACAATGAGGCATAATGTGCTTTTCCAATGCCTCCTATAACCAAATACTACACCTAACACAATACAATAATACATCGTTTTACACAGCATACTACGAATTCCACCGAACTACTAAATTCTGTAACGAAATTGGGATGCTAAAATATTGAAGCAAGAAAGAATAAACCAACCAGCAATATTGGTTTTATTGTGCCATCAATATTCTTTCTACTGTTCCAAACATTCTTTATATAGGATGCCCACTCACACTGTTTGCCTGATTTGCAGATTACACCAGCGTATAGGTGTACTGTCATTGAATACTCACACTGTGTGCGTGACTGGAGAATTTATTAAAGCTCATGCAAAAGTGATTTTTCCCTATCTTACATTATTTGGGTTTGCTTTCTTGTCTTTGACTTAAGAATATCCTACCAAAATTTTCACTGACTGAGGATTTTATTCCTAAAGTCCAAAATTTTTTCTTGGCTAGAAATTTTAGCAAACCTGAATACAGTTATATGCCTATTTGAAGTGAACATTTCTAATTTGCTTACTAATCTACTAATATTCAATTTTGTAAGATGATTGGTTCAACATTTTTTATTTTTAATTCAACAAAAATAAAATTTATAAATATAGATTGGATTTTAGAAACCAGATTTGATCACTGTTGATTCTGGCAATTGTTGATACTCACATTCAATGATTATATACACTTACTCAAAATTTGAATGAGCTCTTTAGCTTCTTGATGTATTGATTTAATTATCAATTTATTATATATCAAGAATAGTAATATTATTTAGTTTGATCTATCATTTAATTTGTTATAATTTATATTTATTTTATATTCAATAGTTTTAATAAATGTATAAATTATTTTTTTGTATATTATTTTTTTAATAATCATATTCTTCAATTTTTACATAAAAGTAAAATATATTTAATTATGATAAAAGAATAAAATTATGTTGAAAAAAATCATATCCATTTATAACATAACAACTTTCAAATAGTAATACATGTTGATAAAATTAAAAGAAGAAAAAATCAATAGGATATCACAAAATCCCACCAATCTAACATAAGAAAAGACATTGGGTTACACATGACTAAAATAGAAGGCTTTACTAAAGTTTGGCTGGAGTCTGACTCGCTAGACATTGTCAATTGTTTGAGTGGACGCACAAACCCTAGTTGGACGACTGCTAACCTTTTTAAGGATTGACGAGATATAATTAATGAACTGGCATATTTCAAAATCCCACACGTATACCACGAAGGTAACAAGGTGGCGGATCTACTAGCCAATCTCGCGGTGGGATATGTAGCAACCAAATGGTGGAGAAACAGGGATGCTTTCCCCAAAAATTTGTGCGAGCTGGCTCGTGATGATTACTGCGTTAATCAATGTTCTCTAATCATGACTTAACTAAATTTATGGGGAGACAAATCTTTTTGGTTTTCCCTAACTAAAGATCTAGAAACTTTCTTAGTGACTAGATTTTCTGTCTTATTGTGTGGCCCTTTCTTTGCTATTGTTTGGATACTTTTATGGTGTGGCCCATTTCCTATGACTGGTTGGTGCCTTCTCTGATGTGGCCCATTTTCTTCTATTCGGTGACCACGAGCATAATGGGTGGGGAGAAGAACAGGCAAGAGCCCTCTACTTGCGAGAAATGGAAGAAAAAAAAAGAAGTGTGGCAGGAAGTCGTTGATGGGGGAATCGTCGCCTACTTGGATCGACTTCATTTCCCTTCTCCTTTGCTCACGGAGGCTTTTGTCAGCGGGTAGAAAAAAGGGAGTCTCAGGGCTTATGGCACCGATTATTAGATTGATGAAACCCTGGTGGCGACGGTCATTGGTTTGGTGACGACTGGCAGAAGATTCTATAGGGATAGGAAAACCAAGGAGGATGACTTGATGAGTTTCTTTAACAAAGATAAGGAGTTCTCTAGAGTTACGAAGATGGCTGATGGCGTACAACAGAAAAGATCTTATGGCTCCCTGAGATGACATGGCCGAGTTCATCACGAGGTATATTATGCTTGATGGCAGATATACCAGCATCTTTTCCTATCATTTTACCATTTTAAATCACTTTAGGCATGGTAAAATTATTTTTGTTCCTTTCTATCTAGCCTTTTCTCTTCAAAATAGCCTGGAAAAACATTTGGAGAATCCTAACAACCTTATTCTCCACGAGGTAGTCACTATGCTCATCATGGAGTATGCTAAATCTCTTGAAATTGTGCCCCCTCTTTCTAGGAATGAGCATTAGACTGATATCCATGATGTCTCTAACTTGGAAATGGACTTGGAAGAAAGTGGGGTTCCTGTTGGTGACCCTGACTATAAACCTGTGGAGGAAGGGGAGATGATGGTCACCCTTGAGACATTTAGCAGTAAGATTCCTCCCAGATGGGTGGCTAGCAAATTGAAAACAACTAGCAAATTGATCTCTATGGCTGAGCCCCTCAGTAAAAAGAAAAAGTTGGTAGTTAAGGACCATAATCTGAAGATTATGGAGTAGGGAATTAAATTGGGCATCCATATCAATGTACATAAAGAAAAACAAGGGACCATGGCCACTGAAGAGAACAGTGGGATTTAGAGGACTAGTAACTTGATGAATCTGGTTATGGAATCTATGAGAAGCTAGGAAAGCTGGTGGAAGTGGGTTGAGCATGAAATTGATACTCTAAAAGTGGGGGTTAAAGAGATTATTGATATCTTCATTGCTTCCCCTGAGGCCTGTAAACTTGAGAAACTCATGATTATGACCCAAAAACTCTCCCAGGATATTGAGGTGATGAAATGCAATCACGAAAAAAAGGATTGAAAAAGTTGAGTAGTCTATGGTGGAGATTAAGAAAAATCTCAAGAATCTGGTTGACATAAGAAAAGAAGCCATGAACAATAGTATTGAGGGACTTGAAAATATTAATGCCATGGTTGTTGATTATAGATCCTGCCACAACAAACCGGTGAAAGATCTTGGAGGGGAAGATATGGCTGCTGGTGATAGAAAAACCACTAGTCCTAGTTCCAGAACCAAAAGCAAAAGCAACAACAAGGGTACCTCTAGATTGATTATGGAGGAGCTGGAGGAAATCAACAAGATTTCCATCTAGAAGAATAAAGATCTGGTGCTCTATCTTAATTGAGAGTTTTTTCTTTTCTTTTGTCTTGTTTTTTTGCATTTTCTTTGTTTTCGTGACTGCTCGGGGATGCTCCCTTGTTTTGATCTTGGTTCGTGTCTGTTTGGCTAATGGCCAGTCATTGTAAAAATTTTGGTTTTGGGTCCATGTAAAACCCATTTAACTTTATCAAAAACATAAGAAAATATTCCATGAGTCAAACATGAATCAAATTTGACATAGATTCAAATTAATCTCAGTCACATATAGCTTTTCACATATAAACATTGTCCAAAGGTCATTTAGTAGCTAGCATATTCTATTGCTTAGGGAAATGAACAAAATAAAGAGAATCAAAATTAGAGACCAAACTATTCAATAATAGAATCCATCTATTAAGAAAGATGATCAAAATATCCTTTATTCAAAACAAAAGTGAAGATCATAAAGTATATTTTAGAAAAATAAAAAAATAACATTTTCATTCAAGTAGCAAATTTTAATTAGTGCAACAAGAATCACATGACCCTCTATTACAGATTATTTAATAATTTTGACAAGGATCAAAAGATTCTTCTAGATAACTACAATTCTAACAACATTTAGTATTGGACTAGTAAAAGTAAAACAAACTTGGATAGAAATGATCTTTGATTTTAATATTATAGCATAATTATTGTTTTCTTTAGCTGAAAGGTAATTACATACTTAAGGTTTACTATTATATTTCACATATTTAAGGTTTACAATCATCCAAAATATCTAAGAGGAAGATAACCAGATTAATGAAGTAGCGGAATGAAAGAAAGTGGGAAAAAATGGGCCAAAATCCACCCCTCAGTCTACTCCAGTCAAGAAAAGGAACCAGACTAAAGCTGATATGGGTTTTAACCCCTCTCTTCCTAGAAGAAAAAAAGCAAACCAACTTAGATATTAAGAGGCAAGTAAGAATATAGTGGATGGTACTCAAATGACCATCCATGAGGTATGTTCCCTAATAAAAAAACAAAAATTGTTTCATGGAATATATGTGGATTGATTAGTCCACATAAACATGATGTTCTTAGAAATTTAATTAGAGAACATAAACTGAACATTGTTCTTATCCAAGAAACTAAAATGACTAAAGAGAAAGTTGAGAAGATTAAGCTTTTTAAGGATGGGGGAGTTTTAGGAGGTAGCTCAGATGGTGCCTCTAGGGGCATTGCCATTTTTTGGAATCTAAGGGTGTTACTAGGTTACCTATTAAGAAGGATAGCAATTTATCCTTTGTTAGGTTTCATTATTTAGGGGATGGTACCTCATGGCTCTTGACTAATATTTACGTCCATAATAATAGGCTAGGTAGATGTAAATTTTGGAAGAATCTAGAGGCCAATCCGTCTCTTTTTAAGGATGAAATGTGGATGCTCATGGGTGACTTCAACACTGTGAGATTTTGTCAAGATCAAGAGCTCAATGAAATGTATAAAACAGAGACACAATATGGGACAAGAATAAACTGTATTCTCATCAATAGAAAATGATCAATAATAATGATTCAATAGCTACATACAATGTAGATGAGCTTGCTTATATAGGCAAGGCCAGGGATATGTGAGCACACAAACATGACATGTGGCTCAATAAGAAACAAGGGTAGGTAGGAAATAGGTGTGGGTAGGTAGGAGAAATAATATAATAGTCCACATGGGGTGGATCACTCATTGAATGTGGAGTGTAATAACAAGATCAACACCATAAAAGGTGGAATTTCTCCTACACACACTATTCCAATGTGGCACAAACACCCAAGTGTCTCATATCCAAACTACTATGAAATGCATTATCCTAAGTAAACTTAAGTAAAGTGTAATAATATCCAATATGAATAATTATTTACACCAACACCCCCCCTTAAGTGCAACTTAGGGGAATGCACTTAAGTCTACAATGCAACTAAGCAATGCAAGATGGGTCCTGGCTACAAGGCCATGTTAGGTACCCATGTACAAATGCAAATGCATGCAAACCAATGCAATGAAATCTCTCATAAAGTGGGGAAAGAGAGAAAAACCCAATGGGAAAAAACCATCCCCCAAAAGAGAGATGAAAAACATACAAGAGAACTCTCATGAGAAAAATGTGAAGAACAAAACCCCATGTGAGGAAATAGTCCCCCCCATATGAGAGAAGAAGAGAAGTCAAACTGTGACCCCCCCTCAATGGAGAATCTGCACCAATGGAAGAAGCTCGATGTATGAAGAAACTGCTCCATGAATGTCGAATAACATTCCTCCCCTTAGGAAGAAACAAAACCAAAGGTGTATCCATGAAGTCTCCCCAATCATGAAGGGAAGATGTATGAAGAAAACTCATGATGAAAAGAATCTCTGAAAACTGCTCAGGTGTCCCCATGTCGATGCTAAAAGATACCCCTTCCAAAGGTGGTAACCTGTGCCACACTGCTGAAAAAGGCACTCCAAGATCTAGTGGAGATGGATGTAGAACATGTCCCAAAGACTCATATGTCTCCTCAAAACATAAAGACCTCCTCCAACTACTGTACATAAGTATCCACAATCATGTCAACCTTGAAAGAATGATCATGTAGAGAATGAACAAGAGGGTTAGAGTGTGCCCTCACAACAATTGAAGAAGGATCACCTTCATCAAAGAGAAGATGAATGTCATCAATGATGTCTCCCAAATCTATAATGTAGGATTCCACAAATAAACCTGTAATGTCTATCAAGTAATCGTCCCATGAATCTGAAGCTGGAAGACAATGAATATCCTGCTGCATTGAATCACATGAAGGCAAAACTGTCGCACTATCTACATCATCAGGTGCAATAGGTGATGTGATATCAATATGAGGAGATGAAATACAAGACTCAAGAATGGGGTCACATGTGAGAATCCCCATGTTCAAGTGTTCAAAGTTCTCCTCAAAATCTGAACCATCACAAGAAGTGTGATCATCATGTGTAGAATCATCAAACGTGAAATCATCATCATCAACAAAATCTGAAAAGGAGTATAACCGAGATGCATGATCAACCACCCCAGTTGCAATGATAGCTCTAGTCTCCAAGTCTCTAATGAAAACTGAGTCAAGTGTGAACTCCACAACTCTCTTCGTTGTGCCATGTGTGATTTGATAGATAGAAAGGAGATTGTTTGTCAAGTGGGGTACACACAACACATCATTGAAGGAGTTATCCCCAATGTCAATAGATCCTTTCCCAATCACATCCATGTATGTATGATTGCCCATCAAAATCTATGGCATGGTGCAAGGCTCAAATGTAGAGAACATAGACTACGAAGATGCCATATGATGAGAAGCCCCTGAATCTAGAAGCCATCTCTCTGAATCATGACTGATAGTAGCACATAGAGCTTTTCCTTTTCTTGTCCCAAAGGAGTGAGTCTTCCCACTTGTAGAAGCCATGAATGCTTGTCCTTTTCCTTTAGAATGTGAGGAAGTGGAAGTTGATGAATCATCCTTCCTGTAGACTTTAGGTAAATCAATGTTATGCTTTTTGATGATATGTGTGAGCTCATCAATCTTCTTAGAATGGCAACAATGCTCCTCATGACCAATCTTTTTACAATAAGCACAAGTAGGTCTCTCCCTCTTTGGTGAATTATCTCTCTTGGAAGAGGATGAATCTCCTTGTTCTGGAGAAGATGGTGCTCTGTCTTTAGACTTTGATTGCCATTTCTTCTTGTTTGAGTTGTCCTTTCCTTGATTTCCTTTGTTCCCTTGATTTGCCACTAATGCTTGAGACTTAGAAGCCTTAAGAATGCCCATGCTTATCAACTTAGTTTGTTCCATCATCAACATTTCATTGAAAGCATCAAATGTAGGCATTTTGTAGCTTGAACCCATTGTCATCCTATGGGTTTGGAAACTAGAAACAAATGCTACATATTCTTGTGGAAGCTTGCCTATCAAGTTGAATATCAATTGAGTATCCTTTTTATCAATGCCACAATCTTTGAGTTGTGCCCTCAACTCATTTGCCTTATTGACATAATCTTGTATAGTATCAAAGTTCTTGGGATCTAACATGGTGAGATCACTATCAATTTCATATCCCCTAATCTCATCAACTTGACCATACAAGTCTTGAAATTTTTGCCAAGCATCCTTGATTAGAGTACATTTCTCAATATGAAAAATGAGATCCTTTAATATATACTTTCTTAAGGTACCAATTGCCATGATATTTTTAGTGAGCCAATCCAAGTGACCAACTGGATCAACCTTAGGATCAGCGGGAGCAACAATAGTTCCATCAATGTAATGAGTGAGTCATTTTTCCATAAGTTTACTCCATGCATCAATTTTCCAAGTAGCATAATTATGTGGAGTTAAGAGAGGAAACTTAGAAGAACCCATAGCAGCAAAAAGGAAGGAACACAAGAGCACAAAAGCACAAGAGACACCCCCCCAAATTCAATCAATCAAAGTACCCCCCCCAAAGTGATGATTTTGACACTTTATACTTAGTGCGATTACAATGAACCACTTGCAAAACAAGGAAAAGTGGACTTATGATGCAAATTTTACAAATTTTCAAATGAGATACAAGAGACTTCAATCAATAGTGCAATGAATCTAACTGAGATTCAAGCAAATATACAAGTACCAAGAGAGCAAAAAATGTCTAAAATTTGAAAGTACAATTTTTACTTACAATTCCATCAATTTGATAGCATCATGTGAAAGTAGACGAAAAAATATGCACTTTCAAAAAAAACAGCACCTGAAAAGGAGGTCGTATGACCCCAAACGAAGCCTCTGAAGTTGCGAAAACTGGGATTACTCAGGTACAGTCACCAAAAACTGCATTTTTTGAAAACTCCATGCATCAAAATCAAAAAATTTCTTCACCACTATGGAGAGCATGAAATTCTAGCCCATTTCAAAAAAAATTGCACCCAAAAAGGAGCAAAATTAGCAAATTATGGCCATTTGAAGTTGAACTGCAAAATCAAAAAGCTCAATGAGAGGGGCTTGCAAAATTTTCAAACCCTGCTGATGTGGCACTGACATCAGAAAGTCACTATGTTAAATTTGACAGCTATATGACCATCGCAAAAACTTCACCCTCTACTGATTGAGCGTCCGTACTGTATGGATGGATGACATGGCAGGTGACTGTGCGGATGACTGTGCAGTCCGTACCGTACGGATTTGCTGACTAGATGAGCCATGTGGCATCTGCATGGAAGCTGATGTGTCATATTGTATGGATTGTATAGAGGGCCTACGTGTCGCAGGTGATGTGGCAGTCGATTTAACCTGCGGGCCACTGGCCGCTTGGCACGTGGCGGACGCGGGATTCGCCGATCTGGGTGACTGGTCGGCTGTCCGCGTGGCGGGGTCTATGGCCAGAGAGGTGGCATTGACAGAGTGGCTGTGTGGAGCGAGGCAGTAGTGGTGGGACTTGTGCTGCAGGCGGGTGGCGGTCTGGGCAACCGAGTGGGCCGGTGGCCTCACGGGTCTTGGCGCGGGCGGAAGGATGCTACGCGGTGGCGGAGACCGGTGACAAGAGGAGCCGGAGGTGGTGGTAGCAGTGACCAGTGGTGGCACAGGAAACACTGCGTGACAGAGTATAGTTGGTGGGAGGGTACATGGCCTGCAGAGTACAAGGGTCACGGGGGGGGGTCTGTGGACCCCCCGAAAACTTATTTTTTTTTTAGTTTTTTTGGATATTTTTTTTTCGATTTTTGATTTTTTGAAAAATATTTTCAGACAATAAATTTTTCTTTTTTATTTCAAAATATATAAATTTTTTTTTGAAATCCGTACAATACTAGCAAAATTGGCGAAAAAAAATTTCTCACCAAAATAGGCCGACTTTATAACCAAAATTCATGGAAATGACCTTTTGGACGCAATGACGGGGTTGGATCTGGTCTAGGACACCTCCAAAAGATGTTGCTCCTCAGATCTACCTCTTGACGTCGCAATAATGCCTCTTCAAGACGAATCAATGAAGCCCCAATGGCTCTGATACCATGTGATATTTTGCCAAGATCAAGAGCTCAATGAAATGTACAAAATAGAGACACAATATGAGACAAGAATAAACTGTATTCTCATCAATAGAAAATGATCAATAATAATGATTCAATAGTTACATACAATGTAGATGAGCTTGCTTATGTAGGCAAGGCTAGGGATATGTGAGCACATAAACATGACATGTGGCTCAATAAGAAACAAGGGTAGGTAGGAGAAATAATATAATAGTCCACATGAGGTGGATCACCCACTGAATGTGGAGTGTAACAACAAGAGTGGAGTGTAACAACAAGATCAACACCATAAAAGGTGGAATTTCTCCTACACACACTATTCCAATGTGGCACAAACACCCAAGTGTCTCATATCCAAACTACTATGAAATGCATTATCCTAAGTAAACTTAAGTAAAGTGTAATAATATCCAAGACGAATAATTATTTACACCAACAAACACCACTCTCTATGACAAAGAAAATTTTGGAGGTGTCCCTTCTTAGTTACATAGTAGATTGGATCTTTTGAAGTTTATCAATAACCAAGGTTTGCATGATATTTATCTCAAAGGTGCCAATTTTACCTGGACCAACCGCAGGGCAGGAGAAGATCTTATTCAAGAGAGACTTGAGAAGACCCTTGTTTCTAATGATTGGTATAACCATTATCAGTCCTCTCTATCGACATTTTCTAGGATTAGCTCTGACCACTTTCTTGTGGTTTTTGTTGTTGAGAATATAAGTGTTAAAAGAAACTTCCTATTTAGATTTGAAAGGATGTTACTAGACCACTCTAACCTTGATAAGGCCATTAAGAGCTGGTGGTCTATTTATGTCAAAGGTACCATGATGTATAGAATGGCAAAAAAATTAAGGTACATGAAAGATAATATAAAGAAATTGAAGAAGGAAGTTTTTGGGGATCTTTTTGTTGCTAAGTCCAAAGCCCAACTTGAGCTTAAGGAAATACATGATAAAATTCAAGCTAGCAGTTATAATGAAGTGTCTATTAGGGAGGAAAATGAAGTGCTTGTTAAGTATCACAAGATTATTAGAAGAGAAGAAGAACTTTGGAAATAGCGGTCCATATGTCTTTGGCTTAATATTGTGGATAGAAATACTAGATTCTTCCATATGATTGCAATGAAACATAAGGTTGCTAATAGGATCTCAAAGTTGAGAATTGATGGTACATTCAAACTAAGAAGGATGATGAGATTGGGAATGAAGATAGAAATTTTTTCAAATCTCTTCTCTCAGCGGATTGTCATCTGGATGATCGTTCTCATAGAGCCCTCTTAGATACCATTCCTTCCATCATTAGTGATGTTCAAAATGAGGCTTTGGTGGCCATCTCCTCCTCTGAGGATGTTAAGAAAGCGATTTTATCCTTTTATGGAAATAAAGCCCTGGTCCAGATGGGTTCCCGCTCTTCTTCTTTCAAGCCTTTTGGAACATTCTCAAATGTGATATGGTTTAAGGTTTGCAAGAATATTTTTGGGATATGATAATCTTAAAGGAACTCAATGCTACTTTTCTAGTCCTGATTCCCAAATGTCCAGGGGCTGATTCTATGGATAAGTTACTCTCGATAAGATTATGCAATTAATTCTATAAAATTATCTTGAAGGTGGTTATTGGCAAACTGCTTTTGGTTCTCCCATCTATAATATCACCTCAACAAAGTGGCTTCATTCGTGGAAAACAAATCCTTGACTCTATCATTTCTATTCATGAAAAAATTCACTCGCTAGTGGAATCTAAGAAACAAGGCTTCCATCTAAATCCTATGATCATGTGGACTAGAGCTTCTTCGGTAAGGTGCTTGGTGCTTTTGGCTTCTATGATAGGTTTATTGAGTTGATCTACCAACTCATCTCGACTCCTTTCACTGTCATTTTGAATGGTGTTCCTTTCCCCTTCTTTAAAACTTCTAGGGGCATCAGGCAGGGGGATCCCATCTCCCCTATTCTCTTCATTATTCTGGCTAAATTTATAGGAAGATTTATTAGCAAATTTATTTCTCAGGAGCTTATGTTGGGAATCTATCCCTCTTCTGGTTTCAAAGAATATTCCCACCAACAATTTATTGATGATACCATTTTAATGGGCACTTCTTTGAACAAAGAAGCTTCCACTATGAAGAAATATCTCAAAACTTACAATTTTGCCTCGGGTCAAATGATTAATTGGGAGAAAATCTCTTTTTTTTATTCAACACCCCAAAGGATAGAAAAATTAGGATGGCTTGAATCCTTGGTTCCCAAATTGAAAAGCCCCCTTCTATTTACCTAGGTCTTCCTCTAGGCACGAAACCTATGGAGTTGTTTTGGAAAAGTCTTGTTGATAGATTAATTAGGAAATTGGCTAGTTGGAAAGGTACCCTTCTAAGTCAAGGTGGTAGAATCCATCTTTTTAAATATTCTCTCTAGAGTCTTCCGATTTATGCTTTAAGCCTTTTAAAAATTCTTGGAAAAATTGATGATGCTATTGACAAAATTCAAAAAACTTTCCTTTGGTGTGGGGTTGAGGAGAAGAAGAGAGTTGCCCTCATTGCCTGGGAAAATGTCTGTAAACCCAGAAAGGTGGGGGATTTGGGTTTAAGAATCTTAGACTTCTGAACAAGACACTTCTAGCCAAACAAATCTAGAGAATCTATTAGGGAAATAGAGAGTGGAATTATATCTAGAAGGCTAAGTACTTACGTGTGGTCCCTACCATGGAATATTTTCTTGCCTCTGATCAGATACCAAGTGGATCTACTATTTGGAATAGTGTTATCCATGATAAATGTATAGTTAGTGTAGGCAAATTTTGGGCCATATGTAATGGAAGGAAGGTGTATTTCTGGGATGATGCCTAGATTGGAGGAGCCCCTCTCAATAATTGTGTTTCTCAGATGACCATCAAGGCATGTAAGGAGAAGTTCGGTGTTAAGTTTGTTGACTACTAGAGAGATCAAAAGTGGGTGGACCTCAGCTCTACTGATCCCAACCTAAAGAAGGTAAAATTAGTGATCAACCAAGCCATTTTAAATCTTAGATGGGAGGACCACATGGTGTGGAGTGGTACCTCTTTCGGGATGTACTTTGTGTTGTCTACTCTCCTTATGCTGGTTCACTCTCAAGACCCTAGCCCCTGCTGGGCTAAGGCTTGGCATCCAGGTTTGACTCCTAAAATGAATATTTTTTAATGGATTCTTTTGCAAAAAAAGATACTAACTATAGATAACTTGAAAAAGAGGGTTTTAAACATCCCCAATAGATGCTATTTTATCTCAATGGTGAGGAATCAGTGAACAACATTTTTATACACTATCTTTATGTCCAACCTATTTAGACTATGTTTTTTCAATGTTGGGGTTTGAACTGGGTGTTCCCAAAGGAGATTCAAGCTATTTCAGGAGTTGGGATTTCATTACAAATAATCTGACTATAAGAAATTTATGGAAGTTTTCCTTTCCACATATCCTCTAGGGTATCTAGAAAGAGAGGAATAACAAAATATTCAGGAATGATATTAACCCCTCTTAGGTAGTCTCAGCCAAGATAAAATATAATTTTGTTGAGAATGTGATGACTAGGGGAGAGAATTTATGCAATAGTAAGGAGGACTTTGATGTTCTCCAGAGCTGGAACATCCCTTCCTACATGGACATGAACACCAACCAAATCAAAAGAAGTATGTGCAGCTGGTCTTTTCCCCCTAATGATTGGTTTAAGGCTAACTTCGATGTGGCTACTAAAGGGAACCTAGGGCCAGCTAGTTGTGGTGGAGTTATCCAAAATGGTGCTAGCTTCTGTATTGGGGCAGTGACCTTTCCCTTGAGTACTTAGACTAATCATCTCACTAAAGATATGGGTGCCCTCCAAGCTATTAAATTAGCACATAATTTGGGTGTCAAACTATTATAGTTGGAAGGGGATTCTAAAAATATTATCAATTTCCTTCTTGGTAAATACCAACCCTCATGGATGATTAAAAATATCATTGATTCGACCATGGAGATGCTTGATGGGTTCAATCAGTGCAACACTTCTCATTATTACAGGAGGCCAACATGTGTGCTAAGTAGGCCATCAATGAGGTAGTACAGATTGGGAAAATCAAGATCTAGAATAGCCAAGGGGAGGTCCCTCGAGTGGCATGTGACATCCTAATTTATGAAATATATTATGGTAAGCAAGGCCAGATTTGAAATCATTTCTCAAGCTTATAGGGGAGGTCGTGGCAGCAGGAATCAATTTTGTATGCAGGCAAGAAGGAGGTACATTAATAATTACCAGATCGCCCTGCATTCTTTGTGAGTGTTTTTTTTCCTTATCAAGAGAAAGCATTAGAAATATCCATTATATTCTATTAGTTTCTCCCCTGCTAAATAGAAAGTCCATTGTGAAGAGTGATATTTGCAAGAATTCACAATCCATAGAAATTGATCACAAAATGGGTGGAAATCACAAGAGAACGAAGGCAACCAATATGACCAAAGAATGATTTTATGGAGAAGTCTGGGTTGTGGTGCAAGTAGCTAAGATGAATGATTTTATGGAGAGAATGCAAGAGAAATGACCATAAATTACAAGGATTTTCAAAAAGGGATTGAATAAAGGCACATTGACCATTGGCAGTAGGTAGGTCAAGGTGAATGAGACCATGATCATTGAGGCTACGAGTCTATCGATGGAAAAAATCAACCTCTATAGGGATAGGAAGTTGTCTGATGTTGCAGTGAAGAAATTCCCTAAAGATGAGGAGGAGAGAGCCAGACTGGTGATGGGAAGCCATACTACTCACGGAAGGTAATTAAGTTCATTTGGCGATGGGTCTTGTTTGCTATTATAGAATTTATCACATTACATGAGAGATTTACTAGGGTTTACAACTATCATTTTGTTATTCTCAACCATTTTTGGTATAAAGAGAAAATTTCCATCCCATATTATTTTGTTCTATGCCCTCAATGTTGGGATAAAGGATGCTATCTCCAACCCCAAAGCCAATCCTTCTATGCATGAGGGTTTGATGGTGATTTTTTACAATCACATCAAGATTACCACCATCCATCTAAATATTGTAGAGGTTTCTGAGTCGGAAGAGGAAAGGGAAGACTTAGATGATGATGATGGTGAAGGTTATGACATGGAAGATGATGTTGAGGATGACCCCCAAATTGCTAGGTCAACCAAGAGAAGAAGAAAATAGGGAAAGAGAATTAGAGCAAAGGGTCAGCTAGAAGGAAGTAGAGGGGAGAGGATGATGATAGCTAGAATGATGAGGAAGATGAGACTGATGATGTTATGGATACTAACAACGAGGAGGTCCAAATCTTCTCCAACTAGAAAAAAAAAAGGAAAATTTAAAAATGAGGATGTGGGGGAGAAGAACAAGCCACCCTTCTTGACTGGTTCTAAGGATAAAGGTCTGGTTGGGGAGGACACCACCATGAAGGAAGCTAAGAGTGTAGATGTGAGGGAGGTGGGTCGGGAAGTGAATTTGGATCTCGTGAGAGACAAGGCCCAAGAAGGCTCCCATCTAGATATTGACCTTTGTATAAAAAATGACATGGATAGCTTAAAAAAGGTTTTCCTTTGGGTTCAGAAGGAAATTACAAGCATAAAGGCCAAGAAAACCAAGGAAGACAACAAAATTGAGACTTTAGAGGCTATTGGAACTGATAAATTTAGCTCCCTCCCTGATTGTTTAAGTGAACTTACTAAATCAACCTATAATGTCAAGGAGATGATTAAAGCTCAATGTAATAACTTCCAAATCCTAGAGAACAAAGCTAGGGCTACTAAAAAAAGGCTGGAAGGGGTTGAGAACATGCTCAAGAAGATAGGGGAGCAGAGTTATAAGATCTTAAAGGCCGCCTCTGCAAGTATGAAGGTCTTTATCAGTAATCTTGATAGTGACCAAGGGGATAAGGCCTCTATGAACATTACTGAGGTTAAATACGACACCCCTGAAGATAAGAAGACTGTTCATGGTATAATAACTCATGTGAGTACCACAAAAAAGGAAAGCCAAAGTAAGGAGATTGAGGAAATGATGCAGGGACTTCGCGGGGTCATAACTTTTGACTCGGTTGTCCGATTGGGCTGAAATTTTATGTGGACGTTGATCTTGAGGAGTTGATTGGATTTACAATAAAACCAAGTTCAATAGGGCCCCCAAAACTTCAAATTTTTAGGGTCGGATTCCTTCATCTAAGGCCTCAAAATTAGCTTTTACTCTTTTTCGATTTTTTAAAAAGTTGTTTTTTTAGTTAATTTGAGCTCGTAATATTTTTAAGATTATAAAGTTGTTAACTTGTGTCGTAGGAATGTTTTTTATATTTCTAGAAGATTTCGTGATTTTTGGGATAGATTTGAAAATTTCCTTAAATGGCAATTTTTGGATTTTGTAAAAATCTGCCCAAAAAGGAAATTTTTGGGGATTGTTTAAAAATAGGGACTTTTTCATTGTAATGGAAGAATGCTTGGAGTTTTAGAAGAATAATGAAGAACATTTGATCTAGATTTGTGTTTATTTCTAATTATTCTTTGTTATATTGATTATGTTTAAACTGGCTACATCAAGAAATCAAATGAACAGCTGATAACAAGGATTAGTTGGAGCTGGAAGCGACCGAGCTGCCTAAGAACTTTACCTAGCCTTGGATTTTTCTCTATTGATCTTGTGTGTTGTGTTTTGTCTTTTAGTTGCTGGCATTTTGTTTTCTGGTCAGCTATCTTTTTTATGTTTTCTATCTCTAGCTTTTTGTACCTCTTTAATTCCTATACTTTGATCTTTTATTGTAACAGGTTTCAAGGGCCCATCATAACCTGTTTTCCCTTAATCAGAAACATATGTCTTTAAATATTATGTTAATTCATAATGAACCCATCTATTGAATAGAGTGGAATATTAATTTTTTTGAAAAAATATCTAATTTTTTAGTAGCCCTTATGATTATAAGTGAAGAAAATAAAGGTGATTTAAAGAAAAATACTCATAATCTTAAAGGTGCTTACTTAAAATGTTCAATCAAATAAAAATTGCTAATGTTGTTTTTTTTAGTGGTGAATTTGTTTCAAATAGAATACAATAATCATTTAAAGCATTATATGAAGATGGTAGTATATTTATTATAAATTCAATGCAATTTAGAGTAATTTGAGTTTTAGGAATATTTTTTTCGTAATAAGAGATACATGAAGGGCATTGTTTTCTTTAATTTTGAATCACTAGTTCAATAATTAATTTACTACACAATTTCCTTAACAATCTATCAATAGGGCAAGCAAGATATGGACATATTTGAGAAGATGACGCTACTACCTTTATAGTTAAATTTCATGTTGTATTATTGATTTTAATATGCACTTAAGAACTATAATAAGGATTTCACAACTATTTTTTATCTTTTGGTAAACTATGAACTAATTTATCGGAGAAATATGACGAGATTCATAGTCATATATAATTCCCTCACTATCATTTGGGTTTGTCAACCATTTAGAAATGTTACTTATTTTTTATACATTCCTAATGGATCTATAAATATACTCTACATCCCCTTCAATATCAATATGAATATGACTATGAATATTCTCAAATTGTTATTTTTAACAAAAAGAGGACCTTTTACACTAGTTTTATTTTACATATTTTGATTGCTAGGATTCTTATTCTCAATGGATGAAAGTAAAATCAATCCTTACATTATTAACATTTATATAAAAATATTGGAATTATCTCCATTTCTGTAGTTGTCTAAATTCATTATACCACTAAACAATTTCTTTAAACCTTGTTTCATTAGATTAACAATAATAGAATCTTTTAAAAAATTCTTGATGAAGTTAATAAAATATAGAAATATTATTTATTTTCTTTATTATTATAGGGTAAAAAATATTCTAAATAAATTATGTCTTTGCATCCAACTTCTTAACAAATTCTATAATATCCAAAAATATGTCTTGAGTTTTTTTTAATCTTTTCTTTATTTTTCTTATTTAACAATTAGTTTTTGATGATTTATTTTGTTATACATTTTTAGGTTTTTTTTTTGCAAGGGATTAACCATATAGAGGATCTAAAAGGGTATCTCTAACTCAAATTTAGTGAAAATTGGACAAGAATTGGCAAGGTTACGGGTAGGTAGAGCTTGACGTTTCCTAAGAACAAAATAGGGATATGATATATTCCAAGGACCATGAGAACAATCAATAAGTTTAAGTTCCCACTTAGATCTACTTGACAAGTCTCTAGGACTAAGTTTATTTTTTTCAAGTTAGATCTCAGAGTAGTTCTACGAACCACAAACACTACTGTCAATTTCATTTTTTTATAGAATCATCACCAAGTCTATAAGACTTAGTTTCTTTTACAAAGTAACTCATTAGAGGATTTTCCAGAAGCACTAGAATTGTCAAAAATTGTAGTTCTTGTTGGGATCACTGATAAAAAATTAAGTTTATACAAAGAATAAGAATTTGTAGATTATAGAAGTTCTAATAACCACCAAAAATCTGAACAGTTCCAACTCCTAGTAGGATCACCAAAACAACTCTAGTAGGATCACCAAAACAACTTATCTTTTAAAGAACTTTTTAAAATCAAAACACAATATAATTGAAAAAACTATATAAATTCTCTAATAGTTTTAGTTCCTAATAGCATTAAGAACACTTTCCAAGGCTATGTATTCTAAAAGAGTCCCTAAGACAGTAGGAAATTTCGTTAAAATATTTGGTTCCCAATGAGGTGCCCAACCAAAATCCATAGTGAACTAATATTTAAAGTTTCTTATTACGTATGAATAATAATGTTTATTTCTTGATAAAATAAGAATCCTTGGGGAGAAGAGAAGACCAACGTTCTAAGAGATCCTAAGGAGTCAAGAACCTTGAATAAAAATACTAGTGTTGGATAAAAGGAATTATTTAATTCCTAAGAAGATATGAAGCACCAAATCAGTTTTCAATTTTGAGTTCTCAGCAAATTGGAAACCCTTGATTGGAAGAAAACTTAAGTATGACATGTAGTTACTTGGAAAATATATTTATTTATTCACATGTGGATATTGTGAGTGATTTATTTGTGATGATATTTGAACTTCATCTTCCAATGGTTGAACTTCCACTTATACAACTATAAAAGATGATAAAATTGATGTTTTGGTGTTGGTTGGATATATTAGGAAGAAGATCATAATAGAAATAAGATCAGGTTATTGTAATATTTCTTTTTTCTTTGCACTGCTTTGTGCTATTTATTAAAAAACCATTTAAAGTCATTTCTATTATCTAACCAATATTCTATTTGATAACTATTGTGAATGTGCAGTTGGGATTCTTACTGATGGAGCTCAATCTTGAATACACCAAGTGGTGTCAAATACATTTTATGTTGGGATTATGTCAAATAATAATTTTTAAGATCAAATGTTATGGGAGATTAAAGTGAGGAAGCTTGTAGTTATAGAATACTTGAATGATACATGAAACAAAAAGGACATCACTAAAGAGTTCCACCATATGCTAGTGATATGTTGGTTGTAGATTTTTTGAACAATTGCAACAATGTTGGAAAAAATAGAAGAGGTACAAAGAAGAGATGTACAGATGTACATATCAAAGCTGATAGTTAAAATAAAGAAGAAGTGGTAGATGGAAGAGATGAAGTGAGTGGAGGTTAAGGGGGAAAAGAAGACGAGACATTTTTAAGATAATGTCTAAAACAAATTGTAACCAAAGATAGGTTCATCCCTGCTATAATGATAATTTGAATGACATAATATAGAATCTTAATATATAAGACCAAGGTAGGATTATGATTTGTGATTTGTCAAGTAATAAGATAAATATAGGTGGATGAAATATGTTTCGGATTTCAAGGATTAGAAGATGGGAGCATGGAAGGACCTTGTTGGATGATCTGACACATCAAATTAATTGGGTAGCTTAACACTTGAATTAGCTAATGCAAGGAAATATTGTTCACTATTTTTCTGAAAGTAATGATCCATTTAGTTCATTTTTTTGGGGATGTTGGGAAAATTATTATAGGGAACACTCACTAAAATCAAATTCTAGAGGGACATTGTATTAAAATTGGAATGTGTTCTCCACATAAATTGTGAAGGGATTCTTCAAATAATATGTCATTGGATAGTGAGGTTAGAAGATTTTGTGATGCCATGAGTTAAATTATAGTTTGTGACCTAGTGATAGACATAGACCTTAAGGATACAAGTCTGCAGGTATTAGGACTACTAGGATGAAGTGGCAAGGGATAAAATTTAGGTTTTCTATTTTGATTCATATTGAAAATATGATGGGTACAACTTGGAGAAAAAAGAGTAATCTAAGGTATCCTAAATATATAGATAATAAAGAATGCTTCAATTGACTATATATTCTTAACAAGGAGATGATAAGCCTACTTATGTTGGAAAGTCTATAACGAATAGTGGATTGAATAAGCTAACTTGGGTTAGACAATTTCCACAATAGGTTGAGTAAATCATAAAATAACTTAGGTTGAAAAATTTCTAAGATATGATTGATAAAAGATGAGTAAGGATCAAGGAATTAGATTAACCTTCAACAAAATTTATTTTTCTATGTAGACGAAAATAGATATGGAATTGAGGGATAATATAGATGAACCAATGGAAATGGATTCTACAATATGGATGATTGAAACCTAATCGAAGGTCTAAGACACATGGGTATTTTATGATGGGGTTTTCAATAAAATGGCTTGGGAATGGTGGACGTTTAAGAAAAAGATATTTGATTTTATGAAAAAAATTTAACCCTTTTAGTTTTTTGTTTTTTTTTTTCAATTTTTGACTTTTGTTTTTTATGATTTTGAGATTTTTTATAGATTTTTGAAATGTTCTTAAGTATCCTAGCTTTTAAATCCTAAACAGTTATCAGATGTAAGTCCCAACACTATACACAAATAAAAGATTCTAACAAATGACAAAACTATACCACCTCAATGTGGTACATTGATCTTGATATATGAAGAGAAAATCCAATGAACATTAATTTCATGTAACCTTTAAATGGAATGTCAACACTTCCACGTGAATACAAAATATAAAAAAGATGAAATAGTGAATACATAAAAATGTATAAAAACTATAAAATTTAGAGACCTTCTCTAAAATATTCTTCTACTTGTCAAAAAAAAAAAAAAAAAACTTGCAAGAAAAAAAAGAGAAACTTACAGATACTTAAATCTAACTTGTAGGGTCAGGGTGCCCGTAAATGCACCACACTACTTGAAATTCTCTTTTCTCACAGGTTTTGTCAATGAATATTCAATAAGAATCAAATTATCAACCTTCTCCAATACCATTCTCCCAAACTCTACAATTTTAGTAATAGACATCAATATAATTTTTTCCAACGTGAAATAATAGGTCTTTTTAAGACATGACACACTTTAATTATTAAAAGGAACAATAATAGTTCTTTGGCCTAACACCACATTTGAACATAATTTTTTAGTATGGACGACTTTCATACAAGCAGGAGTATCCACCATGTTCTTTACTTTTGTAATGGATAAAGTTACCATAAACTATAAATTTCTCCCATGACTAATAACGTCTAAATATAGTGAAAACATGGCTTCTAGTGCATATTTTACTATCAACATACCTAGTCTAATAAAAATTGACCAATCCATTAATAGTTACTAAGTGCTATTCTCTTTTTGATTTACCTTAATAATAAATGAAGTACTTAGCGGTTCCCATAAATATCCAAAGGCCCTCTTAATTACATCCCAATACAATTGTTTAGGATTAACAATGAAATAAAATAACTAAGGACTTAGACTACTTAGATATATTAATATCCCAATATCACTAAAATAAGGTAATTTAACAATATTCTTCATTTCATTAGGAGAAGTAAGACACCACTCAACTAATAAATTAGTTCCCACTGAAATAAGAATACATAATATTTGGAAGTTGACATGATAAATATCTTGAACATTGAGTTTACATTCTTACTCCAACTTAGCCAACCTTATTTTTATCTCTCTCTTCTAATCCTCAACCTTAAGATGAACCTAACCACCCCAAAATTCCAATCTCAAATTATACTAGACATTGAGACTTCAATTTACAAATCATATTTATCTTATTATACAAATTTAACATGTCATCAACATGCAATGATAATTAAACATTAAGTATCCATCTTATAATACATATAATTATGCAATGTAGACTTCGAAAACTTGATACAATGCCAACCTATCACACTTTTGATGTATCTTAGAAAAAATTTAAAAGAATAAAATATATTTTTCACATAAAACAATTTCCTTTTACATTTTTCAATAAAATATTCTAATTTAAATAATTATAATTTAAAATAAAAATTTATGTTGATTCATCTTTGTAATTATATTCCAATATGATAGTTTATGCATGAAAATCTATTCTCTAAGAACACATTCTCTTGTCTCTCAAAACTAACTAGTTTAACATGCCTGAGATCGCACTTGTTATTTCACCGAGAGACATATTACTCTCATAGATGGATGTAAAAACCTTCGTAAATACAAATAAATTTAATTTAATTTGATATGCATTTGCTTGTCAGCAAATTTGTCAACTAAAAAAATGGTATTAAATTTTCTTTGTTATTATGAGATTTTATAATTATCAAAAGCAATTTTTTTTAATTTTCAAATTTAAAAAAAAAATTATTTAGTTTTACTACTATTAATTATAATTTTTAAATACAATGTATTTTTGTTTGGAAAGAAAAATAAAAATAATTTTCTTAATTCTTATCAAATTTAATAAGTTTTAAATGCAAAGTTATTTTGTTTTTTATGAAAGAAAAAATAATTTCTTATTTTCTTTATTAGCTATGTTTTCAATTCTATGATATTTCTAAAATTCAATTACTTAAATAAATTAAAATTAAGTGAAAGTATCTTTTCATATGTATAAATATCAATATAATAACAAAATTATTATTTTTTAAAAATTTATATTTGTTGTTTTTACATTCAATTCTCAATTTCATAATCTTTCTATAATTTAATTACTTAAAATAAATTAATATTATAAACCAAATTAAACCTTAAATCTAAATCACATTGACCTCTACCCTAACTATAAAATAAAAATAAAAAAATAATTATTAAGAATAAAGATATCTCATACTTTGAATTCTACAATTTTGAATATTGTCTACTATCAAATAATAATAGAATGCTACTACACATAAACTTCATTCATTAAATACCTAAGGCGAACTTTGGATTATTACAAAAATTGAAGCATACTACGAATAATATATCGTTTTACACAGCATACTACGAATTCCACCAAACTACTAAATTCTGTCCATTTCAACTCACACAATTTGTTAAAGCTCATGCAAAAGTGATCTTTCCCTATCTTATATTACTTGGGCTTGCTTTCTTGTCTTTGACCATAGGCTACCCTCTTAAGAATATTCTACCAAAATTTTCATTCATCCAGGATTTTATTCCTAAAGTTCCAATATTTTTCTTGGCTTGAAATTTTAGCAAACCTGAATACAGTTATATGCTTACTTGAAGTGAACATTTCTAATTTTCTTACTAATCATCACTTTTCTAAGATGATTTGTTAAATTGTTTTATTGTTAATTTAATAATTTTTCTTTTATAAATATAGATTGGATTTTGGAGTAAAGATTTGATCATAAAATTAAACATAACTATTGATTCTGCAATTGTTGATACTCACATTCAATGACTCTATGTACTTGCCTCAAAATTTGAATTAAGTCTTTAGCATCTCGATGTGCTAGTTTATTATTGATTTATAATACATCAAGAATAGTAGCATTATTTAGTGTGATCTGTCATTTAATTTATTATAAATTATTTTTATTTTATATTTAATATTTTAATAAAATATATAATCTAATATTTTATATATACTTTTTATAAATTTATTTCAGAATTTTTATCAAAAAATAAAACATGTTTTATTTTGATTAAAAGAAGAATTTAAAAAAAAAAAAGCATATCTATTTACAATATAACAACTCACAAATAGTAGGACCTATAGATGAAGTTAAAAGAAAAATAATTCAAGAGAATATCACATCATGTCACAAATCATTCCATGATTCAAACATGAATGAAACTCCAAATAGAGTAAAAATGAAGAAATTAAGCTCAGTCATGATGAAATAATTAGAGAAGTAGTTTATGTTTAGCCAAGATAAAAAATCCCAATCCATTTCATTTCACTTATAAACATTGTCAAAAGCTTATTTAGTACATACCATATTCTATTGATTAGGGATATGAACAAAATTAATAGAATCAAAATTAGAAACCAAACTACTGAATAATAGAATCCAACTATTTAGAAAGATGATCAAAATTCTCTTTATTAAATAAAAAACAAGTCAAGATCATAAAGGACTTCTTCAAAGAAGATGTTATTAGATAGTGAGGTTGGAAGATTTTGTCAAGCAATAAGTTAAATTCTAGTTTGTGAGCTATTGATAGACATATACCTTAAGAAATATAGGTTTGGATATTTTGGGATGAGAAGGATAAAGTGGTAAAGGATATAATTTAGGTTTTAGATTTGGATTGGAAATATGATGGGTAGAACTTGGAAACAATAGGGAAACCCAAGGTGTGCTATCCAGCTAAATCGATAGCTAATGGAGAATATTTCAAGTGATTCTAGATCCTTTACAAGGAGATTATAAGCCTACTTAGGTTGCATAGTCCCTAAGAAAGAGTAGATTGAATAAAATAATTTGGGTTAGACAATCCCCATAATAGGTTAAAATAAATCCCACAATAGGTTGAGTAAATGATAAACTTTTGTTGGAAGTCCCTAAGCTATGGTTGATAAAATATGGATAAGGATCAAGGAATTAAATTTATTTAATAAACTATTATAATTAAATATATAATTTATTTAGAGATAAGATTAGGGTTAAGTTAAGGTTATCTTTAAAATTTGTGTTAAGTAAGTCTTAGGTTAAATTTTTAGTTTATTATTTTTTATCATTCAAATATTACTCAAAAGTAATCTACCAAAATTAAATATTAGAAGTCATGATTTCTAATTCATTGAATTAATTCTAAAAATGTGAATAAAGATTTGTCAACTTTATAATTTAAAATTATTTAAAAGATAATCTTATTATTTAGATAAATTATCTTCTCTATCCAACTCATCTTGATGTTGAATCATAGAATATGATCACAAAAAAATGATGAAATAAATGTTTACATGATCAAATTTAAAAATAATAAACCAATTATCATACATTATATTAATAAGATTCTTATAATTAAATTAAGATAATCTAAAATTGATCACTAAATTTAAATAAAATCATCAAGAAACTTTTAAGGAATTTAAGACTACAATTTATGATTAAACCTAATTTGACCATAATTTTAATAGTAATTATAATTAAAAATATATATCTAATCTTCATTAAACCATAGCCCTAGCTTACCCTAAAATTATAATAGTAATTTCTTGAGGCTTATTTCACCTTATGCACCTCTTTTCACTTAAAAAGGTTATTTATCTTTTTATCTCCTTTAAATTACAATTTTCCATTATTATAAGGTTGTTTTTTATAAATTATACATAAATATAAATATATTATTATAGACAAAATTCAATAATAATTTAAATATAGTGGATTAAACTTATGAATGAAGAATTATTAATCAATTATAGATTTTTATTTTGAATAATTGATTTTTCTAATATAATTATTCATACATCAATTATATTTCTACCATTTTAGAGATCTCTAATGATTAATAAAATTACTATAAATAAATTAACACAATATAAATTTGGTTACTAAATTGAAACAAATTAATAAAATCATGACTAATATTGATGATTAAAGTTACTATTCTTGGAAAAATACTAATTATAATTAAAAACTATACCTGACATTAATTAAACACTAAACTAAACTCAACTCTAAATTATAATCCTAATTTTTTTTATTTTTTTTTTATCCGTAAGAGGCCGAAGCCAAGAATTTTATTAATCATAATTTAAAGTTTACATCACTCCACTCATGTGGGCCCTAGTAGGAAAGAGTGGAGGCAAGAAAACCTTTATATTTCCCATACATGCTGCAATTACTCTTTGCAGTTATCATTGTTCTCCTTGTGCCTTGAGTTTGATCATTGGTTGCATGTTGTTTATAACCTGTTTAGCATGGCTGTCATCCTTTCATTTCTTACAAATGACCTTGCTCCTCTTGCATGGTTAGTATTCAAATCACTTCCCAAGCCTGTTAGTAACATTTAGATAATAAAATTTATCTTCCATACTAGGATTATTCCACAACCATTTATCCGATTGGAACTGCCATTCCAAAAGCTTAAATATAGAAATGTAAATAGAAAATTATCAATAGAGTCTTTTGACTCCCTTCCCAGATGTTTCTAAATTCTTAACCCCATTTATTTATAATAATAAAGAAGTTGATATGACCTAATCATCAACAGAGTTTTAAGATAATTCCCTTTTTGAACAATGATCATCCAAAGTTATGAGTCTCCTGTTTACTTCCTTTTGCTTATGTACTAGGATGCTATCCCTGATAATGGATGATATCCAAGATACAATAACAAAAGGGGGTAAAGGGGAATCTTTCATGTCTGAATCTGCATCTAGCAAACACTCTCATCCATGTAAATATATACTGAGAGGGTAATAGAAGTGGATGAATTTCATGGCAAAATTTAGCCTAAATTCTTACCTAGAATATTTTGCATGCAAACCACATATTACCTACAGTCTATAGTATGTTAGATAACCTTTTATTTATAGATAGATCTGCAGTAAGTATCAATGAGTATATTTCCACAACTAGCAGGACAACCCAACATTACAATTGATTTTCTCAGTTCATATAGGTCTAATCATATAGAATTTGAAGGCTTTCATTACCTTAACAGAACCCACCCTGATAATGTATCCACCAATGTGAATATATACTTATATATGAGTTAATCATGTTTCTTATAATCATATATATGAGTATATATTCATATTTATGAATCTCATAACAGAGTACACATATATCGGCCCATTCTCAACATATGTAGAAATATATGAACAGGAACAATCAAAAGTAAACTAAAATGATAGTTCCAAGATAATATTATGAAGTTTATCTAAGTAAAACCATAAAATTCACTATTGATGCATACTATTTAATTTCATTTAAACCAATTATGTTTATCCTTAAGATTTGGAGAGATTATTATCTCTTTCCAAGTCTGTATTTGATCAAAAGTTAACATTATTTTTCTTGATATAGTAATAAGATAAAGTACCAATCTATGTCAAATATATGGTGATAAGGACGAGACAAAATTGTCACATTATCTAACCAGGAACTGAAGCCTCCTTATTTCAAGCTTGAAGAAGGGGTCACTGCTTCACCCTCATCCATTTTAAACCCTTCTTCCTTTAGGAAGTCCTTGAGCCAAGTGGTCATTGGTGGGTTTCTCACATGAAATAAATGTAGCAGGAAATTTGCATTCCTATTAATTGCATCATTTCTCTCCCTGGTAAAGGCTGCATCATCCATAGTGATAATAGGGTATCTAGGTACCAGCCTATTGTTTCTTATGAAGACATCATAATCTCTTGGCCTTGGAATGGTCCATTCATTGTCAATATTGACAAGAACCCTCTCCAAATAACCCAATATCGATGTAATGAAGACCTCCTTGCAGAGAGCACTTGTTTCATCTCTTTTCTTGGTGGAGGTCACCGTAATGGCCAAGAACATGGCCACCACATTAGAGTTTTCCCTAGTCCGGTTAGTATTTGTGAGATAGTCTGGGCCGAGGATATTTTCTACAACATCTATTACTAAGGTATAAGGAAAGCGAATAATGTGTTTGAGGCGATCCCTAGTGATAGCCCCATTGAAAGCCATCTA